>NC_088342.1:21420000-21726666 GCF_036884655.1 Musa acuminata AAA Group | reverse complement strand
TACCATATATGTGTGACCCTCTAGGCCCAATATCAAGTTGGCCATCAATTATACGAGTCAAAACTCATTTTGGCACAATAAATTATTAACTCCATAATAATTCACTCATCTCATCGATTGCGAACATACTAAGACACTACGTCGTAGCCCCCAAATGATGCAGGAGAATCCAATCCATTAGACCTATTTGTCCTCAGTTCTCAAGTACCTATAGTCCCTTATCCATCTAATATCCCAGAGACCATATATCGGGCATGGTGCTATCAGACCGAATACAGTTTCTACTTGAGTCTCCCTCTAATATGATGTCCCGGAGAACTCTTTCTCTCTCAATCTGAATGACCCTAGCCAGGGATTTATCTAAGAAAGAACACATGAGACATTCCTCTCATGACTTTGAGATTAGATGATCCTCTATCGACACTTAATAGCCCTCATAAGATTGATTGTCACTCCCGATGACTAGTTGTGCTAGATCTAGGACATCCAAATCTATAAGTCAAGTATCAAAGAGTGGAGAACGCATATAGGACATCCTTGGTATCTCAAGTCTAAAGACTAGATACAACACTAGGATTACGGAATCGTTGTCTGACAATAAGGTATCATCAACCATTCAGCATTTTATAAGCGAATTAATCAGTTAACTCATTCCCTAATGAGGACCTGTATTGTATCCTTAGTATCCCCACACGAGCAGCTATGAGACTAGATGAATCCATCATATGGACGGATATACAACACACCAGTTTTTTCGGTCATCTCAATGTCCCTTTCGAGTAACCTATGACTGGGATTATTTATGATTTGTGTTTTAAAGCGAATCGATCTCATTATCGTGATCTTATCACGATTTGATTCCCATTGCACGGATCCAAGGACATCACAATATATACATGCTTATATGCAATAGTCAATATAAAGTGATAAATGTCAAAATATAATAAGCAAAAAGATTGTGTGTCAAGTCACACATGCCTTATAGGGCACATATGACAAGTAATATCCCACTTGATCTAAAACCAATCACCTATGTGTCTGATCCCTATCAGACCCCTATGATGCTCAAAGATAATTTGAGACAACGACTTTGTCACTAGATCTACGATGTTATCTTTAGATGGAACTCTTTCCACTACTACATCTCCTCGGGTCATGATCTCTCTAATAAGTTGGAACCTCCTCAGAACACTTCTAATGAGACTCAGGTTCCCTTATTTGAGCAATCCCCCATAGTTGTCGCAATATAAGGGAATTAGCTCCTTATTGCTTAGCATGACTCCTAGATCTATGATAAACTTCGTGATCCAGATTCCCTCCTTTGCTGTCTCTGCTGTAGCAATGTACTCTGCCTCTATGGTCAAGTCAGTAGTAGTATCTTGTTTGTAACTTTTCCAGTATACTGTTCCTCCAATCAAGGTGTTCACATACCTTGAATTTGACTTACTATCATCAATATCGGACTGGAAACTAAAGTGTGTGTAGCCTTTAACCCTGAGGCTACAACCCACATATACTAGTCAAAGATCCTTAGTCCTTTTCAAGTTCTTAAGGATACACTTTATTGCTTTCTAGTGCTCCAAGTTTGGATCCGCTTGATACCTCCTTATGATACTCAAAGCATATACTATATCAGGCCTGGTACATAACATGGCATACATGATAGACTCTATCGCTGAGGCATAAGGTATCCTATCCATGTTCACTCTTTCTTCAGGAGTCTTTGGGGATATATTCCTAGAAAGCGATATTCTATGTCTCATCGGTATATGACCTCTCTTGGAATTTTTCATGCCAAACCTTTTGATAATGGTGTCTATGTACCTAGATTGGGACAAGCCAAGCATCCTCTTGGATCTATCTCTATAGATCAGAATCCCTAAGATATAGGATACTTCCCCTATGTCCTTTATGGAGAAATGTCTAGATAACCTGTTGAATCTCGGATTTTGATGATGAAGTCAATTGTCATTTGTTGTCTAACCTATTTGTTGAGATAAATGTGCAGGATTAACTATGATGAAAGTAAGACATGCAGCAGGAGTTACGCCGGAGTCATCACAATGATCACGTTGGGAGTTCGAGAGCTCGACGGAAGTTCGGACAATCGTTGGAGGTTCTGCGGGAACAAATCCGAGAAGTCCATAAGCTTGCCAAAGAAGCTCGTCGGAACTCGCTAAGGGTATCGTCGCAAGTCCAGGAGTTTGCCGGAAGTCCGCAGGAGCATCACCAAGGGTTCATCAGATGATCGACGGAAGTTCGCCGGAAACTCACCGGAAGAAGCGATTGACGCACCGGAGCAAGCTGCAGAAATTGTCTTAGGAATTATCGTAGTTAGCACAATGATTAAGTTTGAAATAGGAGGTGATCCCATTAACTTAATCTTGGGGCAATTGGGCCCCTAAAAAAACCCAAATTGGGCCGAATGGATCAACCCATTCGGACCCTGATTACTATGGGAGGTGCAACCGCCCAAGCCAGGAGGTGCACCGCCTGGGCTAAGTCTCCCAGCGAGACTGGGCGGTGCAACCGCCCCAGCCAGGAGGTGGCACTGCTTGGGCTCAGTCTCCAAGCGAGACTGGGCGGTGCAACCTCTCCTGATAGGAGGTGGCACCGCCTGAGCTCAATCTTCAAGCTTTGCCAGGCGGTGCAACCGCCTTAGTCAGGAGGTGCAACTGCCTAAGCTCAGTCTTCGAGCTCTGGCAGAGAGGTGCAACCGCCCCTGACAGAGGTGGCACCGCCCAGAGTCTCAGTCTTCGAGCTCTGCCACGCGGTGCAACCGCCCCAGTCAGGAGGTGCAACCGCCTGATCCCGGAATTCTGGGAATTGACAGTTTTGAGATCCAAATTTGAACTGGGTTGGGGCCTATAAATACCCCACCCATTCAGCACTGAAAGGTAAGAACTAACACTCGAAATCTTGATCTTTCTTTGTGATTCTTAGAGCTTAAAATTATTGTAAAGGCCAAAAGTTCTCCTCCCTCTGTTCTTCCAAGTTCTGAGTTGTAAAGAGAGGAGAGAAAATTTCTGTAAGGGTTGTCTCCTAAGCTCGTCAAAAGGAGTGAAACTATAAAAGGGTGGTTGGCCTTCGCCTATTGAAGGAAGGCCTCTAGTTGACGTCGGTGACCTCGTCGGTGGAGGAAGCCAAAAGTGGAGTAGGTCAAGATTGACCGAACCACTCTAAATCTCGGTTTACATTTACTTTGAGACTTTTATCTTTACTGTAAACCTCCTCAATAGCTTACTGCCTTCTGTGCTTTTACGAATGAGTTTCTAAGTTCAAAGCTTTCCGAATATGCATTTAGACGTAAATCAGCTTTTTCGTATGATCATCATATTTCAGTTTACATTTACGTTTTGATTTCAATCATAACTGCAAACTGCCTTCTATGCATTTACAAAACGTATCTCTAAGTTTAGAGCTTTCCGAATCTGCATTTAGACGTAAATCGGCTTTTTCGTACGATCATCATATTTCAGTTTACCTTTACGTTTTGATTTCAATCATAACTGCAAACTGCCTTTTGCGCATTTACAAAACGTATCTCAAAGTTCAGTATTTTCAGAATCGGCATTTAGACGTAAACCGGTTTTATCGTACGAACGTCGTATTTCAGTTTGCGCTTGCATTCTGATTTCCATCATAAGCTGCAAACTGCCTTCATAGATTTACTTTAACATCATCTCGCTTAATTAAGTTAAAGTAATCTTAGAATCGGCTTTTACACCGAAATCACTTTTATCAATGAACGAAGTTTTAATAGTTGAAAGATTTCCGCTGCACTAATTCACCCCCCCCCCCCCCCCCTCTTAGTGCTCTTGATCCTAACATAACCAAGCCTTTACTATGGATAGCATTCCTACTGCTAGTCATAGGTGCCCAACAAGCCAATCACGTGAGTGATGGCATGTGTGACTTGATACAAAATCCTTTTGCTTATTATATTTTAGCATATATCACTTTATAACTATTGCATATGTGCATATATATATTGTGATGTCCATGGATTTGTGCAATGGGAATCAGATCGTGATGAGATCACGATAATGAGATCGATTCAAGTTTAAACATATATCCTAAATAATCTCGGTCACAGGTTACTCGAAAGGGACATCATGATAACCGGACAGACTGGTGTGCTGTATACCCGTCTATAGCTGCTCGTGTAGGGACACTAGGGATATAGTACAAGTGCTCATTGGAGAATGAGTTCACTGATTGATCTGCTTACGGAATGCTGGATGGTTGATGATGCCTTATTGTCAAACAGCGATTCCGTAGTCCTAGTGGTGTATCTGGTCCTTAGACTTGAGACACCAAGGATGTCTTGTATGAGTGCTCCACTCTTTGATACCAGACTTATAGGTTTGGCTGTCCCAAATCTAGTATAACTGGTCATTGGGAGTGGTAGTCGACCTTACGAGGGCTATTGAGTTTCGATAGAGGATCATCCACTCTCGACGTCATGAGAGGAATATCCCATGTATTCTTGCTCAGAAAAATCCCTGGCTAGGGTCATTCAGGTTGAGAGAGAAAGAGTTCTCTGGGAGAATCCATTAGAGCGAGAGTCAAGTAGAAACCGTATGGGTCTGCCAGCACCATGCTCGATATACGGTCTCTAGGATATTAGATGGATGAGGGACTATAGGTACACGGTAACTGAAGACAGACAGGTCCAATGGATTGGATTCCCCTATATCGTATGGGGACTACGACGTAGTGGCCTAGTACATCCATAGTCGATAAGTCGAGTGAATTATTACAAAGATAATAATTCACTGAGTTAGAAGGAGTTCTGGCAGGTATGACTCATGGCCAGCTCGATATTGGGCCTAGGGGGTCACACACATATGGTAGGCATTGCGATGAGTAGAGGTTCGGATATGAGATATTCGAAGGAGCCCTTATCTTATTGGATATCCAATAAGCCCCTGAATTATTGGATCCCATGGACGAGATCCAATAAGAGCCCTTGAGAGATTATTAGATAAAGATCCACTAATCTAAAAGGCTTGGGTTATTGTATGTAGATCCAATACCCACTAAGGGAGGATCCATTAGGGTTTGATAGGGGACCTCTATTAATAGGATAGATTCAGAGCCTCATAGGCTAGAGCCTTTGCTTGCCTCTCCTATTCTTCTTCCCCTCTCCACCTCAGAGCAGGCCTCGAGTTTCGAGGAGCGTCGTCGTAGCCCTGTTGTGTGGATCACCGCTAGAGAGGAGGATGCTTGACCTCCTTCACCCTCTCCTAAAGATCTGCAAGGAAATAGGGATATACAATCTCCCTAGTTAACATAATCTACTTTATACGCAGTTTTAAGTTTCGCGGATTTTGCGCACCAATCTTCGCACGACGACGAACATATCTTTGGGAATCGGGGATTTTGTTTTCTTGTTCCTCCGCTGCGCATCATATGTCGACCTCCAAGATTTCCCAACAATGGTATCAGAGCCAGGTGTTAGGATCAAGAGCACTAAGAGTGGGGGGGGGGGGGGGGGGTGAATTAGTGCAGCGGAAATCTTTCGACGATACAAAAACGTTCGAACGATAAAAAGCGATTTCGGTGTGAAATCCGATTCTAAGATTACTTTAACTTAAGATCAAGCGAGATGACGTTAAAGTCAATCTATGAAGGTAGTTTGCAGTTATGATGAAAACCAGAATATAAGCGCAAACTGAAATATGACGTCCCTACGAAGAAACTGATTTACGTCTAAATTCTGATTCGTAAATCACTT
Organism: Musa acuminata AAA Group; assembly: GCF_036884655.1. Lineage (NCBI taxonomy): Eukaryota > Viridiplantae > Streptophyta > Magnoliopsida > Zingiberales > Musaceae > Musa > Musa acuminata. Next base: position 21,720,926 of record NC_088342.1, on the reverse strand, counting down.
GATTAGGCGAGATGCAGCTTAAACAAGGATATAAAGGCAGTTTGCAATTAAGATAGAAATCAAAATGTAAACGCAAACTGAAATATGATGATCGTACGAAAAAACAGATTTACGTCTAAACGCTGATTCGGAAAGTGCAAAGCTTGAAACCCGATCGTATATGCGCAAAAAGCAGTAAGCTTTAGAGGAGGTTTGCAGTAAAGATAATATGCTCAAAGTAAATGCAAACCGAGATTTAGAGTGGTTCGGTCAATCTTGACCTACTCCACTTTTGGCTTCCTCCACCGACGAGGTCACCGACGTCAACTAGAGGCCTTCCTTCAATAGGCGAAGGCCAACCACCCTTTTACAGTTTCACTCCTTTTGACGGGCGTAGGAGACAACCCTTACAGAATTTTCTCTCCTCTCTTTACAGCTCAGAACTTGGAAGAAAAGAGGGAGAAGAACTTTTGGCCTTTACAACAATTTTGAGCTCTAAAAATCACAGAACAAGATCGAGATTTCGGTGTGTATTCTATGCTATCTTAGTGCTGAATGGGTGGGGTATTTATAGGCCCCAACCCAGTTCAAATTTGGAGCTTAAAACTATCAATTCCCGAAATTCCGGGATCAGGCGGTTGCACCTCCTAACTGGAACGGTTGCACCAATTGGTATAGCTCGAAGACTGAGCCTCTGGGCGATGCTACCTCCTGTCAGGGGCAGTTGCACCTCCTGCCAGAGCTCGAAGACCGAGTTCAGGCGATTGCACCTCCTGACTGAGGCGGTTGCACCGCCTGGCAGAGCTCGAAGACCGAGCTCAGGCGGTGCCACCTCCTGTCAGGGGAGGTTACACCACCTAGTCTCGCTCGGAGATTGAGCCCAGGCGGTGCCACCACCTGGCTAGAGTGGTTGAACCTCCCAGTCTCGCTCGGAGATTGAGCCCAGGTGGTGCAACCTCCTGCCTTGGGCAGTTCAACCGCCTGGCAGAAATCAGGGTCCGAATGGGTTGATCCATTCGGCCCAATTTGGGTTTTTCAGGGGCCCAATTGCCCCAAGATTAAGTTAATGGGATCACCTCCCATTTCTAACTTAATCATTGTGCTAACTACGATATTCCCTAAGACATTTACTGCAACTTGCTCCGGTGCGTCAATCGCTTCTTCCGGCGAGCTTCCGGCAAACTTCCGTCGATCATCCGATGAACCCTCGGTGATGCTCCAGTGGACTTCCGGTAAACTCCTGGACTTGTGACGATTCACTTGGTGAGTTCCGACAAGCTTCTTTGGCAAGCTCATGGACTTCTCGGATTTGTTCCCATAGAACCTCCGATGATTGTCCAAACTTCCGTCGAACTCTCGAACTCCCAACGTGATCATTGTCTTGACTCCGGCGTAACTCCTGCTACATGTCTTTCTTCCATCGTAGTTAATCCTGCACATGTAAAACAAAACTTCGATCGAGATAATTAATTATAAGCAATTAACCAAGTTGTCCGGCATGTCATTGGTCTCTCGACGCTTCGTCCGATTCTTCGGCGCATCGTCCTCTCTTGCAGCCTTTTGCCCAATCGGTCAGTTGACTCCGCAACTCCGATATCCTTGGCACAATACCCGCTCTTCTTGGCCCGATGCCCGAGTCCACGGACCGAAGCCTTCTATCGATACGTCCATCGATCCACTAGCCCGACGTCCAATCTTCTGATATGTTCCTCTAGCACAATATGATTTTCCAGCTTTAATTGTCTCATCCTGATCAAAGCATCCTGCGTCACTCAAAACGCAGATTAAATCATAAACATATATCAAGTAGTTTCATCATCAAAATACGAGATTCAACAATCTCCCCCTTTTTTTATGATGACAACCACTTGATGACAGAGTTAAACTTAACTCCCAGAGTTTAAACAAACTCCCCCTATTATATTAATATATCATATTGATAGAACCTTGAATTCAAACTGAATTCAAGTCATTGCAATATTCATCATGAATACTTGCAACACGTCATTATGAACTTATACATAAACTTATGCATAACATCATACTTCTCCCCCTTTGTCATCAACAAAAAGGAGAAGTACCATAATCAAGCGTTTGTGATATTGGTTCAACTCATTGCATGAAAAACATAATATCAAGTTTTATTATCATGCAAGTTTGCTATTATCAAATATCAACATGTAAAATTGCGATGTAAGCTTTTGATATCATAACGCAAACATTTCAACTGTTTATCAATTGTAGCATTTCATCACATGGTAAGATATCAACGGGTAAAATTACGATACAAGTTCTTGACATCTTAACACATGATGCAGACATGGCATAATGCAAATTTGGCAATCATAGCATCAGTGTTCATAGCATCAATTCATATATTTCTCCCCCTTTGTTATCAAGAAAAAGGAGAACGATATAAGCAAATTTTAAGCATAAGTACTTGTAAATATTCATGTCATAACTAGGTTCATGTCATTTTCCAACAGTGAGTGATAGGATATCAATTATACAAACATCTCAAGGAAAACATGACATGGAGATAGCTTTGAAAACTTCTTCCTTTTTATCTGTTATTATCTTTTTGCATGAAGGAGGAAGACTATTTGTGATACATGCTATTTGTGAGTTTACTTCGAGTGAAGTTAAAATTGATGAGAGATTAAAGCACGCTTCATTTTTACAAGTATCAAGATATGTATGTGAATCAAATCCTTGTACATAAAAATGACTTCCTTTTTCAAGAAGGAATTTATAAGCAGGAATCATTTCATCAAATCCATTTCTCAAAACAAAATATTGTTCACATAATAAGTGTATGAGAGATGTATTTGCTAGTTGATTCCATATGTCAAAAATCAATGATATGAATTAAACTTGATATGACATATGCTTATTAAGTCTGGAAGAGGATAATTCGAAAATCCATTTGTTAGGATACCAATAGTTAAGAGAATCCGGAAATGAAATTAACACTTTCATGCATTCGGACAAGGTTTTGCTATAGATATTCAATTACAATCATGAAGGTAAGGCATGCTCATCATCATGGTAGTATGATGGCAAGTTTACAATTTTAAGACATGCAAGCTAGTAATTTTGAGATGTTCAAGAAAGCAATTCCTTTTCTTTTGAGAAGTGTAATTATTTTCTTTCTCCTTTTTTTTTGAATTATATGAGCTAGCAAATTAGCTTTCAAGCATGTTTTGCTCCCACTTTGTTATTGTCAAAAAGAAGGGAAGACCCTTTACGTTAATTTCTAAATTATGACAAAGGTAAATAGTATTGATGAAAATTCAAGTCTTGAATGTCGAAACAATTATTTTATCATGAATATTTCATCATTGCATGCATCATTATCATATATATTTTTAAAACATATAAACTCATTATTATATGATTCCAAATCATCATTCCTATTATTTCAATCATTGTTTCAATCATCTTTTATGGCTTATCATGCACAATATGTCAAACCATCTAACATGATACAAACATTTATTTTCAAAGTATTTATCACTATTTTCATGTATGATAATAAAGTGTTTATGATACCGAACATTAAATCAATATTTTTTAAGTGTTTATCACTTCATTTTGATCATGATACCAAACATTCATCATTTAGAGCATTCATGACATTAAATCAACATTTATAATACTTCATTTTAGCAACAACTCATAGCATTTTAAATCATGATTCACATCATATGCAATATATCACATCATAATTAAAAAGCTCAAGTATTGCGTGCATCATTGCAAATCATAAATGTTTCATATCATGATGGTATCAATTTTGTTAAATTATATCCTACCATGCATGATCATCATTGAAAGTGGTTAAGGCGTAGTTTGCCACCTCGCCTTTCTTGATTTTCTCCTCATCTTCAGAAGAGCTCGATTCATCCCACTTTGTGTTCTTCTTCTTTGGCCTCTTCCTTCATTCAAGTTTATTGTTTATTTTAGATTTTTGTTTAATAAACTTATTAAGATTTTGTGTTCGAAGTTCAAGTTTATCATTGTCCTCATCACTTGAGTCATCGCTCAAGTGGTATTCATTTGTCTGGAGTTCCAAATCCTTCCTGTTCTTTGGAAGGTGATTTTGTTCATCATGTGCATTGTGCACCATTTTATGTCATCAATGAACCAATTAGTTCTTCAAGTGGTAGGTTGTTTAGGTTTTTAGCTTCTTGTATTGCAGTTATTTTTGGGATATCCCACTTCTTAGAAAGAGAACGCAAAATCTTGTTTACAAGTTGAAAATCCGAAAAATATTTTCCAAGAGCTCTTAAACTATTGACGACATCCATGAAACAGGTGCACATGTCGTCTATAGTCTCGCTTGGTTGCATTCGAAAAAGCTCAAAATCATGCAATAAAATGTTAACTTTCGAGTCTTTGACTCTACTAGTTCCCTCGTGCGTGATTTCAAGTGTTTGCCAAATGTCAAAAGCCGTTTCGCACGTAGAAATCTGATTGAACTCATTTTTGTCCAAAGCGCAAAATAAGGCATTCATAGCCTTTGCGTTTAAAGAAAAAAACTTCTTCTCCAAATCCGACCAATTGTTCATCGGTTTAGAGGGAAGTTGAAAACAGTTTTCAATGATATTCCATAAATCCAAATTCATAGAAATCAAGAAAACTCTCATTCGAGTTTTCCAATAAATGTAGTCCAATCCGTTAAACAACGGTGGACGAACAACTGATAAGCCCTCTTGAAAGCCATGAAGAGCCATTTCTCTCGGGTATAAATCCGAAATGAGAAAAACCCCACTCTGATACCAATTGTTAGGATCAAGAGCACTAAGAGGGGGGGGGGGGGGGGTGAATTAGTGCAGCGAAAATCTTTCGACGATACAAAAACGTTCGAACGATAAAAAGCGATTTCAGTGTGAAAGCCGATTCTAAGATTACTTTAACTTAAGATCAAGCAAGATGACGTTAAAGTCAATCTATGAAGGCAGTTTGCAGTTATGATGAAAACCAGAATATAAGCGCAAACTGAAATATGACGTTCGTACGAAGAAACTGATTTATGTCTAAATGCTGATTCGTAAATCACTTGATTAGGTGAGATGCAGCTTAAGCAAGGATATAAAGGCAGTTTGCAGTTAAGATAGAAATCAAAACGTAAACGCAAACTGAAATATGATGATCGTACGAAAAAATAGATTTACGTCTAAACGCTGATTCGGAAAGTGCAAAGCTTGAGACCCGATCGTATATGCGTAGAAAGCAGTAAGCTTTAGAGGAGGTTTGCAGTAAAGATAATATGCTTAATGTAAATGCAAACCGAGATTTAGAGTGGTTCGGTCAATCTTGACCTACTCCACTTTTGGCTTCCTCCACCGACGAGGTCACCGACGTCAACTAGAGTCCTTCCTTAAATAGGCGAAGGCCAACCACCTTTTTACAGTTTCACTCCTTTTGACGGGCTTAGGAGACAACCCTTACAGAATTTTCTCTCCTCTCTTTACAGCTGAGAACTTGGAAGAAAAGAGGGAGAAGAACTTTTGGCCTTTACAACAATTTTGAGCTCTAAAAATCACAGAAAAAGATCAAGATTTCAGTGTGTATTATGTGCTATCTTAGTGCTGAATGGGTGGGGTATTTATAGGCCCCAACCCAGTTCAAATTTGGAGCTCAAAACTGTCAATTCCCGGAATTCCGAGATCAGGCGGTTGCACCTTCCGACTGGAGCGGTTGCACTGCCTTGTAGAGCTCGAAGACTGAGCCTCTGGGCGGTGCTACCTCCTATCAGGGGCAGTTACACCTCCTACTAGAGCTCGAAGACCGAGCTCAGGCGGTTGCACCTCCTGACTGAGGCGGTTGCACCGCCTGGCAGAGCTCGAAGACCGAGCTCAAGCTGTGCCACCTCCTATCTGTTGAATCTCAGATTTTGATAATATAATCAATTGGTGGGTTAATTGATCTAATACATATTATTGAGTTAAGTGTGCAGGATTAACTACGATAACCAGAAAACATAAAGCAAGGATACCGGAGTCGAGCTCGATGGACGTTTAAGAGACCGAAGAATCATCGGAGATGCTGCCGGAACCAACCGAGAAGAAATCGGGAACGTGTCGGAAGTTCGCCGAAGAAATCGTCGGAGGCTCGCGGAGATCACCGAGAAGGCTCGGCAACTCGTTAAAGTCATCACAAAGATTGGGAGCTTACAGGGAGTCCGTCAGAAGAAGTTCGTCGGAAAGCTCGCCGGAACAAGACTCGACGTTCGCGGTTAAAAAAACTTGCTTAAGATGTTTTTTTGTGTTATGTAGTTCACCTGTAATTAGGATTAGGATTAAGAGATAATCCTATATCCTGGTTAGGGGCCAACTGGGCCCAAAGTCAGATTTGGTTTGGGCTAAAATTAAGCCAAACCAATGAATCGGAGAGCCAGGCGGTGGCACCGCCTGGCTGGGCGATGACACCTCCTTGGCTGGGCGGTTGCACCGTCCAGCACCCGAGCGCTAGGCGGTGGCACCGCTTGGCTGGGCGGTGGCACCTCCAGCACCGGGAACCCTAAGAGAATTCAAATTTTGGAGCCCAAATTTGAATCCTCTTGAGGCCTATAAATAACCCTCAAATCTCAGCTGAGGTTACAACTTTTGAGAAGCATTTTGATTGAGAGAAAAGTCTTAGAAAGTCTTAGCAAGTCTTGTTTTCAATTTACTAGAGAGTTCTCCTCATTCTTTCTTATTGAAAATTTGTAAGAGGTTGAACTGCTTGTAAAAGGTTGTAAGAGGGGTGTTTACCCTTCCATTTCAAGAGATTTGCTAGTGGAAGGTGGGAGCCTCATCGAAGAGGGGCATCGCAAGTGGAGTAGGTCATTTGACCGAACCACTCTAAAAATCGGCGTAATCTCTGGTTTGTATTTTATTATTGTCATTTACATTACTGCAAATCTTCTTACTGCTTTAGTTCCTTATTACCCTTGCTGCGCAACTTTAAGAATACGCTTTCAAGTTAAACTTTTCAAGTTCCGTTCTTATCGTACGAAAGATTTTGTTAAAATCGAAGTTTTAATCTGCTACACTAATTCACCCCCCCCCTCTTAGTGCCGCTCCGATCCTAACAAGTGGTATCAGAGCAAGGTTATCTCTCATATTTGGTTTAATACCCAAGAGAGATGGCTTACTCCGGCATTCAAGAGGGCCATTCTATTGCACGGCCACCTTTGTTTAATGGGTCGGATTACACATATTGGAAGACTCGCATGAGAATCTTCCTCATTTCTATGGACTTTGAGCTTTGGTCTATTGTCGAGAATGGATTTCAAAAATCTTCTCTTCCGATGAGTGAATGAAATGAATCGGAGAAGAAGGTTTTTGCTTTAAATGCAAAGGCTATGAATGCCTTGTTTTGTGCATTAGACAAAAACGAATTTAATCGTGTTTCAATGTGTGATTCGGCTTTTGATATTTGGAGAACTCTTGAGGTCACTCATGATGGCACTAGCCGAGTGAAAGAGTCCAAAATCAACATCCTTGTGCACTCTTACGAACTTTTCCGAATGAAACCAAGTGAGTCCATCGGAGACATGTACACCCGGTTTACGGATGTCATCAATGGACTCAAAGCTCTTGGTAAAGATTTTACTAACTTTGAACTAGTAACTAAAATCTTAAGATCCCTCCCTAAAAGTTGGGATCCAAAAGTTACGGCCATTCAAGAGGCCAAAGACCTTAAAACATTCCCTCTTGAAGAACTCATTGGGTCTCTAATGACCTACAAAATGATATGTCAAGCTCATGATGAGCTCGAGAACCCCCTTCCAAAGAACAAGAAGGATATTGCACTCAAATCACAAGAAGACCACTTGAAAGGAACATCAAGTGATGAGGACAGTGACAATGACATTGCACTTTTGACTCAAAATTTTAAAAAATATTTAAGAAAGAACAAATTTAAAAATAATATAAAAAATAAATTTGAACAAAAGAAGGACCAAGTGATTTGCTATGAATGCAAAAAACTGGGACACTACAAGAACGATTGTCCTCAAGCCAAAAAGAGGACATCAAAGAAGAAGGCACTCAAGGCAACATGGGATGATTCAAGCGCGTCCGAAGAAGAGGAGTCCAACACCGAGCAAGTTGCTCATTACGCGCTAATGGCTTTAGGAGAAGAGGTATGTGATTTATTTAATGAAGATTTATCTTTTGAAGAACTCTCTATTGCTTTTCATGAATTATTTGATGAATGAAGAACTGTTAGCAAGAAGTTAAGTATCTTAAAGAAAGAGCATGCTTTGCTACAAGATAAGTTTGATAGTCTTCAAACTCCTCCATGCTCTAAGTGTGAGCATTTAGAAGCAATAAAAAATAAAAATTTGCTTCTTAAGGAAACCTTAAACAAGTTTAAGGTTGGTAGCAAAGGATTAGATATGATCCTTGCACACAAGGGTCACATCGCAAATAGAAATGGAATTGGATTTGTAAAAGGATTACATCAAAATCCTACCACTTTCATAAAAGGACCTACATTACATGTTTCCTCTTATATGAAATGCAACTTCTGTTACAAATCCGGACATATTGCCTACAAATGTCCATTTAGGATAATTAGTTCACAAAAATTAATATGGGTTCCTAAAGGAACTATAAAGGATTCAAAAATAAATAACAAGGTTAGTGGATCAATTTTTGAGGCACCCAAAATCAAATGGGTACCTAAAAATCATCCTCTTTTGTAGACAAACTCACAAGCTAGGAGTAAGAGATGGTATCTCGATAGTGGATGCTCAAGACATATGACTGGAGATCCATCTCATTTCTCTATGCTCACTAGCAAAGAAGAAGGGTACGTCACCTTCGGAGACAACAACAAAGGCAAAATCATTTGAGTATTAGTCAACTATGCGATAAAGGTTATATCGTTAGATTTGAATCAAATATGTGCATTATTGAAAAACCAAATCATAACATGACTATGATTGCTTTAAAAAAAAATAATGTCTATATCATCAATCTTGATGAACTAAGTAATGAAATGTGTTTCTCCGCCGTAAATGATGATGCTTGGCTTTGGCATAGGAGATTAGGTCATGCAAGCATGAAAACAATATCGAAAATCTCATCTCAAGAATTAGTACGAGGGATTCCGAATATGAAGTTTATTAAGGATAAGGTATGCGATGCATGTCAACTAGGCAAACAAATAAAAACAAGCTTCAAACCAAAAAATCAAATTAGCACCACTAGACCATTACACTTGATCCATTTGGACTTATTTGGACCAATTGATACAACAAGTCTAGGTGGAAGCAAATATGCTTTCGTGATTGTGGATGACTACTCTAGATACACTTGGACCTATTTCTTAGCTCACAAAAGTGATTGCTTCAAGTGTTTCTCTAAATTTTGTAAACTCACTCAAAACGAAAAAGGCTTCATGAATTCATCAATTCGGAGTAATCACGGTGGTGAATTCCAAAACCGTGACTTTCAAAATTTTTGCGAAGTTAATGGGTACAATCACAACTTCTCAACTCCAAGAAATCCTCAACAAAATGGAGTAGTTGAAAGGAAAAATAGAAACCTACAAGAAATGGCATGAACTATGTCAAATGAACATAGTTTACCCAAATATTTTTGGGCCGAAGCCGTAAATACGGCTTGTTACATCATGAATAGGGTCCTAATAAGATCATCTCTATCAAAAACTCCCTATGAATTATGGAATAACAAAAAACCAAATATTTCTTATTTTAAAGTTTTTGGTTGTAAATGCTTCATTTTAAATGAAAAGGACGCCCTAGGTAAATTTGATGCTAAATCCGATGAAGGCATTTTTCTTGGTTACTCCTCCATTTCTAAGGCCTTTCGTGTCTTTAACAAAAGGACCTTAGTAATAGAAGAGTCTATTCATGTAGTTTTTAATGAAATTTCTAATTCAAAGAAAAATAATTTTGATGATGATCTTGGTTTTTAAATCTGAATTTAAACGAACCCCCTCCTCAAAATAGCCATTTGAATGCATCTTCTTCCGAAATTTCTTGACCCAAAGAATGGAAGTATGTAGATGCTCATCCAAAGGAGCTAATTATAGGAGATACAACAAAAGGGGTTCAAACTCGTTCTTCTTTCAAGAATTTTTGTGCTAACGCCGCTTTCCTTTCTCAAATTGAACCTAAATGCATTGACGAAGCCTTAAAAGATGATTTTTGGGTCATTGCGATGCAAGGAGAATTGAACCAATTTGAGAGGAATGAGGTATGGAAGCTTGTTCCTAGACCAAGTGACCACTTAGTCATAGGTACTAAGTGGGTCTTTAGAAACAAGCAAGACGAAAATGGTATCGTGGTTAGAAACAAGGCTAGATTAGTGGCCAAAGGTTTCAACCAAGAAGAAGGTATCGATTACGAAGAAACCTTCGCTCCCGTGGCTCGATTAGAAGCCATAAGGATGCTCCTTGCCTATGCTAGTAGTAATCATTTTAAACTATTTCAAATGGATGTCAAAAGTGCTTTCTTGAATGGTTTTATTTCCGAAGAAGTATATGTCGAACAACCTCCCGGATTTGAAAATTCTCTACTTCCTAATCATTTATTCAAATTGACTAAAGCTCTCTATGGCTTGAAACAAGCTCCTAGAGCTTGGTATGAAAGGCTTAGTTCCTTTCTTATTTTAAATAATTTTACCAAAGGCAAGGTTGATACTACATTGTTTATTAAACATTTTGAAAATAATTTTCTTATTGTGCAAATTTATGTTGACGATATTATTTTTGGCTCTTCGGATGAATCACTATGTGAATCATTTGCCAAATGTATGAGTCATGAATTTGAAATGAGTTTAATGGGTGAATTAACTTTCTTTTTAGGATTACAAATCAAACAACTTAGTGATGGTATATTTCTTAACCAATCCAAATATACATTAGAATTGTTAAAACAATTTAACATAGATAATTCAAAAGCAATAAACACCCCTATGAGCACTGCGACTAAGTTAGATATGGATGAAAATAGTGAACCGCGATTAGACCATATATTATGTTTAGTGTAGGACTTTGCGCTAGGTTTCAATCTAATCCTAAATTATCTCATCTTAAGAGTGTTAAAAGAATATTTAGGTATCTTAAAGGAACTCCAAATTTAGGATTGTGGTATCCAAAATCTGAAAAATTTAATCTAATAGCTTATGCAGACGCCGATTTTGGCGGATGCAGGATCGATAGAAAAAGTACATCCGGAACATGCCAATTTTTAGGACATGCACTTGTTTCTTGGACTTCCAAGAAACAAAATTCAGTTGCACTATCTACGGCGGAAGCCGAATACATTGCTGCAAGTGCATGTTGTGCACAAGTCATTTGGATGAAAAATACATTAGAAGACTATGGAATTCACTTTAAAAATATTCCCATAAAATGTGATAATACTAGTGCCATATGTCTTACTAAAAATCCAATTCTGCACTCTAGAACTAAGCACATCGACGTTAGGCATCATTTCATACACGATCATGTCCTTAACAATGATGTTGTTCTAGAATTCATTGACACAAAGCATCAATTAGCAGATATATTTACAAAAGCTTTGAACGAAGATCAATTTGAATTCATTAGAAGGGAATTAGGCATGTTAAACTGTCCCTAAAATGAGCTTCACGAAAAATGACTCGTCCTTTTCCTTTCTTTTATGAATTTGATTTCTTCCTTCTTCTTCAATTCAAATGATCCATTAAAGTATAACTTATGATCTTGAGGGAAGAAGCTAAACAAAAGGGAGGAAGAAAAAAAATTTTTTCTCTCCACAGGATGCCAGCGGTAGCACCGCCAGATCCGGCGGTTGCACCGCTTGGAGCTCGGGCACCAGGCGGTGACACCGACCGGTTTGGCGGTGACACCGACCGAGCGACCCCTATTAACCCGAGGGGTTAGGGCCGGCGGTGACACCGCCCCCAACCCGAAAAAACACTCTCAAAACCCTCTCCCATTCCCTCTAACCCTCATTCTAACTCTTAGAAGCATTGGAGAAGGATTCTTGGTGGTCCAAGCTTTCCATCTCTCAACATAATCTCCGTAAGGTAACATTTGAAATCCCTCTTTTTGGTATTCCATTTCCTCTTTTCTTTCCTCTTTTCCTTGCTTATTTTTCACAATTTCATCATCATCTTGTCTAGATTATGGCTCCTAAGAGTTCAAAAGGAAAAAGGATTGAAGGAGATTCATTTGACCATGATCTTTTTAGATCAAAAGAGGTAGCCCTTAGCTTTCCAAAATTTGAAACACGATGTATCCATAAGGGAAAATACGTTGATCTGGATGAACTAGAGGACTTAGAACCCATTAGGTGGTTTGCACACCTAGAAGCTCTACCTCTACTACAAATAGATGAACTAATCTATCCGCGATTAGTTAGATTGTTCTATGCCAACCTTTATGAGGACAACGATAGCCTAAGCACTTACCTTATAGGAACACCCATTAGAATATTTGACAGCACTATTTGTGAGCTAATTGGCATAACTGAAAAAGATAGGGGATGCTATTTTAAAGGTAAATGGGACGTCAAAACAATAGGAACAACCTATACCGAAGCCGTGAAAACAATTTTTGCAAATCCAAACCTTGACTTCCTACCCAAGAGCTATGAACACTTACTGCCTTTCAACTCTAAAATTCTTCATCACATTATCACAAGCATCATATTCCCCAAACAATTTCATCTTGACGAAATAAGTCAAATAGAGATAGGAACCATGTATTGGATTATGACCGGTCAGCATAATTGTTTTAGGTACTTAATTCGCCAACACATGCAGGATATTATGACTAAAGATACTATATTGCCATATGGGAGGTTAATCACTAGAATTCTTCATGCCTATGACATTTGCATTCCACCCGATGAAGAATCTATTCAAAATGATCGATATAACATAATAAATAAAAACCTACTGAAAAGACTTAGGTGCACTTTTAGCAATGGCATATGGGTTAGGCAGCCTAGAAGGACGGATCCAATTCCTCCACCAATAGAACAACCCGAAACACCAATTCTTATAGGAAATGAATCTCCTCCTCCTAGTCCCTTTGGCGTAGCACCTTCAGCTCCTGTTTCCTCCTCTGAAGATATCATTATGGCGGAGCTATCTCAAATCAAATCACAGCAAGAACAAATTCAGAATCAACAAGTTGAAATTTTGAAGACACTACGACAGATGAATGAAAAAATAGATATCATGTATCAGCACTGTGTATTACCTCCTAAGGATTAAATTGAGGTATCTTTTTATTCTGTTCTGTTTGCTTTTAACAACAAGTTCAAGTTTGTCATCGATTGAACGATAACTGATCTTTCCTTTTAGATAACTACTGTTTTAATCTGCATAAATGATGATGTCTTTTGGATAAACTATTTCTAGCAAATTTGAATGATGAACTTTGATAAATGCTAAACCTTTTTCTATGATCATCTATTAGCTGGCTTGTCTCTTTTTGTTGATGACAAAGGGGGAGAAGTGATGACTTACACCAGAACGATAGCATGACTAATATGAATTACAAAAACTTGTGTGATATGAATGTCTTATATGACTTGCAAATCCTTGAAAATATCACAAGATTGATATCATGAAATTTATATTGAAAATCTTTATCTTCTGTCGTAGCAAAATTCGTCCCTTATCATTTAACTTATGATTTTCATCGAAGTTTCGTACTTACTATTGTTTAATGAGGATAACGATAAGTTCTACGATTAGAACTTATCGGGTTATGCTTGAATCCAATGGGATGGAATTCAAGTGTTTTTTATCTTCTCATAATATGGCATATAGATAGGGGGAGTTATGTTTAACTCCGTCATCAATTGATTGTCATCATCAAAAAGGGGGAGATTGTTGAATCTCGGATTTTGATGATATAATCAATTGGTGGGTTAATTGATCTAATCCATATTATTGAGTTAAGTGTGCAGGATTAACTACGATAACCAGAAAACATAAAGCAAGGATACCGGAGTCGCGCTCAATGGACGTTTAAGAGACCGAAGAATCATCGGAGATGCTGCCGGAACCAACCGAGAAGAAATCGGGAACGTGTCGGAAGTTCGCCGAAGAAATCGTCGGAGGCTCACGGAGATCACCGAGAAGGCTCGGCTACTCGTTAAAGTCATCACAAAGATTGGGAGCTTGCAGGGAGTCCATCGGAAGAAGTTCGTCGGAAAGCTCGCCGGAACAAGACTCGACGTTCGCGGTTAAAAACACTTGCTTAGGATGTATTTTTGTGTTATGTAGTTCACCTGTACTTAGGATTAGGATTAAGAGATAATCCTATATCCTGGTTAGGGGCCAACTAGGCCCAAAGTCAGATTTGGTTTGGGCTAAAATTAAGCCAAACCAATGAATCGGAGAGCCAGGCGGTGGCACCGCCTGGCTGGGCGGTGACACCTCCTTGGCTGGGCGGTTGCACCGTCCAGCACTCGAGCGCTGGGCGGTGGCACCTCCAGCACCGGGAACCCTAAGAGAATTCAAATTTTGGAGCCCAAATTTGAATCCTCTTGAGGCCTATAAATACCCCTCAAATCTCAGCTGAGGTTACAACTTTTGAGAAGCATTTTGATTGAGAGAAAAGTCTTAAAAAGTCTTAGCAAGTCTTATTTTCAATTTGCTAGAGAGTTCTCCTCCTTCTTTCTTATTGAAAATTTGTAAGAGGTTGAACTGCTTGTAAAAGGTTGTAAGATGGGTGTTTACCCTTCCATTTCAAGAGATTTGCTAGTGGAAGGTGGGAGCCTCATCGAAGAGGGGCATCGCAAGTGGAGTAGGTCATTTGACCGAACCACTCTAAAAATCGGCGTAATCTCTGGTTTGCATTTTATTATTGTCATTTACATTACTGCAAATCTTCTTACTGCTTTAGTTCCTTATTACCCTTGCTGCGCAACTTTAAGAATACGCTTTCAAGTTAAACTTTTCAAGTTCCGTTCTTATCGTACGAAAGATTTTGTTAAAATCGAAGTTTTAATCCGCTGCACTAATTCACCCCCCCCTCTTAGTGCTGCTCCGATCCTAACACTATCAGTGGAGGTTGCACCGCCCAGTCTCGCTCGGAGACTGAGCCTAAGCGATGCCACCGCTTGGCTGGAGCGGTTGCACCTCCTAATCTCACTCGGAGACTAAGCCCAGGCGGTGCAACCTCCTACCTTGGGCGGTTCAACCGCCTGGCAGAAATCAGGGTCCGAATGGGTTGATCCATTCGGCCCAATTTGTGTTTTTCAGGGGCCCAATTGCCCCAAGATTAAGTTAATGGGATCACCTCCCATTTTCAACTTAATCATTGTGCTAACTACGATATTCCCTAAGACATTTACTGCAACTTGCTCCGGTGCGTCAATCGCTTCCTCCGGCGAGCTTCCGGTGAACTTCCGTCGATCTTCCGATGAACCCTCGGTGATGCTCCTGC
Organism: Musa acuminata AAA Group; assembly: GCF_036884655.1. Taxonomy (NCBI): domain Eukaryota; kingdom Viridiplantae; phylum Streptophyta; class Magnoliopsida; order Zingiberales; family Musaceae; genus Musa; species Musa acuminata. Next base: position 21,705,533 of record NC_088342.1, on the reverse strand, counting down.
GGACTTCCGGCAAACTCCTGGACTTGCGACGATTCACTTGGTGAGTTCCGACAAGCTTCTTTGGCAAGCTCATGGACTTCTCGGATTTGTTCCCGTAGAACCTCCGACGACTGTCCGAACTTCCGTCGAACTCTCGAACTCCCAACGTGATCATTGTCTTGACTCCAGCGTAACTCCTGCTATATGTCTTTCTTCCATCGTAGTTAATCCTGCACATGTAAAACAAAACTTCGATCGAGACAATTAATCCTAAGCAATTAACCAAGTTGTCTGGCATGTCATTGGTCCCTCGACGCTTCATCCGATTCTTCGACGCATCGTCCTCTCCTGGAGCCTATTGCCCAATCGGCCAGTTGACTCCGCAACTCCGATATCCTTGGCACAATACCCGCTCTTCTTGGCCCGATGCCCGAGTCCACGGCCCGAAGCCTTCTGTCGATACGTCGACAGATCCACTAGCCCGACGTCCAATCTTCTGACATGTTCCTTTGGCACAACATGATTTTCCAGCTTTAATTGTCTCATCCTGATCAAAGCATCCTGCGTCACTCAAAACGCAGATTAAATCATAAACATATATCAAGTAGTTTCATCATCAAAATATGAGATTCAACACCAGGTTGTTCGTGCAAATGATTGGTTTTGAACTATGTGTGTTGTGTTTAGGAAAAACTTTTGATGTCAAAATCGTTGACGCAAAGGTGAGAAAGGGCAACAACAATTGCTGCCCTTGATCTGCGTGTAGCGCAGCCGCTGGCAGGCAGCACAGGGGCTGCGTCTGCAGTAGCCAGCCGGCGGCCTGCTTGCAGCAAGCTTGTGTCCGGCGGGGTTGGCAGCCCGCGGGCAGAGGCGCTTGTAACATCCCTCATTTCTGAATTTTCATATAAGTTTCTAGTTGTAATGTAAGTATCTATTTTAAATTTGATAAAAGAGCCAAAGTATGAATCTGAGAACTTATTCATAAGATTTGGGGGATTTGTTCAAACCGAAAAAAAAAATCTGAGGACCTATATGTAAACCCTGAGGATCTAATCATAAATATAATAATATAAGGACTAAACTGTAAAATGCATAAAATTACAAATCCCACCGTTTAAGCCTCTCTGCCTTCGTTCTTAAGGAACTAGAGAAGGCAGCTGCGTGGAAGAACAGAGAAAGAAAGAAAGAAGAAGAGAAAAAAAGGGGGAAGAAGAAGAAGAAAAAAATTGGGGCTTTGAGGTTTCTTACTCAAAGAAATATTAGTCTTTGTTCTTATATTAATTCTGAAATATTTCTGCTTAGAACCTGATATTTCTCTCTTTGGACATAAAACCATGGATCTGAAATTTTTTCAGTAAACTGACCCCTATACACCCTTTAAGCTATAATTTTTAGTACCAAATGTGGATTCAGGCAGGACCTAGTTTTTTGAAATTAGACTCTTATATCTTTCTTTTGACACTGATTTTGAAGATTTTGGTCACCGAATACTTACCCAAACGTCTGTTTCAAATGAGCCTATAGATGCTACAAAACAGGGATCAAAATTTTCTGACCTTTTGATACTAAAATGCCTATAAGTTCCTGTTGGAAATTCTGATTTGCACAAAACAAACTTTATTCGAAACTAGACTTATAGATCTTTCTTTTGACATATAGAATGAAAATTTTGGACTTCAAATGCCTATCCTGTTATCTGTTGAATCCGACCCTATGAATTCTGCAAAACAATGATTTTGTTTTTGACCTTGGGTTACTAAATCAATGGTAGCTCCTTGTTGGAAACCTTGATTCGTACAAAGTTAGTTTCATCAGAAAATAGATTGATATATCTTTCGACAATAGCCTTCTTGTGGGTATTGGAGTATAATTGACAATCTGAAGTATTTATCCAATGTGCCTCTCGAATTCTGTCAGAAATCAAGCTATGATCGATTTCACATCTTCTGTTTTCATTCGTTTGGAAATAGATTTCATTTAGTTCCCTTCACTCAATTGAGGCTTATATTAATTCTTGAATTCTCATTTGCTCTTGTCCTACATGTATTTGGATACCTAAATCTGTTATGTAAACTTCATGTTTGTATCGTAATGTTTTATATAGACACATGCATTCCGTTGTTCCGAATGTGTTTCCGATATGTCCCAATTTATTGTTCACAATACCCTTTTGTACTATGGTGTTTGTAGGATTATTTGGACCTTTGCCAAAATGGTAAAGAGTATGTGCTTAGAGCCTGCGATGCTCTAGATTATGTTTGGTGGTCATTCAGAAATGGATGGACCATATTATGTTTGGAATCCCACTTCACCATCTATCTGTTTGATATGAAATTCAGAGTCGACCTAGCACTTGGGCAGGGTGAGAGGGCTCGAGTAGGAAAGGGCTACCCATGGATGGAGTTGAGAACTCATCACGACGTGGAGCCACCATTGAGTTAAACCTCACATGGACTATGCTAGGGTACGACGTTTGAGCTTCTGTTTCGTATTTTGTATTGATATACTCCAAAATGTTTTCTATGCCATTGATATACTTCAAAATGCTTCACATACCATTGATATATTCCGAAATGTTCTGTTTGTCATTGATATGCTCCGAAACATTTCGTACGCCTTTGATATGCTCCAAAATGTTTCATTTGTTATTGTTATGCTTCGAAATGTTCCATAGGTTGTTGATATGCTCCGGAACATTTCATATGCTATTGATATGCTCCAACTACTCTATGCTCCATCTGTTATGAACCAAATATGTTTGATTGAGATGACATTTGTGATTCTGGACCTAATGAGATTATGTCTATGAATTATTATATTCTGCCTTGCATGATGAAACCTTATTTGTCTGTAAATTTTTCTCTTTTACCATGGATATATTAGTCACTTGCTGAGCTTTATATGCTCACCCCGTTGCTGTATAAATTTTTTAGGATAGCTTATCGCTCGCTTAAATGTTAAGATTGGGCTGAGGTAGTGGAAAGCTAAAAGATTTTGGGCAGATCTTTATTAGTATATATGTTTTTGTTTTATAAGCACACTCTGCATCTAATGAAATGTTGACGATGAATCTAAACATGTGGATTTTGTATAAGTTTAAAGGACCTCTCTTGTCTAGGGTTCTGGAATGTTAAGTTTAATTCGTGTAATGATATGAACTTATGGTAAACGTTGGTTTTGTGACTGTATAGACTCCCATACTTGTGAATTTATGTTGTTATTATTTTGGTGAGTTGGGTTCAGATTTTATGAATCATCGAACGATGTGTTGTATGTTTATGAACTGCACAGGGTTTATAAATTTGTAGATTACAGAGGTGAAATTTTGATCTGAATGTTTTTTTAGTGACCTCAAATATGTGTTTGGATCCTGGATGGATTTGTGTTAAAAAAATTTTAATATTATCGATATTTTGAGGGGCGTGACAGTCCTACATGATGATGATTATTTATACATGTGATGTATGATGTGTGGACAGATGATCATGGACCGTGTGATGTGTGTACTTATGATTATTATTATTGAGGTCTGCGAGCCTCCATTATATTTCTCGTTTATTGTCGAGCCTACATGCCTATGATTAAGTTGTAATCACATAAGGAGGCATAGCGGGAGCGTGGATGCGATAGCGAGACCCACGAGATGGACGATCGCGATGCATGAAGATGCATCCAGATGTCGACGGAACTGACGAGGATGAGATGGACGATCACAAGGCATGAAGATGCACCGTTGCACACATAGATCTTGATGTGAGTGATTGGCCTATTGGCTCGGGCCTAATCACATTAGGTTGTGGTCCATGATCATCTAGTGTGATTGCTTATACACATACTAGATATGTATATATATTTGAATGTGATGTAGATATATATTAAATATGTATATGTGTGACATGTCATATTACGAGACCAAATCATAGAAACATCTCTCTTGATAATATTAAGTCGGTAAACGTGAGGCAATTAGATTGACCCACGTGGCCATCCATCGTTATAAGTAGGAATCGATTCCCGGTGTAGGTTGAATTGGTCGGGTTCCTCGAGACTCACCTATATCGCGATTCGCTATCTTGCTTACGACATAGAGATGTCACCGGTGACCTAAGGGCATGGTATGCTTGGTCGAGTCCCTCGAGGGTATATCATCAAATTAGACTCATCTTGTAATGAAGGTGTTGACTTAACCGAGCATCATGGTTGGTCGAGTCCCTCGAGATTATGATGATTCGGAGGTCGAATAGGACGGGAATCATAAGGAGTTGTGATCGGCAAGAGTTGCCTACCTTTTAGGCTTAGTGTGATTGCTCGAGTCCCTCGAGGTTACACTAAGACGCTGATTGGATCCTGATCCCCACTAGAAGTCTGCCGGAGACTTCCGTTTCATGTGCTGAGGGTGTCGCGTGACTCGTTAATAAAATAGTGGGAGCATATTAAAATAGAAGTTCATATCTTGATAGTTTATTTCTTGTAAAATCTACATGTTATTCATTTCTACTGCATCTTTATTTTTAGAAAATGTCGCTTTCAAATCCCTTACGTGGCATACTTGATGTCAACCGCCTCACTGGTCCAAATTATATGGATTGGCTCCGTAACTTGAGAATTGTTCTCACGACAGAGAAAAACGTGTACGTCCTTGATATAGTGATGCCTACACCCGAAGAAGGGGCAAGCGAGGATGAGATGACTCGCTACGTGAAGTACATTGATGACTCCACTCTTGCTCAGTGCTATATGTTGGGCTCTATGACTCTTGAGTTTCAAAGACAACATGAAAAGATGGATGCCAGATCCATTCTCCTACATGTCCGTAAATTGTTTGAGGAACAGGGAAGGACTCTGCGATATGAGATATCCAAGAGCCTCTTCCGCGCTAGGATGACTGAGGAGACCCTGGTTCAGAACCATGTCCTAAAGATGATTGAGTGGATAGAGAAACTCGTAGGTCTAGGAATGGTCCTAGAGGATAACTTGTGTGTGAACATTGTGCTTCAGTCCCTACCAGATTCCTTTTCACAGTTCATAATGAATTTTAATATGAATAAGCTTGAGGGTGACTCTCCTAGAGCTCCTCAATATGTTGAGGGAGGCAGAGAGTACTATTAAGAAAGAGAAGCCAGTTCTCTACACTAGTGAGACTAGAAAGAAAAGGAAAGCAGAAAGGTCCCTTAAGAAGGGAAAGGGCAAGGGCAGACCAGGTAAAGCAAAGGTTGCTAAGAAAGACCAAGCAAAGGACAAAGGCCAGTGCTTCCACTATGGTAAAGATGGGCACTAGAAGAGGAACTGCAAAGAGTATCTTGTAGAAAAGGCGAAATAGAAGCTTGGAGAAGCTTCAGGTACATTCATGATCAATCTCCAATTGTCAGATTTTTGTGATAGTGCATTGGTATTGGATACTAGTATTGCTTATCACATCTACAATTTATTATAAATTCTAGCAAAGCCGAGGGGAGATTGGCGAGAGGAATATTGCATAAAGGTTTGTTTATGCTAGATACTACTCCACATATCATGAATGTAAGTGTCTAAGAGGAAACGAGATGAGGTAAACAGTGCATACCTATGGCATTGTAGGCTAGGTCACATCTATGAGGGAATGATTCAAAAGTTGCTAAATGATGGATATCAAGATCCGTTCGATTATGTGTCATATGCAACTTGCGAACCTTGCCTTCATGGAAAAACTGACCAACTCTCCATTTAGTGGAACTGGAGAGGGAACCACTGAGCTGTTGGAACTCATACATAGTGATATATGTGGACCCATGTTAACTCATGCCATTGGTTGTTACTCTTACTTCATTACCTTTATCGATGATTTCTCAAGGTATGGATATGTGTACTAAATAAAGTACAAGTCCGAGGCTTTTAAGAAATTCAGAGAGTATAAGAATGAGGTGGAGAACCAGACTGGAAAAAGTATCAAAACTCTTCGATTAGATCGAGGAGGTGAGTACTTAAGTATATAGTTTACTCAATTCCTCAAGGACCATGGGATATTATCCCAATGGACATCTCCTTATACACCTCAGCTCAATGGTGTCTTTGGAAGGAGGAATCACACGCTATTAGATATGGTACGGTCCATGATGAGTTTCGCTGACCTATCCATCTTATTCTAGGGATATGCCCTAGAGACCGCAGCTTACCTTCTGAACAGAGTTCCAACTAAGTCGGCAGTGTCTACACCATATGAGATATGGAAAGGGAAGAAGCCTGATTTTAAGGTTGTTAAGATTTGGGGTTGCCCTGCCCACGTTAAAAGACACAACCCCGATAAGTTAGAATCAAGGACAGAGAGCAATGCAAATTTGTGGGATACCCCAAGGAAACTTGAGGGTATTATTTCTATCATCTCGAGGACCAAAAGGTCTTTGTAGCTAAGAGAGCATAGTTCCTTGAGAAGGAACACATTCTTGGCGGAGACAGTGGGAGAATGATAGAGTTGAGCGAGGTTGGAGAACCAAGCTCAAGCACCACTCTACTGCCCGAGTCTGTTCAGGTACCTATGTAACATCCCTCATTTCCGAATTTTCGTATAAATTTCTGGTGATAATGTAAGCATCTATTTCAAATTGACAAAAGAAATAGAGTATGAATCAGAGGTAACTTATTTTTAAGATTTGGGAGATCTGTTCAAAAAAAAAAAGAAAGAATCTGAGGACCTATATGTAAACCCTAAGGACCTAATCGTGAATATGATAAAAACAAGGACTAAACTGCAAAACGTACAAAATGACAAATTCCACCCCTTAAGCCTCTCTGCCTTCGTTCTTAAGGAAGCAGAGAAGACAGCTGCGTGGATGATCAGGGAAAGAAAGAAGGAAGAAGGAGAAGAAGAAGAAGAAGAAGAAGAAGAAGAAAAAAAAAATTTGGGGCTTTAAGGGTTCTTGCCCAAATCCTTTCACTTAGGGTCAAAATTCCCAAAGGCAAGTGTTTCTAACCCCATCCTACAGAAAATTAGTCTTTGTTTTTATGTTGTTTCAAAATAAACTGAAGGATTTCTATCTAGAAACTGATATGTCTCTCTTTGGACATAGAACCATGGATTCTGAAATTTTTTCGGTAAACTGACCCCTATACACTGTTTCAGCTATAATTTTTAGTACAAAATGTGAATTCAGGCAGGAACTATTTTGTTTGAAATTATACTCTTATAACTTTCTTTTGACACTGATTTTGTAGATTTTGGACACCGAATACTTACCCAATCATCTGTTTCAAATGAGCCTATAGATGCTGCAAAACAGGGATCAAGATTTCTGACCTTTTGATACTAAAATGCCTATAACTCTCTGTTGAAAATTCTGATTTATACCAAACTGACTTCGTCCGAAACTAGACTTGCAGACATTTCTTTTGACATATAGCATGAAAATTTTGGAATTCAATGCCTACCCTATTATCTGTTGAATCCGACCCTATGTATTCTGCAAAACAGTGATTGTGTCCTTGACCTTGTGTTACCAAATCAAAGGTAACTCTTTGTGGGAAACCCTGATTCGTACGAAACTTGTTTCGACAGAAAACAGATTGATATATCTTTTGACAGTAGTTTTCTTATGGGTATTGGAGCATAATTGATAATCTAAAATATTTGTTCTATGTGCCATTGGAATTCTGTCAGAAATCGAGCTTTCGTCGATTTCGCGTATTCTGTTTCGTTCCTTTGGATTTTGAATTCATCTAATCTTCTTATTTGAATTGAGCCAAATATGATTGCTTGGAATCCCTATATACTCTGGCTTTCATTTCATTTCAAATCTGAACACATTTGTGAGAGCTTTGTTCCTTGCATCGTATTGTCTCGAAAAGGCACATGTATGTTTTTGTTGTTCCGCGTGTGCTTCCGATATATGCTACTTATTGTTAAACTGCCCTTTTGTACTCTGGTGATTGTGGGACTGTCTGGACCTTTGCCAGAAATGGTAAAGGGTATGTGCTTAGAGCCTGCGATGCTCTGTCGGCCCCTTCTGACTACACCTAGACGTGGGTGGATGGAGCTCCCAAACGTGGGAGACTTATGTCTGGTGGTCATTCAGAAATGGATGTATCACGTTCTGTTTGAGATCCCACTACACCTTCTGTATGTTTGATATGATATCCAGAGCTTTGGTTATGTGTTTTTGTACATGCTTTGGATAAGAATGATATGAATGCAACGTCAAAGACGACGTTTGAGCTTATGTTTGGTATGTGATATTGATAAGCTCCGAAATGTTTCATTCATTGTTGATATGCTTCGAAATGTTCCATATGCTATTGATATGCTCCGGAACATTTCATATGCCATTGATAAGCTCCGATATGGTTCATTTGTTATTGTTATGCTCCAAAACGTTTCATTCGTTTCTTATAGGCTCCAATTACTCTATGCCCCATATGTTATGAACCAAATATGTATGATTGAAAGGACAATTGTGATTCTGCACCTAATGATATTATGTCTACGAATTCGTATATTCTGCCTCGTATTATGAAACTTTATCTCTTTGGAAATTATCCTATTTTGATATGGATATGTTAGTCACTTGCTGAGCTCTATATGCTCACCCCGTTTGTTGATAAATTTTTTAGGATAGCGTATCGCTTGGTTAAATGTTAAGATTGGGCTGAGGTAGTGGAAAGTTAGAAGATTTTGGGCAGATCTATGTTAGCATATATGTAATTGTTGTATAAGCCACTCTGCATCTAACGAAATGTTGACGATGAATCTAAACCTGTGGATTTTATGTAAGTTAAAGGATCCCTCATGTTTAGGATTTTGGAATGTTAAGCTAAATTCATGTAATGATATGAACATATGGTAATCATCGGTTTGGTGACTGCATAGACTTCCCCACTTGTGAAATTATGTTGTGGTTATTATTTTAATGAGTTAAGTTCAGTTTGTTTGAATTATCGAGTGATGTGTGGGATGTTTTTGAACTGCATAGGGTTATAAATTTGTGGACTATAGAGGTGAAATTTTTGATCTGAATGTTTTCTTGGTGACCTCAAATGTGTGTTTGGATCCTGGATTAGTTGTGATGAAAATTTTAAATATTGTCTATATTTTGAGGGGCGTGACAGAGGTGGTATCAGAGCATGATTTGAGAATCACTAAGAATATTATTTTTTTTTAGGTTTATTGACTATCATTTAGAGATTGATCAAAGAAAATGTTCTTTTGATGTTTTAGGAAGCAAGGATGACGAGATCATCTGGTTCTCCTATTACATCTACTGCTGATCAATTGAGTGGTATCATGCGGACTTTGGAGACTATGGCACAAGTGATGCAACAACAACAACAACCTGTCCTACAAGGAAGAAATGATGGAACAGGAACATCAAACCAGACGGGGTTGGGAATTAAACAGTTTAAGAAGCTTAGTCCTCCCAGTTTTAGTTGTGAGTTTGATCCAATGGTGGCAGAACGATGGATGATGCAGATAGAGAAAATATTTGATGCCTTAAATTACCCTGATGATCGAAAGGTTTTTCTTGCCACCTTTATGCTGGAAGGAGAAGCTGAACACTAGTGGAGAATGATTAAGAGGATGTCTGAAATCAAACATGAGCCAATGACATGGAAGTTATTCCAAGAAAAGTTTAATGATAAATATTTTCCAGATTGTATGAGAGAGTAAAAAGAATTGGAGTTCTTGAATCTTATCCAGGGAAGTATGACGGTTACAAAGTATGAATCTAAATTCACTGAGCTCTCCAGGTTTGCCACACATATGACTGATGATGAATCTAGAAAAGCAAGAAGGTTTGAAAGGGGATTACGGCCAGCAATAAGAAGCCGAATGTCAGCTTTAAAACTACAAACATATGCAGATACGGTAGAAAGAGCTTTGAAAATTGAACGAGACGTGGAGGAAATTCAAGAAATCATTGGCAAGAACAAAAAGGACAAATTTACTAGCAAAAGCAGGAGAGAAAATGAATATGAAGCTAGTAACAAGAGGTTTAAGACATCTGGATTTGAGAAATGGAAACCATTGCGGATGACTCAGTCATGTACAAAATGTGGATTAAATTATGAAACAAGTCAGTGTTTTCGGGTGACTAGAGCATGTTTTGGTTGTGGAAAGTTGGATCATCAAATAAAAAATTGCCCTTTGAGGAAGAAGAAAGAGCCACTGTCTCCTAGACCCTCAGCCCATGCTAGAGTGTACGCTATCACTGAACAAGATTCTAAAGCTTCTAAACCAGTGGTGGAAGGTATTCTTCATGTTTCTAAAAGAAATGCAAAAGTTTTGTTTGATCCCGGCTCCAACTTATCGTTTGTTTCACAATACTTTGCTTGTCACTTGCATATTCTACCTAAACCCCTGGATTATATGTTATATGTAACAACTGCTATTGGAGATTCATTGGCAACAAACTTGGTTTACCCATCTTGTTTGATCTCTATTGGAGACCACGAACTCTTTGCTGATTTGATTCTCCTAGAGATCCAGGGTTTTGATATTATACTTGGCATGGATTGGTTATCTTCTCAACACGCTAGTATTGATTGTTACAAAAAAATAATTACTTTCTGCATACCAGATCAGCCTATATTTTTCTTTGAGGGCATTAAGCATGATTTGTCTCCTTGCTTGATATCAGCACTTCAAGCTTATCGTCTTATGCAGAAAGGTTGTTTTTGTTATATGGTGTGTGTAAAGGAGCATTCAAATCAGGAAACCCACCTAGATGAAATTTCAGTGGTCAAAGAATTCCCTGATGTATTCCCAGATGACTTGCCTGGTTTACCTCTAGATAGAGAGGGTGAATTTGCTATTAATCTTGTCCCTAGTACAACCCCAATATCTAAGCCTCCCTACAGAATGGCACCACTCGAGCTAGAGGAATTAAAGAAGCAAATACAAGAATTATTAGATAAGGGTTTTATACGACCCAGTGTATCCCCATGGGGTGCTCCGGTACTATTAGTGAAGAAGAAGGATGGAACTTTGAGGTTTTGTATTGATTATAGATAGTTGAATCAGGTGACCATCAAAAACAAGTATCCCATACCTAGAATTGATGATTTGTTTGATCAATTGCAGGGTGCACAAGTATTCTCTAAGATTGACCTGAGATCAGGTTACTATCAGTTGAAGATCAAGGAGGAGGATATTTCAAAAACAGCTTTCAGAACTCGATATGGTCATTATGAATTCTTGGTGATGCCTTTTGGTTTGACAAATGCCCCTGCAGCTTTTATGGAACTAATGAATAGGATATTTCAACCACTCTTGGATATCTGTGTAATTATATTTATTGATGACATATTGGTGTATTCAAGGAGTAATCAAGAGCATGAGGAACACTTGAGAAATGTATTGTCCATACTAAGAGAAAAGAAGTTGTATGCAAAGTTAAGCAAATGTGAATTTTGGTTGAATGAAGTTGCTTTCTTAGGCCATGTGATTTCAGGGAAGGGTATATCTGTTGATCCAAGAAAAATAGAAGCTGTTGTTGAATGGGAAGTACCAACAAATGTAACGGAGGTTAGAAGCTTCTTGGGCATGGCAGGTTATTACAGGAGATTTGTGGAGGGATTTTCTCGAATTGCTCAACCTCTCACCAAACTCACTAAGAACAATATGAAATTTGTATGGGGTGATGATTGTGAGCAAAGTTTTCAAGAGTTAAAAAGAAGATTGACTAGTGCCCCTATTCTCACTATTCCAAGTGGTAGTGATGAGTTTGTAGTTTATATTGATGCTTCAAGAAAGGGCCTAGGATGTGTTTTGATGCAGGAAGGGAGAGTAATTGCGTATGCTTCTAGGCAACTTAAAGGTTATGAATTGAATTATCCAACACATGATTTGGAATTGGCAGCAATTATTTTTGCTCTAAAGATTTGGAGACATTATTTGTATGGTCGACAGTTTGAAATCTTTATTGATCACAAGAGTTTAAAATATATTTTCACTCAGAAAGAGTTAAACATGAGGCAGCGAAGATGGATAGAACTTCTGAAGGATTATGATTGTGCCATCCGTTATCACCCGGGCAAGGCCAATGTTGTAGCTGATGCACTTAGTAGGAAATCTACAAGTTTTATGGCTAGTCTGGTCGTGAAGCAATGAAAGTTATTAGAAGAAAATTTTGATTTGAAAGCTTTGAGGAAAGAGCAAGACTCGACGATATTGATGGCCTCCATTCAAGTGCAATCTGATCTTATTCAACAAATTAAGGAAGGACAATTACGAGATCCATATTTAATCTACTTGAGGAATGAAGTAGAAAAGGAATTGAAGCCACAATTTCAAGTTTCAAAGGATGGCCTATTGAGATTTGGGGAGAGAGTATGTGTACCAAATGAACCGGATATCAAGAATCAAATCCTAAAGGAAAGTCATACTTCAAAGTACACCAAACATCCTGGAAGCACTAAGATGTATAGAGATCTTCAAAGTCATTATTGGTGGGAAGGCATGAAGGATGAAATTGCAATGTATGTTTCAAAATGTTTGACTTGTCAGCAAATCAAAGTAGAACACCAAAGACCTGGAGGGTTGTTGCAACCTTTAGATATTCCTGAATGGAAATGGGAATGTATTACTATGGATTTTGTTTCAGGACTACCCAGAACCTCTAGAAAGCATGATGCTATTTGGGTTATCATCGATAGGTTAACAAAATCTGCACACTTCCTACCGATTAATATGACTTATTCGCTTGATAGACTTGCAGATTTATATGTTAATGAAATAGTAAGACTTCATGGTATTCCAAAGGAGATCATCTCTGATAGAGACTCCAGATTTCTCTCTAGATTCTGGAGAAGATTACAGGAATCTATGGGCACTAAAGTTAAGTTTAGTACTGCATATCATCCTCAGACTGATAGTCAGTCAGAAAGAATAATTCAAACACTTGAGGATCTGCTTAGAGCCTATGTTATGGATTGGAAAGGTGAATGGGATAAGGATATTTCACTTGTTGAGTTCACTTATAATAATAGTTGTCATTCAAGTATTCATATGGCTCCTTATGAAGCTTTATATGGGCGAAAGTGCATAACACCTATATGTTGGGAGGAAGTTGGTGACAGAAAGCTGTTAGCACCAGACAAGGTACAAGAAACTACCGAGAAAATTCAAGTAATAAGGAAAAGGTTAAAAACTGCTCAGAGTCGTCAAAAGAGTTATGCCGACAATAGAAGACGAGATATTGAGTTTGAAATCGGAGATTTTGTATTCTTAAAAGTCTCCCCTTCCAAAGGCATTATAAGGTTTGGGAAGAAAGGAAAATTAAGCCCAAGATTTATTGGACCTTTTGAGGTTCTTGAGAGGGTTGGTTCTGTCGCTTACAGGATTGCCTTGCCACCAGCATTGTGCCATGTCCATGATATATTTCATGTCTCGATGATTATGAAGTATATATATGACCCTTCTCACATCATTAAGTATGAGCTGGTGGAGATCGATAAAGATTTATCTTATGTGGAAGAGCCTATTCAGATTGTTGATAAGAAAGAAAAAGTCCTAAGGAATCGGGTCATCCCACTGGTTCAAGTAATTTGGAGACATCATTCTGGAGAGGAGACAACTGTTGAATCTCGGATTTTGATGATGAAACTAATTGATTGTGTTTAAATGTTTGACTACATTTTGAGTGATACAGGTCTACTCGATCAGGATTAGACAATTAACGCAGGAGGAATTGACGTTGCGTCGGAGGAGATCACGTCAGGATATTGGATGGCAGAAGGCTTCGGGCGTCGGGCATCGGGCCAAGGAGAGCGAAATTGCGCCAAGGATATCGGGGTTGCGGAGGTCAACCGTCGATTGGGCAACAAGCTGCAAGAGAGGACGATGCACCGAAGAATCGGATGAAGCGCCAACCAATGACGTGCCGGGCAACAGAATGTCAATTTGCGTTATAATAATTGTCTAGATCGGAGTAGAGTGTTTGCTTGTGTGTGCAGGATTAACTACGATAACCAAAAAACACAAAGCGAGAATACCGGAGTCAAGTTCGATGGACGTTTAAGAGTCCGAAGGTTCGTCGGGAATGCTGCCGGAACTAGCCGAGAATGAGTAGGGAGCTTGCCGAAGGGTTTTTCGGAAGCTTGCCGGAAGGTTCGTTGGAAGTTCGCGGAGCTCGCCGAGAAAGATCGGAGCTTACCAAAGAAGCTCGTTGGAACTCGCCAAGATCAAATCGTGAAGTCTAGGAGCTTGCCGGGAGTCCGCAGAATGGTTTCCGAGAGTTTATCGGAAGACCGTCGGAAGTTCGCTGGAAGCTCGCCGGAAGAAGTCTTGACTTGCGGACTTTGTAATAGCTTAGAAAATGTCTTTAAATTCGTAGTTAGCACGTTAATTAGGGTTAGGATTAGGTGTTAATCCTATAACCCAAGTAGGGGCCAATTGGGCCCAAGTTCGGACTAGTTTGGGGCAAGATTGAAGCCCAACTAGTGGCTGAAAACACTGTAGTTGGGCTGAAAACACTGTAGGCGGTGGCACCGCCTAGCTGGGCGGTGGCACCGCCCACCACCCGAGAGCTGGGCGGTGACACCTCCTGGCTGGGCGGTGGCACCGCCCAGCACCCGAGCCCTGGGCGGTGGCACCGCTTGGCTGGGCGGTGGCACCTCCAACAGCGGGAACCCAAAGAGAATTCAAATTTTGAAGCCCAAATTTGAATCCTCTTGAGGCCTATAAATACCCCTCAAATCTCAGTTGAGGTAACAACTTTTGAGAAGCATTTTGATTGAGAGAAAAGTCTTAGAAAGTCTTAGCAAGTCTTGTTTTCAATTTGCTAGAGAGTTCTCCTCCTTCTTTCTTATTGAAAATTTGTAAGAGGTTGAGCTGCTTGTAAAAGGTTGTAAGAGGGGTGTTTACCCTTCCATTTCAAGAGACTTGCTAGTGGAAGGTGGGAGCCTCATCGAAGAGGGGCCTCGCAAGTGGAGTAGGTCATTTGACCGAACCACTCTAAAAATCGGCGTAATCTCTGGTTTGCTTTTTATTATTGTCATTTACATTACTGCAAATCTTCTTACTGCTTTAGTTCCTTATTACTCTTGCTGCGCAACTTTAAGAATACGCCTTCAAGTTAAATTTCTCAAGTTTCATTCTTAACGTACGAAAGATTTTGTTAAAATCGAAGTTTTAATCCGCTGCACTAATTCACCCCCCCCTCTTAGTGCCGCTCCGATCCTAACAAGTGGTATCAGAGCAAGGTTATCTCTCATATTTGGTTTAATACCCAAGAGAGATGACTTACTCCGGCATGCAAGAGGGCCATTCTATTGCACGACCACCTTTGTTTAATGGGTCGGATTACACATATTGGAAGACTCGCATGAGAATCTTCCTCATTTCTATGGACTTTGAGCTTTGGTCTATTGTCGAGAATGGATTTCAAAAATCTTCTCTTCCGATGAGCGAATGGAATGAATCGGAGAAGAAGGTTTTTGCTTTAAATGCAAAGGCTATGAATGCCTTGTTTTGTGCACTAGACAAAAATGAATTTAATCGTGTTTCAATGTGTGATTCGGCTTTTGATATTTGGAGAACTCTTGAGGTCACTCATGAAGGCACTAGCCGAGTGAAAGAGTCCAAAATCAACATCCTTGTGCATTCTTATGAACTTTTCCGGATGAAACCAAGTGAGTCCATCGGAGACATGTACACCCGGTTCACGGATGTCATCAATGGACTCAAAGCTCTTGGTAAAAGTTTTTCTAATTTTGAACTAGTCACTAAAATCTTAAGATCCCTTCCAAAAAGTTGGGATCCAAAAGTTACGGCCATTCAAGAGGCCAAGGACCTTAAAACATTCCCTCTCGAAGAACTTATTGGGTCTCTAATGACCTATGAAATGAACAATGTGGCAAAAAAGAAACTCGAGAACAACCTTCCAAATGATAGGAAGGATTTGGGACATAGAACACATGAATACCACTCGAGCATAAGCTCAAGTGATGGTGAACTTAAACTACAAATGAAACAAAAATTAAAAAGCAAAAAGAATGGAATTACTTGCTTTGAACGCAAGAAGAACAAAAGTTGGGATGAATTGAGCTCTTCCGAAGACGAGGAGAAAATCAAGAAAGGCGAGGTGGCAAACTATGCCTCACCCTCTTTCAACAATGAGGTAATCAAAATCCCACTAATTCATTTCGAAATTACATAATACTTTCTTGAGTTATTTTTAATTTAGTTTAGGATTAATTTTCTTGAAAATTGCTTGTGTTATGTTAATGCAATAAAATGTTAGATATAAATATAATGCTTATACACCTAGTAAGATTAATCTTATATATGTGCTTGAGAAGCAAGAATTTGTACTTTGACGATTTCCATATTGATTTTCAATGTCGATGCATGACTTTTGAATGGAAGGTTTTATGATTTTTTTTATGAACCTTATCTTTGGTTTTCAAACATGATGTATAGTTTTGACATAAGAACAAAAATTTGAAGCATGCTAATATAAAGTCAATCATATAAAGTAAAACTAAAGAAATTTTAAATATCTATAAGAATCATTCAAAATTATGTTCAATAAAACCTTACTTGATGTTGTAATGAAACTATTGAAAGTTTTGATGCTATGATTTGATGATTTTATGCATGAGATTGTAAAGTTATACATGATGATTTTTTGGTCTTGATGGTTTTTATGACAAAATTCATTTTTCGATCCTAAATGTTGATGCACATTTTTATCTAGCATAAATGACATGAATTTAAATAACTAAAAAGAGAAAAGCATTGTTCTTGAAAATTATTTTTCTCTATCTTGTTGATTTATATGAATCCCTTGAAAATGATTTTGGTTTGATGATTTGAATTACAAATGAGTTATATCAAAATCATGATATTGATTTGACTTGAAGTAATGAGTTGAAATCATTTTTTTTGAATTATGTGTTGCACTTTTTTATCTTGATGATCTTTGATTTTTTTTGTTTTAAAACGATGATGCATGGATTTGAAAGAAAAGGAGATGCATGCATGGAATCAATCAATAAGTTGAAACAAAAGGAGGAAAGATTTTTTATTGAAAATTTTCTTTTTCTCTATCTTATTGATTTATACCTAAGAGACCAATAAAATTATTTATGTCATTTTGAATCTCTTGAAAGAAATGTTGAGATTTTGATGATTTAGACGATTTGAATTTGAATGAGTTTTATCTAAAATCATGATCTTGATTCCGTGATATTTACAAATGAAGATTTATTATGAATCAAGATTTTTCATTAATCGATCTCCTAAGATTTTCTTTTGATTATTAATGAGTAGGTTTTTCAAAAAGAAATCATGTCTTCTAGTATTCACATGTTCTAATCCTTCATGATAAAATTTTTATGTAATTCCTTAAATTCATGAAATGTTTATCGCATCACCAATTATTTTCTTCTTGATATTCCTTTTTTGGTGATATAAAATCATGCATGAAATACTCTTGAGATTATTTTGATGCATACAAATGAAAAGTTATGATCATGCATGGTAGGATGCAATTTGACAAATTAATACCATTATGATTTGAAATATTTATAATTTGGAATGATGCATGCAATACTTATGCCTTTTATTATGATAATATATGTGATGTATTGCATATGATGTGAATCATGAATGCTTTAAATGATAAATGTCTTGATATCATGATTGATGATTTTGTTCTATGCATAAGATTTTTAAAATTATGCATAATGAATCTTGTAATTTACAGATTATCGATTTTCTTTTTACCATAATGAAAGTGCCTTATTGATCCTTGTCATAATAAATCTAGCACTTTCGGTTTTAAACATGATACATGTTTTTATTTGACATAAAAAAAAAAGGGAGGCATGCTTGAATGAAATAAATTACATGAATTGAAGCAACTAAAAGAGAAGAACATTTTTCTTCTTGAAAATTATTTTTTCTATATTATTGATTTTGATGAATCTATTTGTATTATTTTTATGAATCTCATAGATTATGTAAATGATTTGAATTTAATGGATTTTATTGAAATCATGATCTTGATTTCTCACAATTTTCTATTGAATGAATCAAGTTTGTTTTCTATTTAAAAGGAAATTTATCAAAATTTTCATGGTCTTTTAGTATTCATGATATTGATAATTATATTTTGAAACTCTATGTAAATCAAGATTCTTCATCATGATTCTCTCGTTTTATAAAAGAGGAGATGTTCTATGTGAATCATAAGATTTTATATGCATGAATTGAGATTCTTTTTGCTATTAACTAGCAAGAAACTTGTTTTTGTAAACCATGACATGCTACTTGACATCTTGATAATTTATAACTTGAGTTTTCTTTTTGAATCAAGATTGTTTCCTATCATGTTTTCTATCTACAAAAGAAGAAATTTGTCAAAAATGTTATATGTCTTTTGACATTCATTTTTCATCTTTATTATTTACCCTTATCATGATTTGAATATTATAGTAAAGAGAAATGAATTACATGATTGTATTGTTATTCCCTTCTATTTGACACTGACAAAGGGGGAGCAAAACTTGCTAGATAGCAAATTTGCTAGCTTGCACAATTTGAAAAGAGGCAAAATAGTCCATCTTGCACATCTCAAAAGATGTAAAATTTTGCTAACTTTTTATGTGCAAAAGTTGATAGCTTGTATACTATAAATTTGCATACCAAAAATACAATCTTGTTTATCTCAAGATGCAAAACATACTAACTTGCACTTTGCAACGGAAGCAAAATTGCTAGCTCAAACATTGCAAAGGAAGCAAATATTTGCTAGCTTACAATTTGCATATTTCAAGAAGCAAGAGTTGCTTTCTTGAACATCTCAATATTGCTAGCTTGCATGATGTAGAACTTGCTATCTTGAACATTACCAAAAGTGCTATCTTATATGCTGTAAAACTTGTATATCTAAAACTTGATAGCTTGAATGTCCCAAGCATGATGCATTACTTGCTAAATTTTCTATCTTCAAAATTGCATGATGATAAAAATTTAATATTATGTTTTTCATGCAATGGTTTGAACCCATATAATAAACACATAAGAGTAGCTACTTCTCCTTTTTGTTGATGACATAGGGGGAGAAGTATATTGATGACTTCATGCATTGAATTAAATATTTTATATATTTGCATGATAGTTTAAATGTTTTTCATAACATGTGATGAATGTTACTTGGATTTGGGATAATCCAAGTGTTCTATCAATGGCATATTGATAGGGGGAGTTTAGTTAAACTCCGGGGAGTTAAGGTTAACTCCGTTAGTCATCAATTAGTTGTCATCATCAAAAAGGGGGAGATTGTTGAATCTCGGATTTTGATGATGAAACTAATTGATTGTGTTTAAATGTTTGACTACATTTTGAGTGATACAGGTCTACTCGATCAGGATTAGACAATTAACGCAGGAGGAATTGACGTTGCGTCGGAGGAGATCACGTCAGGATATTGGATGGCAGAAGGCTTCGGGCGTCGGGCATCGGGCCAAGGAGAGCGAAATTGCGCCAAGGATATCGGGGTTGCGGAGGTCAACCGCCGATTGGGCAACAAGCTGCAAGAGAGGACGATGCACCGAAGAATCGGATGAAGCGCCAACCAATGACGTGCCGGGCAACAGAATGTCAATTTGCGTTATAATAATTGTCTAGATCGGAGTAGAGTGTTTGCTTGTGTGTGCAGGATTAACTACGATAACCAAAAAACACAAAGCGAGAATACCGGAGTCAAGTTCGATGGACGTTTAAGAGTCCGAAGGTTCGTCGGGAATGCTGCCGGAACTAGCCGAGAATGAGTAGGGAGCTTGCCGAAGGGTTTTTCGGAAGCTTGCCGGAAGGTTCGTTGGAAGTTCGCGGAGCTCGCCGAGAAAGATCGGAGCTTACCAAAGAAGCTCGTTGGAACTCGCCAAGATCAAATCGTGAAGTCTAGGAGCTTGCCGGGAGTCCGCAGAATGGTTTCCGAGAGTTTATCGGAAGACCGTCGGAAGTTCGCTGGAAGCTCGCCGGAAGAAGTCTTGACTTGCGGACTTTGTAATAGCTTAGAAAATGTCTTTAAATTCGTAGTTAGCACGTTAATTAGGGTTAGGATTAGGTGTTAATCCTATAACCCAAGTAGGGGCCAATTGGGCCCAAGTTCGGACTAGTTTGGGGCAAGATTGAAGCCCAACTAGTGGCTGAAAACACTGTAGTTGGGCTGAAAACACTGTAGGCGGTGGCACCGCCCACCACCCGAGAGCTGGGCGGTGACACCTCCTGGCTGGGCGGTGGCACCGCCCAGCACCCGAGCCCTGGGCGGTGGCACCGCTTGGCTGGGCGGTGGCACCTCCAACAGCGGGAACCCAAAGAGAATTCAAATTTTGAAGCCCAAATTTGAATCCTCTTGAGGCCTATAAATACCCCTCAAATCTCAGTTGAGGTAACAACTTTTGAGAAGCATTTTGATTGAGAGAAAAGTCTTAGAAAGTCTTAGCAAGTCTTGTTTTCAATTTGCTAGAGAGTTCTCCTCCTTCTTTCTTATTGAAAATTTGTAAGAGGTTGAGCTGCTTGTAAAAGGTTGTAAGAGGGGTGTTTACCCTTCCATTTCAAGAGACTTGCTAGTGGAAGGTGGGAGCCTCATCGAAGAGGGGCCTCGCAAGTGGAGTAGGTCATTTGACCGAACCACTCTAAAAATCGGCGTAATCTCTGGTTTGCTTTTTATTATTGTCATTTACATTACTGCAAATCTTCTTACTGCTTTAGTTCCTTATTACTCTTGCTGCGCAACTTTAAGAATACGCCTTCAAGTTAAATTTCTCAAGTTTCATTCTTAACGTACGAAAGATTTTGTTAAAATCGAAGTTTTAATCCGCTGCACTAATTCACCCCCCCCTCTTAGTGCCGCTCCGATCCTAACAACAACTTGGGAGCTAGAGGAGGAAATGAAAAAGGTGTACCCCCGTCTTTTCATCGATAGAGGTACGATAAATTTAGAGGACTAAATTTTTCTTTTAAGGGGGGGAGAGTGTAACATCCCTCATTTTCGAATTTTCGTATAAATTTCTGGTGATAATGTAAGCATCTATTTTAAATTGACAAAAGAAATAGAGTATGAATCAGAGGTAACTTATTTTTAAGATTTGGGAGATCTGTTCAAAAAAAAAAAGAAAGAATCTGAGGACCTATATGTAAACCCTAAGGACCTAATCGTGAATATGATAAAAACAAGGACTAAACTGCAAAACATACAAAATGACAAATTCCACCGCTTAAGCCTCTCTGCCTTCGTTCTTAAGGAAGCAGAGAAGGCAGCTGCGTGGATGATCAGGGAAAGAAAGAAGGAAGAAGGAGAAGAAGAAGAAGAAGAAGAAGAAGAAAAAAAAAATTTGGGGCTTTAAGGGTTCTTGCCCAAATCCTTTCACTTAGGGTCAAAATTCTCAAAGGCAAGTGTTTCTAACCCTATCCTACAAAAAATTAGTCTCTGTTTTTATGTTGTTTCAAAATAAACTGAAGGATTTCTATCTAGAAACTGATATGTCTCTCTTTGGACATAGAACCATGGATTCTGAAATTTTTTCGGTAAACTGACCCCTATACACTTTTTCAGCTATCATATTTAGTACAAAATGTGAATTCAGGCAGGAACTATTTTGTTTGAAATTAGACTCTTATAGCTTTCTTTTGACACTGATTTTGTAGATGTTGGACACCGAATACTTATCCAATCATCTGTTTCAAATGTGCCTATAGATGCTGCAAAACAGGGATCATGATTTCTGACCTTTCGATACTAAAATGCCTATAACTCTCTGTTGAAAATTCTGATTTGTACCAAACTGACTTCGTCCGAAACTAGACTTGCAGACCTTTCTTTTGACATATAGTTTGAAAATTTTGGAATTCAAATGCCTACCCTATTATCTGTTGAATCCGACCCTATGTATTCTGCAAAACAGTGATTGTGTCCTTGACCTTGTGTTACCAAATCAAAGGTAACTCCTTGTGGGAAACCCTGATTCGTACGAAACTTGTTTCGACAGAAAACAGATTGATATATCTTTTGACAGTAGTTTTCTTATGGGTATTAGAGCATAATTGATAATCTGAAATATTTGTTCTATGTGCCATTGGAATTCTGTCAGAAATCGAGCTTTGGTCGATTTCGCGTATTCTGTTTCGTTCCTTCGGATATTGAATTCATCTAATCTTCTTATTTGAATTGAGCCAAATATGATTGCTTGGAATCCCTATATACTCTGGCTTTCATTTCATTTCAAATCTGAATACATTTGTGAGAGCTTTGTTCCTTGCATCGTATTGTCTCGAAAAGGCACATGTATGTTTTTGTTGTTCCGCGTGTGCTTCCGATATATGCTACTTATTGTTAAACTGCCCTTTTGTACTCTGGTGATTGTGGGACTGTCTAGACCTTTGCCGGAAATGGTAAAGGGTATGTGCTTAGAGCCTGCGATGCTCTACCGGCCCCTTCTGACTTCACCTAGACGTGGGTGGATGGAGCTCCCAAACGTGGGAGACTTATGTCTGGTGGTCATTCAGAAATGGATGTATCATGTTCTGTTTGAGGTCCCACTACACCTTCTGTATGTTTGATATGATATCCAGAGCTTTGGTTATGTGTTTTTGTACATGCTTTGGATAAGAATGATATGAATGCAACGTCAAAGACGACGTTTGAGCTTCTGTTTGGTATGTGATATTGATAAGCTCCGAAATGTTTCATTCATTGTTGATATGCTTTGAAATGTTCCATACGCTGTTGATATGCTCCGGAACATTTCATATACCATTGATAAGCTCCGATATGGTTCATTTGTTATTGTTATGCTCCAAAACGTTTCATTCGTTTATGATATTCTCCCATTACTCTATGCCCCATATGTTATGAACCAAATATGTATGATTGAAAGGACAATTGTGATTCTGCACCTAATGATTTTATGTCTACGAATTCGTATATTCTGCCTCGTATTATGAAACTTTATCTCTTTGGAAATTATCCTATTTTGATATGAATATGTTAGTCACTTGCTGAGCTCTATATGCTCACCCCGTTTGTTGATAAATTTTTCAGGATAGCGTATCACTTGCTTAAATGTTAAGATTGGGCTGAGGCAGTGGAAAGTTAGAAGATTTTGGGCAGATCTGTGTTAGCATATATGTAATTGTTGTATAAGCCACTCTACATCTAACGAAATGTTGACGATGAATCTAAACCTGTGGATTTTGTGTAAGTTAAAGGATCCCTCATGTTTAGGATTTTGGAATGTTAAGCTAAATTCATGTAATGATATGAACTTATGATAATCGTCGGTTTGGTGATTGCATAGACTTCCCCACTTGTGAAATTATGTTGTGGTTATTATTTTGATGAGTTAAGTTCAGTTTGTTTGAATTATCGAGTGATGTGTGGGATGTTTATGAACTGCATAGGGTTATGAATTTATAGACTATAGAGGTGAAATTTTTGATCTGAATGTTTTCTTAGTGACCTCAAATGTGTGTTTGGATCCTGGATTAGTTGTGATGAAAATTTTAAATATTGTCAATATTTTGAGGGGCGTGACAACCTAATACACAAGTTTCAACTTTATGCAGGTCTGATAGAGTATCCCATCCTCCTGAGAGATATGTGGGACATATTAGAGGAGAGGATATTGAGGATATTGATCCTCAGACCTACGAGGAGGCTATTATGAGTATAGACTCTAGGAAGTGGCAAGAAGCCATGAATTCTAAGATGGATTCTATGTTCTCCAATAAGGTTTAGAACCTAGTTGATGTGCCCGAAGGTATTGTACCTATCGGTTACAAGTGGATCTTTAAGAAAAAGATCGGAGTAGATAGAAAGGTAGAGACCTATAAAGCAAGGCTAGTGGCTAAGGGGTATCGTCAAAGGCATGGTATTGACTACGACGAAACATTATCACCCGTAGCAATGCTAAAATCCATCAGAATTCTATTGGCTATTGCAGCACACTATAATTATGAGATTTGGCAGATGGATGTGAAAACTGCATTCCTTAATAGGAACCTCGAGGAGGAGGTGTATATGATGCAACCTGAGGGATTTGTATCCAAGAACTGCCCAGATAAGGTGTGTAGGTTGCTTAGATCCATTTATGGACTAAAGCAAGCTTCCTAAAGTTGGAACATAAGATTTGATGAGGCAATCAGATCTTATGACTTCGTTAAGAATGAAGATGAGCCTTGTGTGTGTAGGAAGGTAAATGGGAGTGCTATCACATTTTTGGTGTTATATGTCGATGACATCCTGATCATTGGGAATGACGTAGGAATGCTATCCACAGTAAAGGCTTGGTTATCTAGACACTTCTCTATGAAGGACTTAGGGGAAGCATCCTATATTTTGGGGATTCGAATCGATAGAGATAGATCCAAGAGGATGCTTGGCTTGTCCCAGTACAAGTACATAGAAACCATTGTCTAAAGGTTTGGCATGAAAAATTTCAAAACAGGTCTCATACCGATGAGACATGGGATATCGCTTTCTACGAGTATGTCCCCAAAGACTCCAGAAGAAAGGGTGAACATGAATATGATACCTTATGCCTCAACAATAGGGTCTATCATGTATGCCATGCTATGTACTAGGCCTGATATAGCGCATGCTCTGAGTGTCATGAGCAGGTATCAGGCGGATCTAGGCTTGGAGCACTAGAAAGTAGTAAAGTGTATCCTTAAGTACTTGAGAAGGACTAAGGATCTTTTACTAGTATATGGAGGTAATAGCCTTAAGGTTGAAGGCTACACGGACTCAAGTTTTCAGTCTGATATCGATGATAGCAATTTGAATTCAGGGTATGTGTACACCTTGAATAAAGGAGCAGTGTGCTGGAAGAGTTCCAAGCAAGATACTACTACTGACTCGACCACAGAGGCGGAGTACATTGCTGCATCGGATGCAACAAAGGAGGGAGTCTTGGTGAAGAAGTTCATCACAGATTTGGGAGTCGTGCTAGATAGCGAGAAGCCGACTTCCTTATATTACGACAACTAGGCGGCGATTACTCAAATAAGGGAACCCAGGTCTCATCAGAAGTGTTCTTAGGAAGTTCTACCTTATCAAAGAGATTGTAACCTGAGGAGATGTAGTAGTGGAAAGAGTTCCATCCAAAGATAACATTGCAGATCGACTGACAAAGCCGTTGTCTCAGATTGTCTTTGAGCGTCACAGGGGTCTGATGGGGATCAGACACATAGGTGATTGACTTTAGGTCAAGTGGGAGATTACTAGTCATAGGTGCCCAGCAAGCCAATCACGTGGTGATGGCACGTGTAACTTGATACAGAATCTTTTTGCTTATTATATTTTAGCGTATATTACTTTATAACTATTGCATATATGCATATATATATTGTGATGTCCTTGGATTTGTGCAATGGGAATCGGATCGTGATGAGATCACGATAATGAGATCGATTCACCTTTAAACACATATCCTAAATAATCCTGGTCATAGGTTACTCGAGAGGGACATCGTGATAACTAGACAGACTGGTGTGCTGTATACCCGTCCATATGATGGATGCAGTTGGTCTCATAGCTGCTCATGTAGGGACACTAGGGATATAGTATAGGTGCTCATTGGAGAATGAGTTCACTAATTGATCCGCTTACTGAATGTTAGATGGTTGATGATGTCTTATTGTGAGACAGCGATTCCGTAGTCCTAATGGTATACTTGATCCTTAGACTTGAGACACCAAGGATGTCCTGTATGAGTGCTCTACTCTTTGATACCAGACTTATAGGTTTGGCTGTCCCAGATCTAGTACATCTGGTCATTGGGAGTGGTAGTCGACCTTACGAGGGCTATTGAGTGTCAATAGAGGATCATCCACTCTTGGCATCATGAGAGGAATATCCCATGTGTTCTTGCTCAGACAAATCCCTAGCCAGGGTCATTCGGGTTGAGAGAGAAAGAGTTCTCCGGGAGAATCCGATTAGAGTGAGACTCGAGTAGAAACCGTATAGGTCTGACAGCACCATGTTCGATATATGGTCTTTATGATATTAGATGGATGAGGGACTATAGGTACACGGTAACTGAGGACAGACAGGTCCAATGGATTGGATTCCTCTGTATCGTTTGGGGACTACGGCGTAGTGGCCTAGTACGTCCGTAGTCGATGAGTCAAGTGAATTATTACATAGATAATAATTCATTGAGTTAGAAGGAGTTCTGACAGGTATGACTCATGGCCAGCTCGATATTGGGCCTAGAGGGTCACACACATATGGTAGGCAATAGCATTGCGATGAGTAGAGGTTTGGATATGAGATATTCGACAGAGCCCTTGTCTTATTGGATGCAGATCCAATACCCATTAGGGGAGGACCCATTAGGGTTTGACAGGGGACCTCTATAAATAGGAGGGATTCAGAGCCTCATAGGCTAGAGCCTTTGCTTGCCTCTCCTATTCTCCTCCCCCTCTCCACCTCAGAGCAGGCTTGGAGTTTTGAGGAACGTCATCGCAGCCCTACTGTGTGGATCACCGCTAGAGAGGAGGACGCTTGACCTCCTTCACCCTCTCCTAAGGATCTATAAGGAAATAGGGATATATGATCTCCCTAGGTAACACAATATACTCTATATGCAATTTTAAGTTTCGCGGATTTTGCGCACCAATCTTCGCACGACGACGAACATCTCTTAGGGAATCGGGGATTTTGTTTTCTTGTTCTTCTACTGCGCATGTGATGTCGTCCCCAAGATTTCCCAATACTATCAAGAAAGAGAAGTCAGTTCTCTATACTAGTGAGACTAGAAAAAAAAAAAGGAAGGAAAAAAAAGTCCCTTAAGAAGGGCAAGGGCTAGGGCAGACCGGGTAAAACAGAGGTTGCTAAAAGGTGCTAGTCATTTATGCCCTACAAGCCAATCACATAAGTGATGACACGTGTGACGTGACACATAGTCTTTTTGCTTATTATTATTATTTGACATTTTATCACTTTACATTGCTTGTTACTTGAATATATTGTGATGTCCATGAATCTATGCAATAGGAATCAGATCATGATGAGATCATGATAATGAGACTTATTCACCTTTAAACACAGATCCTAAATAATCTCAGTCATAGGTTACTCGAGAGGGACATCGAGATAACCAGATAAACTGGTGTGTTATATACTTATCCATATGATGGATGCAGCCAGTCTCATAGCTGCTCATGTGGGGACACTAGGGATATAGTACAGATAACCATTATAGAATGATTTCATTGATTGATCCGCTTACAAAATGCTGGATGGTTGATGATGCCTTATTATCATATAGTGATTCCATAGTCCTAGTGGTGTATCTGATCCTTAGACATGAGATACCAATGATGTCCTATATGAGTACTCCACTCTTTGATACCGGACTTAAAGGTCTAGAGGTTCCAGATCCAACACAATCGATCATTGGAAGTGATAACCAACCTTACGAGGACTATTGAGTGTCGATAGAGGATCATCTACTCTTGGTGTCATGAGAGGAATATCTCATGTGTTCTTGCTCAAAAAAATCCCTAGCTAGGGTCATTCGGATTAAGAGAGAAAGAGTTCTCCAAGAGAATTCGATTAGAGTGAGACTCGAGTAGAATCCGTATGAGTCTAATAGCACCATGCCCAGTATATAGTCTTTGGGATATTAGATGGATGTTACGATAACTGAGGATAGACAGGTCTAATGGATTGGATTCTCCTGTATCGTCTAGGCACTACGATGTAGTGGCTTAGTCCGTTTGTAGTCGAGGAGGTGTATATGCTACAACATGAGGGATTTATATTCAAGAACTACTTAGATAGGGTGTGTAGGTTGCTTAGGTCTATTTATAGACTGAAGCAAGCTTCCCGAAGTTAGAACATAAGATTTGATGAGGTAATCAGATCTTAAGAATTTGTTAAGAACAAAAATGAGCCTTATGTGTATAGAAAGGTAAGTGAGAGCGCTATCACCTTCTTAGTGTTATATGTGGATGACATCCTGATTATTGGGAATGATATCGGAATGTTATCTATAGTAAAAGCTTGATTATCTAGATACTTCTCCATGAAGGACTTGGAGGAAGCATCCTATATCTGGGGGATTCGGATCTATAGAGATAGATCCAAGAGGATGCTTGACTTGTCCTAGTATAGATATATAGACACTATTGTCAAAAGGTTTGGCATAGAAAATTCTAAGAAATGTCTCATAACGATGAAATATGGGATATCACTTTCTAGGAGTATATCCTCAAAGACGCTTGAAGAAAGGGCAAACATGGATAGGATACCCTATGCCTTAGTGATAAGGCCTATCATGTATGTCATGCTATATACCAGGCTTGATATAGTGCATGCTCTGAGTGTCATGAGTAGGTATCTAGCAGATCCAGGCTTGGAGTACTAGAAAACAGTAAAGTGTATCCTTAAGTACTTGAGAAGGAATAAGGATCTTTTATTGGTATATGGAGATAGTAGCCTCAGGGTTGAAGGCTATACGAACTCAAGTTTCCAGTCCGATATTAATGATAGCAAATCTAATTCGAAGTATGTGTTCATCCTGAATGGAGGAGTAGTATGCTAGAAGAGTTCCAAGCAAGTTACTACTTCTAACTCGACCATAGAGGTGGAGTACATTGCTGCAACAGAGGAGCTGTGTTAGAACCGTTGCAGATTCTAAACTTGGGGTTAATCTCTTTAGGGGATCGACCTCCTTGGAACTCTATAGGGGTTCCTCCCTCCAAGTTGCTGCTCAAAGGCTGCAGAAAAGATTCATTTATTGCTTAAGAAAAGAGAAGGAATACATGGCTATTTATAGGGCTTCTAAACTCTAACTCCTAATAGGACTCCTACTTAAGACTCTTACTTCTAACCAACTCCTAATAGGACTCCTACTTAAGACTCTTACTTCTAACCAACTCCTAATAGGACTCCTACTCAAGAATCCTATTCCCTTACAACTCCTAATTATTCTCTAAGAAAAAACCTCCTACATGAATGTCCCTCTCAATTAGGACTCTCCTAGCTAGAGTCCTAATAGATCCACCCTCTTCAAATCAGCCTTGTCCTCAAAGTGGAGATTCCATGAACTCAGGAAACCGGGTCTTCAGCTCCTCATATGGTTCCCATGTGGCGTCTTCAAGTGGTAGATTATTCCAATGCACTAGTATTTCAATAGAGGGATGTCGGCGACGCATCACGATCCTGCGATCGAGGATGGCTTGTGGTTGGGCTGGAATAACTCCATCCTCAGTTGTGTTGGGCAGTTGGATCTGGGGTGACTCGTGTTCTCCCAACTTGGGCTTTAGGCATGATACGTGGAAGACAGGGTGAATTTTGGCATCCTCAGGTAATTTAAGTCTGTACGCCACGGCTCCAATACACTCTGTGATCTGATAGGGCCCATAAAAACGTGGGGATAGCTTCATGGAGGCTCGAGTGTTGATAGAGAGTTGCTTGTATGGTTGTAGGTGAAGATAAACCCAATCTCCCACTAAAAATTCCCTTTCACTTTGTCATATGTCGACTTGCTGCTTTATTTTGGCTTGAGCGGTAGAGAGATTATCTTTTAACAGTTGTAAGAGTTTGTCCCTATCAATCAATTCTTAGTCAACCTGATCTACCTTGGCCGAGCCAATTACATACTTTGGAATCACCCGGCCTGGTCGGCCATACAATGCTTCATAAGGGGCACATTTTGTAGATGAATGATATGTAGTATTATACCACCATTCAGCCCAGGAAAGCCATTTCGCCCACTCTTTTGGTCGGTCGCTAGCGAAACACCGGAGGTACGTCTCTAAGCACCTATTTACCACCTCTGTTTGGCCGTCAGTTTATGGATGATATGCTGTGCTCATCTTGAGTTTGGTGCCTTGTAACTGAAATAACTCGGTCCAAAATTTACTAGTGAAGATCCTGTCACGATCACTTACGATGGACCTGGGCATCCCATGCAGTTTAACAATATTTTCTATGAAAATCTGGGCAATACTAGCAACAGTGTAGGGATTTCTCATAGCACAAAAATGAGCATATTTCATAAGTTGATCAACCACCATGAGAATCATGCTTTTACCTTTAGAAGATGGCAGCCCTTCAATAAAGTCCATGGAGATGTCAGTCCACACTAAGTCTGGTATGGGTAGTGGTTGTAACTTCCCTGGATTTGCCACAGTTTCACCCTTGTGCTGTTGACATACATCACATTGTGTCACATATTCAACAATAATTTTTTTCATCCCTCTCTAATAAAAATTTTACTTCACTCTTTTGTAGGTTCTTAGGAATCCAGAGTGCCCTGCTGAAGGTATGGAGTGCATTTCATGCAAGATGATTATGATGCAAGGGGAGTCAGGTATAAGAACAATGCGACCTTTGTAGCGTAGATCCCTCGAATCCCAGGTGTAGTGGGCTATTGCACTTGAATCCTCCTCCAATTTTTTTATGATGTTGTTGATCTCTGGATCCTTCTTCCATTCTTCCCTAATGTCCTCGAGGAGACCAGTGGTAGGAAGGGAGACGGCTGAAACCTTAGCTTGTTCAGGTAGCCGTGAGAGTGCATCTGTAACAACGTTTTCTTTCCCCTTTTTGTAAATAATTTCATAATCAAATCCAAGAAGTTTGGTTACCCATTTTTGCTGCTCAGGGGAGGATATCTTTTGCTTCAATAAGTACTTGAGGCTTTTCTGGTCAGTTTTAATTTGAAATCGCCGGCCGATCAGGTAGGGTCTCCACCTCGTTATTGTGTGTACAATGGTGAGCATCTCCTTATCATATACTGACATGTTTTGATGGGAGGGAAATAATGCCTTGCTAGTGTATGCGAGTGGTCGACCATTTTTCATGAGAACGGCTCCAATTCCGACTCCAGATGCGTTGGCCTCAATGATGAAGGGTCTATTGAAATCTGGTAGCGCAAGCACAGGCATCGTTGTCATGGTTGCTTTAAGTTTGTCGAAGGCAGCACTTTGTCCGACCATTGGAAAGCATCTTTTTTCAGTAAAGAAGTGAGTGGTGCACTGATCTTCTCATAGTCCTTAACAAATTTTCGGTAGTAGCCCGTTAGTCCAAGGAACCCCCACAGTAATTTCACGTTTGAAGGTTTCGGCCAGCCTTGCATTGCCTCAATTTTTATTGGGTCTACCGCCACTCCTTCTGATATTATATGCCCAAGGTACTCTACTTTTTGCTAGAGAAAGCTGCACTTTGGTTGCTTAAAAAAAAGAGTATTCTCCCGAAGGATCATCAAAACAATCCGTAAATGCTGAAAGTGAGTCTCAAGAGAAGGGCTGTAAACGAGAATATCATCGTAAAATACCAGCACAAATTTACGAAGAAAGCTCCAAAAAATATCGTTCATGAGACTTTGAAAGGTTGAAGGAGCATTAGTGAGTCCAAAAGGCACTATTAAGAATTCATAATGGCCATCATGTGTGCGAAATGTAGTTTTTAGAATGTCATCGTCACATACCCGAATTTGGTGGTAACCGGATCGGAGGTCCAACTTCGTGAAGACTCAAGCTCCTTTCAATTCATTAAGAAGTTCATCCACCACTGGTATTGGGTACTTGTCCTTGACGGTGATGCCATTTAAAGCTCGATAGTCGCACATCTGCCAAGTTCCGTCCTTGCGTACAAGTAGCACCGGTGAGGAATAGGGGCTGCAACTTGGCCTAATCACCCCTATTTCAAGCATCTCTTTTACGATCTTTTCAATTTCACCTTTTTGGAGGTGAGGATATCGGTACGGTCGAGTGTTCGCTGGTGGCTTGCCCGGAAGGATTAGAATTCGATGGTCATGTTGCCGAGAAGGAGAAAGACCGCGCGGTTCAGCAAATATGTCGGCAAATTCAGTAAGAAATTGGGCAAGATTTTGATCTTCAATTTCTATTTTCTTCTCTTCTGGTTGTGGCTGGAGATGAATCAAAAAGCCACCATTTACCTTGTGCAAAACTTTCTCCATTCGTTGGGTTGAAACAGTGGTAACGTTGCTTCCGCGCTTCCCGCGTAGGATGATCTGTTTGCCCTTACAGTAGAATTTCATAATTAATTTAGAAAATTTCCAAAAGACATCACCTAGTGTAGTCAGCCATTCTATACCAAGCACTGCCTTATAGTCATCGATTGGTAGGAGGAAGAAATCAGTGATGATTTCTTGATCGCACTTTAGGATTCTTACTATTCAGGAAGTTATTAGTGCTACCCATGTCGATGAGAACAGTGATTGGCTGTTGTTTGAGAAGGCCTCCAACTTTCATAAGAAGACTCGGTTGATAGTAGGGGGGGCTGAGGGCTTTAGTATTGTAGGTCATGTAGTGATCCTAGTCCTCCGGTCTTCATGGTTCAATGTGTATGATTAGCTTATAAGGGCCTGATGAGTTCTCTAACTCTATCCACGGGTAGCCCTTTCCTACTCGAGCCCTCTCACCCTACCCAAATGCTAGGTCGGCTCTGATACCAAATGTCACGACCCGAGTCTAATGAGTTAACTGGCCAATAACTCCATTTTGGTCCTTCAACCACGGACCAAAATGCTTAAGTGGGAGTTCATATAGTACACTCATCAGGCCCTTATAAGCTAATCATACACATTGCCCACTTCCGATGTGGGACTAATGGGATGTTACAGTATCCCCAACTCAATTAGCTTGACATCCTCATCAAGGCCCGACATATCCCAGATTAAACCTTAGCACAGTGCATGTGAGGATTAACTCAGTGGTGGCTCCACGCTGTGATGAGTTCTTTGACTCCATCCACGGGTAGCCCTTCCCTTCCCAAATGCTCGGTCGGCTCTGATACCAAATGTCACGACCCGAGTCTGATGAGCCAACTGGCCAATAACTCCATTTTGGTCCTTTAACCACGGACCAAAATGCTTAAGCGGGAGTTAAACTAATGGGATGTGGAACTAATGGGATGTTACAGTATCCCCAACTCAATTAGCTTGACGTCCTCGTCAAGGCCCAACATATCCCAGATCGAACCCTAGCATAGTGCATGTGAGGATTAACTCAGTGGTGGCTCCACGCCGTGATGAGTTTTTGGTCCTTCAACCACGGACCAAAATACTTAAGCGGGAGTTAACGTAGTACACTCATCAGGCCCTTATAAGCTAATCATACATATTGCCCGCTTCCGATGTGGGACTAATGGGATGTTATAGTATCCCCAACTCAATTAGCTTGACGTCCTCGTAAAGGCCCGACATATCCCAAATCGAACCCTAGCATAGTGCATGTGAGGATTAACTCAGTGGTGGCTCCACGCCATGATGAGTTCTCTGACTCCATCCACGGGTAGCCCTTTTCTACTCGAGCCCTCTCACCCTGCCCAAATGCTAGGTCGGCTCTGATACCAAATGTCACGACCCGAGTCTGATGAGTTAACTGGCCAATAACTCCATTTTGGTCCTTCAACCACGGACTAAAATGCTTAAGCGGGAGTTAACGTAGTACACTCATTAGGCTCTTATAAGCTAATCATACACATTACCCACTTCCGATGTGGGACTAATGGGATGTTACAGCTTTAAGCCCTCAATAAAGGTCCCCAATAACTATTTTCATACCAATCACGAGTTTGATTAGATAACCTTTCAAACCTGGTTTGGTACTCCTGAATGGTGGAGGTTTGTCGGATCTTTGCTAGTTGTCCGTCAATGTTCTCGTAATAAGTTGGTCCAAAGCGGATCAGTAGTCCTTCTTTGAATTATCTCCATGAAAGGACCCCATAAGTGTGTTCAAACTAGTCAAACCATTGTATGGCATCCCCTTCAAGATGTATAGTTGTAATTTCCACCATGGATGCATCCGCAGTTTTATGGTACCGAAAATATCGCTCCGCGCGCGAGATCCAACCAATTGGGTCTCCTTCCCATCTAGGGAAGTCCACTCTCATGCGCGAATAGTTGGGGTCGTTCATAGAGCCTCCCCTCTCTTGGAAGTCATCTCTTTGGGCATGATGTGATTAGTTAGAGCTCTCTCCTTGATGTGATTTCTTCGGGCTTGGTGGTCGGCCCAAACTGAATTTGGTAAGGAGAGTCAGAATCTTATCCTCCATTCGTACCTCAAAGGCTTCAAATTTGGCATTGATTGCCTCCTCAGATGCCATAGTATATAACTCCAAATCTGTGATGTTAAGATCTCTCTTTTGTTGACGGGTTAAAGGCATGTATAGGTTTGATAGAAATCAATGAAAGTTTGCTGTAGAATTGTGTTGTCTTGTAAGAGCAGAATTATCGTCGAAGAAACAGTGGTTTCTCGATGAAATCTCCACCAAAAATTTGAGAGATTTGAGGAGGGAATTGACAGTAATATCTTAGTTTATATGATAGAGAAAATATAATATCAAGATCAAACAAACAGTGCTATGCGGTTGAAATTCTGCAATGTATCTTTCGTTGTAGAGATGAAAACTTTGTGACAAAAAGTTTATGCAGCAATATAGGAACAAAATTTTTTTTTTTTTGGATTTTCGGATAGGGATAACTAAATTGCAACAGTAGTAAGGTAGGAAACCAGAACCTATTGCAATTAACGGGATGATCCGTTGTGGTGGAGATGATAGCGAAATTTGGCGACGATCTTTTAAGCAATTGTGGGAATTGCTTTGGACAATTGTGGAGGGTTGATGGATGGCAGTGGAAGGGCAGCGAGACACCAAGAACGCTGCTCTGATACCAAGTGTTAGAACCCTTGTAGATTCTAAACTTGGGGTTAATCTCTTTAGGGGATCGGCCTCCTTGGAACTCTATAGGGGTTCCTCCCTCCAAGTTGCTGCTCAAAGGCTGCAGAAAAGATTCATCTATTGCTTAAGAAAAGAGAAGGAATACATGGCTATTTATAGGGCTTCTAAACCCTAACTCCTAATAGGACTCCTACTAAAGACTCTTAGTTCTAACCAACTCCTAATAGGACTCCTACTTAAGACTCTTACTTCTAACCAACTCCTAATAGGACTCCCACTCAAGACTCCTATTCCCTTACAACTCCTAATTCTTCTCTAAGAAAAAATCTCCTACATGAATGTCCCTCTCAATTAGGACTCTCCTAGCTAGAGTCCTAACAAGCTGATTCCCTCTAACTCGATTGTAGAGATGGAGTACATGTTGGAAGAGTTCTAAATGAAGAAGTTCATCACAAATCTAGGAGTCATGTCAGGCAGCAAGGAGCTAATTCTCTTATATTGCAACAACAATGGGGCGATTGCTCAAGCGAAGGAACTCATGTATCATCAAAAGTCTAAGCATGTTCTGAGGAGGTTCTACCTGATCAGAGCGATTGTGACCCGAGGCGATGTAGTTGTGGAAAGAGTTCCATCCAAAGATAACATCACAGATCCATTGACAAATCCATTATCTCAGATTGTCTTTGAGCATCATAAGGGGTCTAATGGGGATCAAACATATAGGTGATTCGCTTTAGATCAAGTAGGAGATTGCTAGTCATACGTGCCCTATAAGCCGATCACGTGAATGATTGCATATATGACATGCTATGCATTCCATTTTCTTATTATATTATTTGGGTTTTATGACTTTTTATTGCCTGTTGCATATTATGATATATATATATATATATATATATGTATACAATGGGAATCGGATCATGATGAGATCACGATAATGAGACTAATTCACTATTAAACACAGATCCTAAATAATCTCGGTGATAGGTTACTCAATAGAGACATAGAGATAACCAGACAGACTTATGTATTATATACTCGTACATATGATAGAGGTAGTTAGTCTTATAGTTGCTCAATTGGGGACACTAGAGATACAATATAGGTGCTCACTAGAAAATGAGTTCACTGATTGATCTGCTCACGGAATGCTAGATGGTTAATGAAGTTAAATCTCATATTTTGATAATAAAACCAAATCGATAATGTTTATGATTTGATCTATGTTTTGAGTGACGTAGGAAGCTTCGATTAGGGAGAGACAATTAAAGCAGGAAGAATCATGTTGTGCCGGAGAAAAACATGTCAGAAGATTGGACGTCGAACCGAAGGATCGGTCGATGTATCTGTAGAAGGCTTTGGGCCATGGGTTCGGGCGTCGGGCCAAGAAGAGCAGAAATTGTACCAAGGAAATCGGAGTTGCTGAGATCAACAGGCCGATTGGGCAATAGGACACAAGAAAGGACGATGTGCCAAAGAATTAGACGAAGAGTTGATGAACCAATGACATGCTAGACAACATGATTCAAGCTTTGTAATAATTGTCTAAGATCGAAGTAGGTTTTAATTTTGCAGGATTAACTATGATAACGATCAAGGCATAAAACAAAATGAAGTCCCGTAGTCAAGAACGAGATTGCATGCATGATTATCACATCATTGCATGCATCAAAAAATCATGCATAATCAAAATATCCAAGTACATCATTGCATATATGATTATCATCATTACATTCAAGATTATACCAAAGCTTTCGTGTCCTTTCATGTAGAAAAGGATGGGATATTTATAGGCCTCAATGGCTTCAAAATTGGAGCTAAAAAGTGTCACATCCTCGGATTTTGATGTATAGGCGGTACCATCGCCATTACTGGGAGGTACTACTATCTACAATCTGACACTAGGTGGTACCATCACCCTATTTGGGTGGTACGATCGCTTGACAGAGCTCGGAGACCGAGCTCTGGTGGTACCACCACTTGACAAGGGCAATACCACTACTGGCAGCATTAACTGCCGGCGGTACCACCACCTAATCTGGGTGATATTATCGCCTAGACCACATGGGAGACTAGGTATCCTAGGCAATGCCACCGCCGACTATGATTTCAAGTGTTGAATGAGCTATTCAATTTGGCCCAATTCAGCCCTATTAAGGGCCCAATTGGCCCCTAATTAAATTAGCGGGATTACCTCCCAATCCTAACTCAATTTTTGGTCTAACTACAATAACTAAGACATAATTAAAGCACTCTTGTTCTGGTACGTCAATTGTGTTGAATCTCGAATTTTGATAATGAAACCAATTGATAAGTGTTTATAATTTAATTTACATTTTGAGTGACGTAGGATGCTTGGATCAGGGAGAGACAATTAAAGCAGGAAGAATCATGTTGGGCCGGAGAAACATGTTAGAAGATCAGACGTCGAGCCGGAGGATCGGTCGACATATCAACAGAAGGCTTCGGGCAATGGATTCGAGCATCGGGCTAAGAAGAGCGGATATTGCACCAAGGATATCAAAGTTGCGGAGTCAACTGGCCAATTGGGCAATAGGCCACAAGAGAGAACGATACGTCGAAGAATCGGACGAAGCGTCGAGGGACCAAAGACATGCCGGACAACATGATTAATACTTAGTATTAATTGTCTAGATCGAAGTGTATTTTACATGTGCAGGATTAACTACGATAGCAAGGCATGAAACAAAATAAAGTCCCGGAGTCAAGAACGTAATTTCGTTGGGAGTTCGAGAGTTCGTCGGAAGTCCAGACATTCCTCAAAAGTTCTACCGGAACCAACCGGAGTATATGAAATCCATCTTATAATTCATGGCTTCTTGCCACTTCTCGGAGTCTATACTCGTAGCAAGCAAGGATGAGATCGCTCGCTACGTGAAATACATAGATGACTCCACTCTTACTCAATATTATATGTTAGGATCTATGACTCATGAGTTGCATAGGCAAAATAAAAAGATGGATGCCAGATCCATTCTCTTATATGTTCGTAAACTGTAAACTTGTAGTGGGGATCGGGATCCAATCAACATCTTAGTGTAACCTCGAGGGAATTAGACCAATCACACTAATCCCAAAAGGTAGACAACTCTTGCCGATCATAACTCCTTGTGATTTCCATCCCGTTCGGCCTTAGAACCACTATGGTCTTGAGCGACTTGACCAACCATGATGTTTGGTTAAGTCAACACCATCGTTACAAGATGATTTTGATTCAATGATAAACTCTCGAGGGATTTGACCAAGCATACCATATCCTCAGGTCACCGGTGACATATCTATGTCATAGGCAAGATAGTGAATCGTGATATAGGTGAGCCTCGAGGGACTCGACCAACTCAACCTATATCAAGAATCGATCGCTACCTATAACGATGGAAGGCCACATGGGTCAATCTAATTGTCTCACGTTTATCGACTTAATATTATTGAGAGAGGGGATTTTGATTTGGTCTCCTAATATGACATGTCATACACATATATATTTAATATATATATCTACATCGCATGCAAATATATATACATATCTAGTAGGTGTATAAACAATCATACATCATATGAGCAATCACACAAGATGATCATGGACTATAGTCTAATGTGATCAAGCTCACGGCAATGGGCCTGATCACTCGTATCAAGATCTATGTGTGCAACGGTACATCTCCATGCCTTGTGATCGTCCATCTCGGCCTCGTGGGTCCTGCTATTGCTTCCACGCTCTTGTTGCACTTTCTTATGTGATTACAACTTAATCA
This sequence comes from Musa acuminata AAA Group, assembly GCF_036884655.1. Taxonomy (NCBI): domain Eukaryota; kingdom Viridiplantae; phylum Streptophyta; class Magnoliopsida; order Zingiberales; family Musaceae; genus Musa; species Musa acuminata. The sequence goes on along the minus strand of NC_088342.1, from coordinate 21,667,147 downwards.
TAGGCACGTAGGCCTGACAATAAATGATAAATAAGATGGAGGCTCGTAGGCCCCAATAATAATAATAATAATTACAAGTACATACACATCACATGGCCCATGATTATTCGTCCACATCATACATCACATGTAAATATCATTATGTAGGACTACTAGATAATAATAATAATAATTAATTAAAAATTTTAATTAATTAACATTTTCTAAAATTGGGGACATGTAGAGAATTTTTTGAATTATGAGGGGCATTTTGATAATGTGGATAGAAAGGATAAAAACTAGAATTTCTTAAATTTCGTGGGGGCAAAAATATCTTTTGCCCAAAAACCCAAGTTCCCCTCACTTCCTCCTGCTTTGTGGCCATCGCCATCCAACTAGCGGTGACCACTGCAAGGGGCGGGGTCATCGCCTCTACTTGCATGCAGTGTGCCTACGAGCGGCGTCGCACTTACGGGCGTGTGCCCCTACGGGTGCCGACACTCCTACGGGCAAGTGTGCCAACTGGCAACGTCGCCCCTCGGGCTGGCACCCTTGCAAGCGGGTGCCCCTATGAGTGTCGTCCCTATAGGCGCCTCACTTGTGGGCTGCCCAACTGCCCCTTGCGGGTGTTACCCCTATGGGTGAGTGCCGCTTGTAAGGGGTCTCGCTCGCGGGCACAATGCCTACAGGCGCCGCCCTTGCGCATAGGCGTAGTGCCCGTGCGTAGGCGGTCTACGTTGTAGGCGGCTTGCTTGTGGGCAGCCTCTTTGTGGGTGGATGCCCGCCCCCTACTGGCTGCCTGCGGCTCTTACATGCAGGTGGCCTACTACAAGTGTCTGAGACCTCCCTTGGGAGCTCTCAACTAAGGCTGCAAGCAGCCTTTGGACAACCTATGAGGGCAGCAATAGTTGCTGCCCTCTCTCACCTTTTGTATCAACGATCTTGATGATAAAAGTCTTCCTAAAACACAACACACATAGTTTAAAACCTATCTATTGTATAAACAACCTCGCCAATATCTACTATAGTAACTTTTGCTCCATTGCCCATCTTGAGGTCTATCTCGCCTCTTGCCAATCTCTTAGGTCTTTTCAGAACCTACAACGAATTACAAATATGATAACCACTACCGATTTCTAAACCCATGTGTTATCATAAGTGTCTGACAAATGAGGACTAATTATTAGTGTACCTAAAGCTTCTCCAAGCTTCAGTTTCACCCTCTCTACAAGGTATTCTTTGTAGTTCCTCTTCTAGTGCCCATATTTTTCATAGTGGAAGCACTGACCTTTGTCCTTTGTCGAGTTTTTTTTAGCAACTTTTGCTTTACCTGGTCTGCCCTTGCCCTTGCCCTTGCTCTACTTAAGGGACTTTTTTACTTTCTTTTTTTTTGGTCTCACCAGTATAGAGAACTAGCTTCTTTTTCTTGATAGTGGTCTCTGCCTCCCTCAACATATTGAGGAGTTTAGGAAGAGTCATCTCAAGCTTGTTCATATTAAAATTTATTATGAACTATGAAAGGGAATCTGGTAGGGACTAAAGCACAAGATCCGTATATAGGTTATCCTCTAGGACAATTCTTAGATCTGTGTTTCTCTATCTACTCAATTATTTTTAGGACATAGTTCTAAACCGGTGTCCCCTCAGTCATCTTACTATTGAAGAGGCCCTTGGATATCTCATATCGCTGAGTCCTTCTCTGTTCCTCAAACAGTTTGCAGACATGTCGGAGAATGAATCTGATATCCATATTTTCATACTATCTTTATAACTTAGGAGTCATAGAGCCCAATATGTAATACTAAGCAAGAGTGGAGTCATCGATATACTTCATGTAGCAAGTGATCTCATCCTCACTTGCCCCTTCCTAAGGTATAGGCATCACTGTATTAAGGACATATGCAAATTTCTCTGCCATAAGATCAATTCTTAGGTTTTAGAGCCAATTCGTATAATTCGGACTAGTGAGGCAATTGACATCAAGTATGCCATGTAAGGGATTTGAAAGCAATATTTCTGAAAATAAAGATGCAGCAAAAATAAATAACATACATATTTTTATAGAAAAATAAACAAAAGATATGGACTTCTATCTTAATCTACTCCCACTATTTTCTCGTGAAACATATAACTCCCTCCGATATGTGAATTGGAGACCCCTGGTGGATCTCTAGTGGGGATTGGGATCTAATCGGCATCTTAACGTAATCTCAAGGGACTTGACCAATCACGCTAAGCCCGAAAGGTAGGCAACTCTTACCGATCACAACTCCTTGTGATTCCCGTCCTGTTTGGCCTTCGACCCACCATGGTCTCGAGGAACTCGACCAACCATGATGCTCAGTTAAGTCAATACTATCATCATAAGATGAGTTTGATTCGATGATATACCATCGAGAAACTCGACTAAGTATATCATATCCTCAGGTCACTATTGGCATCTCTATTTCATAGGCAAGATATCAAATAACGATATAAGTGAGCCTTGAGGGACTCGACCAACTCAACCTACGTTAAGAATCAGTCCCTACTTATAATGATGGAAGGCCACATGGGTCAATCTAATTGCCTCATGTTTACCGACTTTATATTATCGAGAGAGGGGATTTTGATTTTGACTCCTAATATGAAATGTTACACACATACATATTTAATATATATCTATATCACATGCAAATATATATACATATCTAGTAGGTGTGTAAGTAATTACACATCACATAAGAAATCTCACCAGATGATCATGGACCATAACCTAATGTGATCAAGCCCGAGCTAGTGGGCCTAATCACTCACATCAAGATCTATATGTGTAGCGGTGCATCTCTATGCCCTGTGATTATCCATCTCATCCTCGTCGGTTCTATCAGCATCTCAACGCATCACCATGCATCGTGATCGTCCGTCTCTGCCTCATGGGTCCCGTTATCACTTCCTTGCTCCAATTGCGTCTCCTTGTGTGATTAAAACTTAATCATAGGCACGTAGGCCCGACAATAAATGAGAAGTAAAATGGAGGCTCGCAAGCTCCAATAATAATAATAATCACATGTACACACACATCACACAAATTTACATTGATGATATTATTTTTGGTTCTTCTAATAAATCTTTATGTGAAACTTTTGCCGAAAGCATGAGTCAAGAATTTGAAATAAGTTTAATGAAAGAATTAACTTTTTTCTTAGGATTACAAATTAAGCAACTTAATGATGAAACCTTTGTTAATCAAACTAAGTATACTTTAGATTTGTTAAAAAGATTTAATATAGATAGTGCTAAGACTATTAACACACCAATACACACTTTCACAAAATTAGATATGGACCATTATGGAGAAAGTTTTGATCATAATACTTATAGGGATATGATAGGTAGTTTACTATACCTCACAATAACTAGATCTGATATTAGGTATATATACAACTATACCTCATTTTAAAGTTGTTAAAAGGATTTTCAAATACCTAAAAGGAACTCCAAATACAGGGTTATGATATCCAAAATATAAAAAATTTAAATTAATTACTTAGGCTGATGTTGACTTTGGTGGATGTAGAATAGATAGAAAATCTATATATGGAATATGTCAACTCTTAGGTCATTCACTTGTTTCTTGGATTTTCAAGAAACAAAATTCGGTTGTAGTAGTAGGCGCATGTTGTGCACAAGTTATTTGAATAAAAAATACTTTAGAAAATTATGAAATTTATTTAAAAAATATCCCTATAAAATGTGATAATACTAGTGTAATATTTTTAATAAAAAATCCTATTCAATACTCTAGAACTAAACATATTGATATTAGGTATTATTTTATTAGAGATCATATTAATAATCATGATATATCTTTAAAATTTATTAATATAAAATATCAATTAGTTGATATTTTTACAAAACTATTGAACGAGGAACAATTTGATTTTATTAGAAGATAATTAGGCATGTTAAATCTTCCTAATGCATGAGTTCCTCTTATACATTTTTTGGATTTCTTAGTTTTTATAACTAGAGTTTTCTTTTTAAATCGATATAGTTTCCAATCATTCCTTTTTCTTGTAATTTACAAAAAAAAGAGATTTGATTAATAGACTTTTGGTATACTTGGATCTTTTATGTGAAAATTATTTCCTATGAATCCTTCCTCTTTCTGTTTATGAAAGTAGAAATTTTTATTCTTGAACTTTTGATATACTTGATCTTTTATGTGATGATTATTTCCTATGAATCCTTTCTTTTTACGAAAGTAGTAGTGTTAGGACTGAAATCGGCACAAAGAGGGGGGGGGGAGGGGGGGGTGGTGGTGGGGGGGTGGTGGGGGAGGGGGGAGGTGTGTGCATTAGTGCTTTCATAAAACTTCCGATAATTTAAAATTTTCATTCGATAGTCTCATATTGAAAATATGTTTAACTTAAAAATGTTCATAAGAGTAATGAGCATAGTAAGTAAATCAGTTAGCGATATAAATAAAAAGCATAATAGAAATGCAAACCAAGTTTTATGGTGGTTCGATTGTCGCGATCTACGTTTACTCTTGATTTCTCTTACGTCGAGGCCACTAGCGTTCACTAACAATTATTTTTCAATGGGCGAAGATCAACTACTCTCTTATAACTCTTTCTCATTTTCACATATTAAGGAGACAACCTTTACAACCCTCACACCTCTTTCAGACTAAGCCCGAAATTTAAAGAGGAGGCAGGCAGACACTTAGTACTTTTTCAACTTAGAATAATAAACTTTTTCAACTTAGAATAATAACCCCTTTCTACTCTTGTTTCTTACTATCCCAAGTAGGAAAGAGTAGAGTATTTATAGACCCCAAATAGATTCAAATTTGGAGCTAAAAGGGGGTCTCATCCAGGGTTTTCGAGGTACTGACGGTATCACTACCTACAGACTGACATTGAGCGGTACCATCGCTTGATAGAGTCTCGGAGATTGGACTCTGGCGGTATCATTGCCAGACAGGGCAATACCACCACCTAGCAACATTAATTATCGATGGTATCACCACCGAGTCTGGGCGGTGCCATCGCTTGACATGTGACTCTAAATGGTTGAATGGGCTATCCAATCAGCCCAATTCAACCCTATTTTGGGCCCAATTGACCCCTAATTAAGTTATTAGGATTTCTCCCTAAATTATCTCAAATTAAAATCCTAACTATGATAGTTAAGGCTAAAATAATTATGATACAGGCAATCTAAGTTGTCTGGTATGTCAATTGTTCAACCGAACTCTCGGTGAACTCCGGGCGATCTTCCGACGAGCTTTTAGCGAACTCCTAGTGAACTCCCGATGAACTTCTGGCGAGCTTTCATTGCATCATTCGATCCTTTGGTGTATCCACCGATTCATCTAGCCCGATACCTTATCATTGACTCCAGACCAATATTTGATTTTTGTTTAATTATTTTACCTTTTTTATGATCGTAGTTAGTCTTACATCACTTATCTCAATACATGAATTAGATCATTAATTCATAATTAATTTTATAATCAAAATTTAAGATTCAATAATCTCCTTTTTTTTATGATGACAACCAATTAGTGACGGAGTTAACCTTAACTACCCCTATCTATCTATATGCTATATTGAGATAGGGCAAACTTGAATTCAAAAGGAATCATAACCTTCGAATTCAAGTAAAACAATTTCGATCATAGTGATAAAATGTAATATATCAAAATTTCATATATTGTGCATCATCATAGTTTCAAGTCATGAAAGTATTACATGCATAATTTCATCACTTCATACGTGATAACAAATCAACCTCACTTTGGGCATAACCTACATGATACTAAAGCATTCATCACTTCATGCATGATACCAAAATTAACATCATTTTGGGCATAACATTCATCATTTCTCACTTTTGTCATCAACAAAAATGAGAATCATTCAACAAGTATTTGAACTATACAAGTAAGTTTTACACCATTTTATGAATGCTAGTAAATTTATGAAATGGGCATCTTGAAACGGGCATCTTTAGATGTGCAAGCACTTCTTAGTTCTTCTTGAGATGTGCAAGCTAGCAATTTTTCTTTTCTTGATATGCTAGTAAGTTTCTATTTTTTTAAAATATATAACCTAACAATTTTGTTTTCTTTTGCAATGTGTAAGCTAGTAATTTTTCTTTTCTTTGCGATATGCAAGCTAGCAAGACTTTCTCCCCTTTTGTTATTATCAAAGAGAAGGGAAAATATGATAGTGTAATTTTTCTCTTTTTTACATCAATGATTCAATCATATAATGAGATATACAAATCATAAATGTAAGGTAGTTGTACATAATAAAATTCAAGTCATAACATCAAGAAGTCAAGTAACATATCATGGTTAATTTGAATACATCACTTCTTTAGAAAATACCATGAAGAATCACAGGAGGATAATTAATGAAAATTCTTGATTCAAAATAAATCTCAATTCATAAATGTCAAGTGAAAGAATTAATATTTGTTTGGATGAATCTCTTCTTTAGTGAAAGGAAAAATCTTGATTCATTGAAAACTTTCAAGTTGTAATCAAAATAATAATCATGATTTATTTGGATAATTTTTCTCTTTAGTAAATAATAAAAAGAAATATAAGAGATCAAATAAGATATCTTGATTCACAAAAAAATCTCAAGTATCAAATATCAAGTAATCAAGATCATAATTATGATAAAAACTTCTCTATAGCAAAGCGAAACATAGGAGAACTTGATTCATGCATAAGAAATCTTAAGTCATCAAGATCATGATTCATAAAGAAATTTCAAGTATCAAGTGTAAAATTTGGATAAAACTCATTCAAATTCAAATCATCAAATTTTCAAAATCACTTTTAAGGGATTCAAAAATGACATAAATATATTTTTCAATCTCTTATTGAAAACTTGATAGGATAGAGAAATTAAGAAAAAATGCATTCTATTTTAGTTTCAATTTGCCCTAGTCTTTCGTACAAAAGCATTACATCATCATTTGAAAACGAAAGACAATACACAAATCATCAAGATACAAATTTGTGCTTCTTGCAAGGTGTTAACATGTAATTGTCATGATTAAAGTTTTAATTTTTCAGAATCACTAGAAAGAGAAGCATGATCCTCCCCCCTCTCCCCCCCCTTTTTTTTTACATTTTATATTTCTTTCTAATTTAAAAATAACTCATGAAATGCATCAAGTAATTTCACCAAACTATCTCAAATTAAAGTCCTAACTATGATAGTTAAGGCTAAAACAATTATGATACAAGTAATCTAAGTTGTCTGGCACGTCAATTGTTCAACCGAATTCTCGGTGAACTTCCGACGAACTCCTGACGATCTTCCGGTGAGCTTTCAATAAACTCCTAGCAAACTTCTGATGAGCTTTCGGTGAGCTCCTGACGAACTTTTGGCAAGCTTTCACTGCATCATCCGATCCTTCGGTGTATCTCCTGATTCATCAAGCTCGATGCTCGATCATTGACTCCGGCCCAATATTCGATACCTCTTTAATTGTTTTATCTTTTTCACGATCGTAGTTAGTCCTGCATCACTTATCTCAACATATGGATTAGATCATTAATTCATTAATTAATTTCATCATCAAAATCCAAGATTCAATAAGTAGAACTCTGTTCATGGACTTTCGGAACTTATGACTTGATTCTTTTCTTTATATGATGAATAAATTCCTCCCTTCTTCTTCTTCTTCTTCTTCTTATTTTTATGATAAAGGGGAGAAAGAAACTAGCTAACATCTCAAGAAAAGTAAAAATACTAGCTTGCACATCTCAAGAGAATCAAAAGTGCTTGCATATCTAAAGAGAAGTGCTAGCTTGCCCATATCAATAAGCAAAAGTTGCTATCTTGCATATCTCAAGAAGCAAAAATTTTGCGTAGCTTCACATCTCAAAAACTTAATAGCTTACATATTCTAAAGTGGTGTAAAACTCAATGAAATATTAGCTTGTATGGATCAAATACTTATTACACTTTTCTCCATTTTGTTGATGACAAAGGGAGAGAAGTAATAAGTAACGATGAATGATTGAAAAATTTTAATATTTTGATATCATGTATGTTATGCCTAAAGTGATATTGACTTATTTTTGGTATCATGCATAAAGTGATGATGAGTTGTAATTTTTTGAAATTATGCATCTTATATTTTGATAATTTGAAACTATGATGCATAATGTATGAAATTTTGATATGATGTATATGATCAAAACTGTTTCACTTGAATTCAAAATTTATTTTTTCTTTTGAATTTAAGTTTGTCTTATTTCGATATGGAATATAGATAAAGTGAGTTAAGATTAACTCCGCCATCAATTGCTTGTCATCATCAAAAAGGAGGAGATTGTTGAATTACGAATTTTGATAATGAAATCAATGTTAAATCTCAGATTTTGATGATGAAACCAATTGATAGTATTTATGATTTGATCTATATTTTGAGTGATGTAGGATGCTTCGATCAAGGAGAGATAATTAAAGCAGGAAGAATCATGTTGGGCTAGAGGAAAATGTGTTAGAAGATTGGACGTTGGGTCGGAGGATCGGTCGACGTATCGACAGAAGGCTTCGGGCCATGGATTCAGGCATCGAGCTAAGAAGAGCGGATATTATGCCAAGGATATCAGAGTTGCGGCGGTCAACTGGCCGATTGGGCAATAGGCCGCAAGAAAGGACGATGCGTCGAAGAATCGCTCGAAGCGTCGATGGACCAATGACATGTCGGATGACATGATTCATGCTTAGTAATAATTGTCTAGATTGAAGTATATTTTTGTGTGTGCAGGATTAATTATGATAGCAAGGCGTAAAGCAAAATGAAGTCCCGAAGTCAAGAACGTGATTTCGTTGAGAGTTCGAGAGTTCGTCGGAAGTCCGGATATTCGTCCGAAGTTTTGCCAGAACCAATCGAGAAGTCTAGGAGCTTGCCAAAAAAGCTCATCGAAACTTGCCAAGAAGATCGTCGTGAAGTCCAGGAGCTTGCCGGGAGACCGTCGGAATATTGCCGAGAGATCGTCGGAAGTTCGTCGGAAGCTCGCCAGAAGAAACTAGACTTATCTTGCTTAGATTATGTCTTAGGAATCGTAATTAGTACATAATTGGAATTGGGATTGTGAGGTAATCCTATCATCTCTGTTAGGGGCCAACTGGGCCCAAAGTTGGGTTGGTTTGGGCCAGATTCAAGGCCCAACCAGGGTGCTAAAACCTTGGCTGGCGGTGGCACCGCTTGGGGAACAGCACCCCAGGTATTCTAGGCGGTGGTACCACTGACAGTAATGCTGCCAACGATGGTACCACCCCTGTCAAGCGATGGTGCCGCCCAGTGACAAATCCTACGGCGGTAGTACCACCCAGGAACGGCGGTGGTACCGCTAGTACCCAGGAAACCTAGGATGAGAGCTTTTTAGGCTCCGAGTTTAAATCAACTTAAAGCCTATAAATATCCCTCTCATCCTTCGTTAACTTACACAAGCACAGAGAGTTTAAAAGTAAGAAATCATTGTGGAAATCTCTTGAGAAATCCCCTCTTCTAGCTTAAACTTAGAATTCTATTTAGAGAGGAGTGTGTACTTGTAAATGTTGTCTTCTAAACTTGTGAAAAGGAGAAGAGGGGTGTAAGAAGGAGGTTGATCTTCGCCTATTAAAGGAAGATCAATAGTGGATACCGGTGGCCTCGACAGAAGAGGAATCGGCAGAGTAGATGTAGGTCACGACGACCGAACCACTATAAAAATTCGGTTTGCCTTTTCTTTTATGCAATTTATCTTACTGCAAACCTCATTACCTTCTTACTATGGTTTTACTATGCCTACACTCGCATACGCTTTCAAGTTTCCGAAATCAGTTTTTATTGTATGAAACGAAGAGATTTTCAAAACCGACGTGATTTTTACTACTGCACTAATGCACCCCCCCCTCTTAGTGCCGACTCATTCCTAACAGTTGGTATCAGAGTTTCGTGATTTCTCATTTGGATTAACACTCAAGAGAAATGACTCTTTTTAGCTTTCAAGAGGGTCACTCTCTCATTCGTCCTCCCTTGTTCAATGGGACGAACTACACATATTGGAAAACTCGAATGAGAGTTTTCTTGCTTTCTTTGGATTTGAACTTATGGAATATTATCAAAAGTGGTTTTCGAAGGTCTTCTCTACCAATGAACGATTGGAATGATTTGGAGAAGAAGACTTTTTCCTTAAATACTAGAGCTATGAATGCTCTATTTTGCCCTTTGGATAAAACTAAGTTTAATCGGGTTTCTACTTACAAAATGACTTTCGATATATGGCACACTCTCGAAACCACATATGAAGGCATTGCAAAGTTAAAGATTCGAAAATTAACTTTTTAATGCATGATTTTAAACTTTTTCGAATGAAGCCAAGTGAAACCGTTGTTGACATGTATACCCATTTTATTAATGTCGTCAATGGTTTAAAAGCACTTGGTAGAAGTTTTTCAGATTTTGAACTTGTAAATAAGATTTTATATTCTCTTAATAAGAGTTGGGATTCAAAAGTAACAGCTATTCAAGAATAAAAAAACTTGAACCATTTACCAATTGAAGAACTTATAGGGTCTTTGATGACATATGAAATGACGTGCAATGTATGTAAATAACTTGAGAACCACCTTCCAAAGAATAGAAAAGATTTTGGATTTAGAACAGTTGAAGATCACTCGAGCATAAGCTCAAATGATGGTGAACTTCAACTCCTCATGAAAATTTTAAAACAAGAATCAAAAATTAAAAATGAACTTAAAAAGAAGAAGAAGGTGACTTTGGACGAATTGAGCTCATCTGAAGACAAGAAGAAAATCAACAATGGCAAGGTGGTAAACTACGCCTTAACGACTTTCTACAATGAGGTAACCAAAACCCGTTTACCTTATTTCGAAATTATATAATGCTTTTCATGCATTATTTTAGTTTAAAAAAATTATTTTTCTTGAAAATTATATGTTTAATAATATAATAAAAATGCTAAAAAATTAGGATCATGCTTATCTTTCTAGTAATTATGAAAATGATCATGAAAATTATATGTTTTATGATAAATGAACAAATATGCTAGACTTAAATCTAATGATAATCTTATGTATGTTTTTAGGAAGCTTTAATGTGTATTATGTTGATTAATCATATTGTTTTTTAATTTTGATTGTAGATGATCTATAATTCATGAAATCATGTTTGATTTGAAGTAATGATTTAATATCATGCTGAATGAGTTTATCTTTCGAAATTATGAATGATGATTTGAAGTAATAATGATTTTTGGGTGATTTATGGATTATCGATCTTTGCCGTTATGAAAGTTCTTTTTCGGCTTTAAATGTTGATGCATATTTTTGTTTGGCATAAAAAGACAAAGGCATGCTTGTATAAAATCAAATCACTTAGATTAAAACAAAAAGGGGGAATGCATATTTTTCTTGAAAATACCTCTAAAGCTTTTTGATTTTTCAACAAGTGATTCTTAGTGATGAATCCAATCTCTTGAAAATGATTTTGAGTTAACGATTGAATTTGAATGAGCTTTATCTTGATTTTTCAAGATTTATAACTTGAGATTTCTTATGCATGAATCAAGATATTGTATCATTTGATCTCTTATGTTTATTTTTGTTATTTATAAAAAGAAGAGATTTGTTGAAATAAATAATGTCTTATGACATTCATGAAAAATTGAGACATTATGCATGAATCGAGTTCTCATGAGAATCTATTTATGTTGTCTTCATTGAATTTTCTTGAAAAGATGTTGATAATTTTGGTGATATGAATTTGAATAAGTTTGATCAAAATCATGATCTTGGTTTATTGGAATTATTTAAGATATTTTTTTAATCAAGATCTCTTCTTTGTACTCCTACAATTTTTCTTGGTATTTTACTAAAGAAGATATTTTCTATGTGAATCATAATATTTTATATGCATGAATTGAGGTCTTGTTCTCCTACAAGATTAAATGAATTTTATCTATATTATGATCTCCTAAGAGTTCTTTTCGTTAATTGTTTAATAGAAGATTTGTTAAAATGGATCATGGTTTCTCTTAATTTCTCGAATTTTAGACTTGATCTTTCATTTTTTATGATTGAAATAATGATTGAAACATTGATGATATGAATGCATGAAATACTCATGATATTATTTTGATGCTCTAAAATGATATAAATTTGCTAGCTTATGAGTATCATGTATGATATGATGATTGATTTATTTTTCATATCATGCATAGAGTAAGGATGATATGTAAAGTTTTAAAATTGTGTATGTTGTAAATTGAAACTATAATAATGCACAAACATATTAAAATAATGATTGAAACATTAATGTAATTATGAATGATGATTTGATATTATACATGCAATACTTCATCTTATGATAATGATGCATGCAATGATAAAATATTCATGATGAAAAATTATTTTGACATTCATAACTTAATTTTTCATCTTTGATTATTCATCCTTTGTCATGATTTAAAAATTATTGTAAAAGGAAAAAGAGATACAAAACTATATTCTTCCATTCTTTTTTATAATGACAAAGGGGGAGATAGCTAGCTTGCTAGCTAGCTTGCACAAGTCAACAAGATGCAAAAACTTGCTTGCTTGCTTGCTTGCTTGCTTGCTTGCACATCTAAAGAGAAGATGCAAATGTATTTCATGTAGCTTGCTTCATGTAAAATATTGTATCTTGCTAGCTTGTTATCTTGCATTATTTTTTAAAAACTTGCTAGCCTTCATACTTCAAAGAGAAGTAACACTTGCTAAATTGCTAGCTTGATTGTTGTAAAATGATGTAAAATTTTGCTAGCTTGCACTTTGCAAAGGAAGCAAAAATGACACTTCTCAAAAGAGAAGAAAGAGCTTGCTATATTGAACATCACTATCTTGTCAATCTTAAGAAGCAAAACTTGCAACTTGCACATTGCAATAGGAAGCAAGAATCACTAGCTTACACACTTCAACAAGAAAGCTATCTTGCATTTGCTTTTAAAATTTTTGCTAGCTTGTATGTTGTAAACTTGCTATTTTACTACCATGCATATCTAAAACTTGATAGCTTGCATGATTTAACACTTGCTAAATTTTCTAGCTTATAAATTGTATGATGATAAAACTTAATATTATGTTTTTCATACAATGATTTGAACTTATATCTCAAACACTTGATAGTTGAAACTTCTCCTTTTTGTTGATGACAAAGGGAGAGAAGTATGATCATGTTACGCATGATGACGTGTTACAAATATTCATGATAAAATTTACAACGACTTGAATTCAGCTTAAATTTAAGGTTCTATCAATATGGCATATTGATAGAGAGAGTTTGTTTAAACTCTAGGAGTTGAGGTTAACTCCGTCATCAATTGGTTGTCATCATCAAAAAGGGGGAGATTGTTGAATCTCAGATTTTGATGATGAAACCAATTGATAGTATTTATGATTTGATCTACGTTTTGAGTGACGTAAGATGCTTCAATCTGTGAGAGATAATTAAAGCAGGAAGAATCTTGTTGGGCAGGAGGAAAACATGTCAGAAGATTAGATGTCGGGCCGAAGGATCGATTGACATATCGACAGAAGGCTTCGGACCATGGATTCGGGCATCGGGCCAAGAAGAGTGGATATTCCACCAAGGATATCGGAGTTATGGAGGTCAACTAGCCGATTGGGCAATAGGCCGCAAGAGAGAACAATATTCCGAAGAATCAGACGAAGCGTCGATGGACCAATGACATGTCGGACGAAATGATTCATGCTTAGAAATAATTATCTAGATCGAAGTGTGTTTTTGTGTATGCAGGATTAACTACGATAGAAAGGCATAAAGCAAAATGAAGTCCCGGAGTCGAGAACACGATTTCGTTGGGAGTTCGAGAGTTCGTCGGAAGTTCTGCTGGAACCAACCGAGAAGTTCAGGAGCTTGCCAAAAAAGCTTATCGGAGCTCGCCAAGAAGATCATCGTGAAGTCTAGGAGCTTGCCGGGAGACCGCCGGAACATTGACGAGAGATCGTTGGAAGTTCGCCGAAAGAAATCGAACTTATCTTACTTAAATTATGTCTTAGGAATTATAGTTAGCACATAATTGGAGTTGGTATTACGAGATAATCCCATCAACTCTGGTAGGGGCCAAATGGGCCCGAAGTTGGGCTAGTTTGGGCCGGATTCATGGCCCAACCAGGGTGCTGAAACCTTGGCCAGCGGTGGCACCGCCTGGGGAACAGCACCCTAGATATTCTGGGCGATGGTACCGCCCGGGCTCGGTGGTTGTACCACTGGCAATAATGCTGCTAGCAATGGGTGCCCTTGTCAAGCGATGGTACCGCCTAGTGCAGATGGTGATAGTACCGCCTAGGAACGGCGGTGGTATCGCTAGTACCCAGGAAACCTAGGATGAGATCTTTTTTAGGCTCCGAGTTTGAATTAACTTGAAGCCTATAAATACCCCTCTAATCCCTGGTTAACTTACATAAGTACAGAGAGTTTAAAAGTGAGAAAACGCTATAGAAATCTCTTAAGAAATCCCCTCCTTTATCTTAAACTTAGAATTTTATTTAGAGAGGAGTGTGTGCTTGTAAAGGTTGTCTCCTAAACTTGTAAAAATGATAAGAGGGTTGTAAGAAGGAGGTTGATCTTCGCCTATTAAAGGAAGATTGATAGTGGATGTCAGTGGCCTTGACGGAAGAGGAATCGACGGAGTGAATGTAGGTCACGACGATCGAACTTGTAAAAATCCGGTTTGCCTTTTCTTTTGTGCAATTTATGTTACTGCAAACCTCCTTACCTTCTTACTATGCTTTTACTATGCCTACACTCGCATATAATTTCAAATTTCCGAAATCAGTTTTAATCATATGAAACGAAGAGATTTTCAGAACCGACGTGATTTTTACCGCTGCACTAATTCACCCCCTGTCTTAGTGTTGACTTGTTCCTAACAATCGATTGATTTATGTTCTAATCCATGTGTTGAAAAAAGTGATGCAGGACTAACTACGATCATGAAAAGGCAAAACAATTAAAGAATCCAACGTTGGGCCTAAGTCAAAGATCGAGCATCGGGTCGGAAGAATTGGACAATGCATCGAGAACGAATGGATCATGTGTTACGTCGAAGGTTTAGACAGTTGAATCTTAGATTTTGATAATAAAATCAATTGGTAAATTATTTGATCCACTCTATATATTGAGAAAAATGTGCAGGATTAACTACGATAGTGATCAAGGCATAAAGCAAAATGAAGTTCCGGATTTAAGTTCGAGAATTCGTTGGGAGTTTGAGAGTTCGTTAGGAGTCCGGAGGTTCATCGGAAGTGCTACCAAAATTGGCCGAGAAGCTCGTCGGAACTCACTAAGAAGATCATTCTAAAGCCTAGGAGCTTGCCAATAATCTATTGGAAGATTGCCGAGAGATCGTCTAAAGTCCGCCGGAAGATCGCTAGAAGAAATCTAGACTTACCGAACTTGTTTTGTTTAGTGTATACCTTAAAAATCATAGTTAGCACATAATTTGGCTTAGGTTTAGGAGGTAATCCCATTAAACCTATTAAGGGCCAACTGGGCCCGTAATTTAATTTGGAATGGATTCAAGGCCCAACCAGGTTGCTGAACCCTGTCTGGCGGTGGCACCGCCAAACTAGGGCAGTGGAATCGCTTAGGGCTTAGTCACCAAGAAGCCTTGACGGTGGTAACGATAGTTATTACTGCTAGGTGATGGTATAGCTAGAGCCCAATCTCTGAGGCTCTATTAGGTGATAGTACCACCCAACACAGGCGGTGGTACTGCTAGTATCCTGAAATTCCAGGATAAGACACTTTTTTACTCTAATTTTGAAGCTATTAGGGCCTATAAATGCCCCACCATTTTCTGCATGAACGAGCAATCGAAGTGTGAAAAAATATGAAGTGTTTGGGGTGTAAAAGTATTGTAAAAGTGCAAAGAGTTCCTCCTCCTCTCTCTCTTTAGTTTTGCAATCATCCAAGAAGAGGTGTGAGGCTTGTAAGGGTTGTCTCTTAAACCTGTGAAAAGGAGAAAATGCTTTCAAGTGGTGGTTGGTCTTCGCCTATTGAAGGAAGACCATTAGTGGACGCTGGTGACCTCGACGGAGGAGGAATTTGGAGTGGACGTAGGTTGGACGACCGAACCACTATAAAATTAGCATGCCCTTTTCTTCTTAATGCGTACTTTAGTTTTGCTGCATTTCACTTTACTTCATTATAAACTGTCCAATCCCCTCTTCTCTACTAACTTACAAACATATTTGAGTCAAATTACATTTCAATATGGTTTTCGTCAAACTAATAGTTTCATTGTACAAAATTTTCCAAAATCAATTAAATTTATTATTTTTATCCACTGCACTAATTCACCCCCCCCCCCCCTCTTAGTGTCGTTTTTGATCCTAATAATTGGTATCAGAGCGAGGTCACTCTCATTTTGGTTTGAAACCCCAAAGAGATGGCGTTTGCCAGCAACCAAGAGGGTTATTCAATCACACGTCCACTCATGTTCAATGGGTCGGATTACACCTATTAGAAAACTAGAATGAGAATTTTTCTAATTTCTATGAATTTTGAGTTATGAAATATTATAGAAAATGACTTTGAAAAGTCTTTTCTTCTAATGAACAATTGTAATGAGTCAGAGAAGAAGACTTTCTCTTTAAATGCCAAGGATATGAATGTCTTATTAAGCGCTTTAGATAAAAATGAGTTCAATCGAGTGTCTATTTGTGAAACAACTTTCGATTTTTGGTACACACTCGAAATCACTCATGAAAGCACTAGTAGATTAAAAGAGTCCAAAATAAATCTTTTAGTCCATTCTTATAAATTGTTTCAGATGAAACCAAGTAAGACCATTGGGGACATGTACACCTGATTTATGGATGTCGTCAATGGTCTAAAAACACTTGGTAATAGTTTTTCTAACTTTAAACTTGTTAATAAAATATTGAGATCCCTTCCAAAGAGTTGGGACCCTAAAGTAATGGCCATTCAAAAGGCTATGGATTTAAATAATTTTCCTCTCAAAGAACTTATCGGGTCATTAATGACCTATGAGATGACTTGTAACTCTTATGAAGAGCTTAAGAATAACCTTCTAAAGAATAGAAAGGATATGACACTAAGAACTTATGAAGACCACTTGAAAGGAAGTTCAAGTGATGAGAACTATGATGATGACTTGGCATTCTTAACAAAAAAAATTTTAAAAATCTATAAAAAGAAATAAATCTAAAAATAACACTAAAAATAAAATTGAACCCAAGAAAGAATAAGTTATATGCTACGAATGCAAGAAATCGGGACATTTCAAAAGCGAATGTCTCCAAATGAAGAAAAAACAACCAAAGAAGAAGAAGACGCTCAAAGCAACGTGGGATGATTCGAATGATTCCGAAGATGAAGAACAAAGAAACAAGAAAATCACCAACTACAAACTAATGGCTATTGGAGATGTGATAAGTGGTTCATTAGATGCAAATTTATCTTTTAATGAGCTTTTAAGTGCTTTTCATGATTCATTTGATGAAAGTAGAATAATGAGCAAAAATTATAATTCTTTGAAAAAAGAGCATGCCCTTATAAAAAATAAATTTAAAAAACTTAAGCATGATAATCCTTCATTGCCTTTATGCACTAAGTGTGAACACTTAGAGGCACTTGAGAAGGAAAACTTGCTACTCAAAGAAACTCTAGAAATGTTTATAGTTAGTAGCAAATGTTGAATCTTAGATTTTGATGATGAAATCAATTGGTAAATTATTTGATCAAATTTATATGTTAAGAAAAGTGTGCAGGATTAACTACAATAGCAATCATGACATAAAACAAAATAAAATATCAAAGTCAAGATCGAGATTTCGTTAGGAGTTCAAGAGTTCATTGGAAGTCCGGAGGTTCGTCGAAAATGCTATCAGAATTTACCGAGAAGAAGCTCATCAAAACTCGCCAAAAATATCGTCGTAAAGTCCAGGAGCTTGCTAGAAGTCTATTGAAAGATTGCCGAGAGATTATCGAAAGTCCATCGGAAGATCACCGAAAGCTCGCCAGAAGAAACTTAAACTTATCGGGCTTGTTTTGTTTAGTGTATGCCTTAAAAATCATAGTTAGTACATAATTAGGGTTAGGTTTGGGAGGTAATCACCTTAACCCTGTTAAGGGCCAATTGTGCCCATAACTAGTCTGGTTTGGGCCAGATTCAAGGCTCAACAAGGCTGCTGGACCTTGTCTGGTAGTGGCACCACCAGATTGGGGCGGTGGAACCACCCAGGGAACCATCTCCTTGGTGGTCTGGGTGGTGGTACCACCTAAACTGAGCGGTGGTACTGTCGATAGTTATTACTGCTAGGCAGTGGTACCGCTAGAGCTTAGTATCCGAGACTTTCTCAGACGGTGGTACCACCTAGTGTTAGAGTGTCAAGCGATGGTACCGCCTAGTTCCATTGCCGGTACCCCAAAAATCCAGGATAAGACACTTTTTAGCTTCAATTTGAAGCTATTGGGGCCTTTAAATACCCCACCCTTTTTTGCATGAAAAGATAATGAAGTGATATCTAAGTGTGGAAAATCTTTAAGTGTTGGGTGTAAAAGTGTTGTAAAAATGTAAGAGTCCTCCTCCTCTCTTTCTTTAGTTTTGCAATCATCCAAGAAGAGGTGTGAGGCTTATAAGGATTATCTCCTAAACCTGTGAAAAAGAGAAAGTACTGTAAAGAGGTGGTTGGTCTTTGCTTATTCAAGGAAAACTATTAGTGGATACCGGTGACCTCGACAGAGGAGGAATCAGAAGTGGATGTAGGTCACAACGATTGAACCACTATAAATTCCAACATGTTCTTTCCTTACTACTTATTCTCTTTATTACATTTTACTTTACTTCACTGCAAACTATCCAAACCCCGCTTCTCTACTCACTTGTAAACTTATTCGAGTCTAACTAAGGGTTTTCGTCGAACTTAAAATTTCATCGAACAAAGTTTTCCGAAATCATTTAAATTGATCATTTTTATCCGTTGTACTAATTCACCTCTTAGTGTCATTCTAGATTCTAATAATTGGTATCAGAGTGAGGTCACTCTTATTTTAGTTCAAAACCCAAGAGGCATTTACCGGTAACCAAAAGGGTCACTCAATCATACGTCCACCTATATTCAATGGGACGAATGATACCTATTGGAAAACTAGAATAAGGATTTTTATTTCTATGGATTTTAAGTTATGGAACATTATAGAAAACGCTTTCAAAAGTCTTATCTTCCAAAAAATGATTGGAATAAGTTAAAAAAGAAGACTTTCGCTTTAAATGCTAAGGCTATGAATGTCTTGTTTTACACTTTAGATAATAATGAGTTCAATCGAGTGCCTATTTGTGAAATGGCTTTCAATATTTAGCATACACTCAAAATCACTCATGAGGTTACTAGTAGAGTAAAGTAGTCCAAAATTAATCTGATAAAACTAAGTGAGACCATAGGAGACATGTACACACAGTTTACAGATGTCATCAATGGTATAAAAGGATTTGGTAAAAGTTTTTCTAATTTTGAACTTGTTAAAAAAATATTAAGATCCCTCCCAAAGAGTTGGGATCCTAAAATAATGGCAATTCAAAAAGATAAGGACTTGAACAACTTTCTACTCGAAGAACTTTTTGGATCTTTGATGACCTACGAAATGACTTGCAATGCTCATGAAAAGCTTGAAAATAACCTTCCAAAGAACAGGAAGAATATGACACTAAAAACTCATGAAGACCACTTGAAAGAAAATTCAAGTGATGAGAACTATGATGATGACTTGACACTCTTGACAAGAAAGTTCAAAAAATTTATAAAAAGAAATAAATCTAAAAATGATAGTAAAAATAAAATTGAACATAATAAAGAACAAGTTATATGCTATGAATGCAAGAAGCCAAGACATTTCAAAAGCGAATGTCCCCAAGCAAACAAGAAGCAACCAAATAAGAGGAAGGCACTTAAAACAATGTGAGATGACTCGAGCGATTCCAAAGGCGAAGAACAAAGCAACAAGGAGATTGCCAACTATGCACTAATGACTATCAGAGATGAGGTAAGTAGTTCATTAGAAGAAAATTTATCTTTTAATGAGCTTTTAAGTGCTTTTCATGAATCGTTTGATGAATGTAGAATAATGAGTAAAAAATATAATTATTTGAAAAATGAGCATGCCCTTTTAAATATTGATTTTGAAAAATTTAAGCATGAATACTTAGAGGCACTTGAGAAGGAAAACTTGTTACTCAAAGAAACTATAGAAAAATTTGAGGTTGGCAGCAAGTCCTTGAATATGATTCTTGCTAATAAATGTCACATTCATAGAAGAGGCGGAATCAGATTTGTCTGTAGCTCTCACCAAAATCCGACCACCTTTGTTAAAGGCCCTACCTTGCATGTATCACCCCGCACCAAATATAACTTTTATTACAAACTCGGACATGTTACTTATAAATGTTCATTTAAGAGATATAGTCCACACAAATTGATTTGAGTTCCTAAAAGAACCAGAAAGAACTCCATGTAAAAAAATAAGTTGAGTGGATTGATTTTTGAGGCACCCAAGGTCAAATGGTTACTTAAAAATCATCCTTTTTTGTAGAAATATTTACCATCACAAGCAAGGAGCAAGAGATGGTACCTTGATAGTGGATGCTTAAGGCACATGATTGATGATTCATCTAAATTCACTAAGCTCACGAACCTAGACGAAGAGTATGTCACCTTCGAAGATAACAACAAGGGTAAAATCATTGGCAAAGAAACCATAGATAACAAATCTAACTTTTTGATTGAAGATGCGTTGTTGGTTGATAGTTTAAAGCATAATCTTTTGAGTATTAGTCAATTGTGTGATAAAGGATACATCATTAGATTTGAATCCAATGCTTGCATTATTGAAAAATCATACAAAAAAACATCTATGATTGTCCTAAAATAAAATAATGTATACACTATTGACATTAATGATCTTTGCAACGAAATATGTTTTTTGATTTTAAATAACAATGCTTGGTTTTGGTATATGAGATTATGTCATGCTAGCATGAAACTAATCTCTCATATCTCATCTAAAGAACATATAAGAGGCATTCCAAACATTAAGTTTGTTAAAGATAATGTTTGATGCATGTCAATTAGGAAAATAAATAAAAGGTAGTTTCAAATCAAAGAATCAAATAAGCACCTCTAGACCATTGCAATTGATCCATATGGATTTGTTTGGACCAATTGATACAACAAGCCTAGGAGGTAGCAAATACGCCTTTATTGTAGATGATTATAGTAGATATACTTGGACATACTTCTTGGCACATAAAAGTGATTGCATTAAGTATTTTTTTAAGTTTTGTAAATTTGTTCAAAATAAAAAAGGTTTTATGATTTCATCAATTCGGAGTGATCACGGTAATGAATTTCAATACCATGATTTCTAAAAATTTTATGAATCTAGTGGATATAACTATAATTTTTTTATTTCGAGAAATCCTAAACAAAATGGAGTAGTAGAAAGAAAAATTAGGAGTTTACAAGAAATGACAAGAACCATGTTAAACGAACATAGCCTACCCAAAATTTTTTGGGCTGAAGCCATTAATACGACATGCTATGTCATGAATAGAATTCTAATAAGACCATTACTTTTCAAAACTCCTTATGAATTGTAGAATAATAAAAAACCCAATGTTTTGTATTTTAAAGTTTTCGGTTGTAAATGTTTTATCTTGAATAAAAAAGATACCTTAGGAAAGTTTGATACAAAATCCGATGAAGACATTTTTCTTCATTATTCTTCTACTTTTAAAGCTTTTCGTGTCTTTAATAAAAGAACTTTGGTTATAGAAGAGTCTATTCATGTTGTCTTTAATGAAGTTTTCGAATTTAAGAAAAATAATTTTGATGATGATCTTAATTTTGATGCTTTGAATTTGAATGAAACCTCTTTTCCAACTAGCAACTTGAATACATCTTCTTCCGAAACATCCTTACCTAAGGAATGAAAGTATGTAGATGCTCATCCTAAGGAGCTAATCATAAGAGACACATCAAAGAGTGTTCAAACTCATTCTTCTCTTAAAATTTTTTGTTCCAACATCGCTTTTCTTTCTCAAATTGAATTGAAATGCATTGACGAAGCCTTGAAAGATGATTCATGGGTTAACACAATGCAAGAAGAGTTGAACTAATTTGAGAGAAATAAGATATAAAAGCTTGCTCCAAGACTTAATGACCATTTAGTTATTGATACTAAATAGGTCTTTAGAAACAAGCAAGATGAATTTGATATTATGGTTAGAAACAATGCTTGATTAGTGGCCAAGGGTTTTAACCAAGAAGAAGGTATTGATTATGAAGAAACCTTCGCTCCTATGGCAAGATTAGAAGCCATAAGGATGCTCCTTGCTTATGCTAGTAGTAATAATTTTAAGTTATTTCAAATAGATGTTAAGAGAGTTTTCTTAAATGGTTTTATTTCCAAAGAAGTGTATGTTGAACAACCACCCAGATTTGAGAACTTTATTTTTCCTAATCATGTGTTTAAGTTAACTAAAGCTCCCTATGGATTAAAACAAGCCCTAAGGGCTTGGTATGAGAGACTTAGCTCCTTTCTTATCCAAAATAATTTTTCTAAAGACAAGGTCGATAGTACATTGTTTATTAGAAACTTTGAAAATGACTTTTTTGTTGTTCAAATTTATGTTGATCATATTATTTTTGGTTCTGCAAATGAATTCTTATGTGAATCATTTACCAAGAGTATGCGCCAAGAGTTTGAAATAAGTTTAATGGGTAAACTAACTTTCCATTTAGTCTTACAAATCAAACAACTTAGTGATAATATTTTTCTTGGTCAAACCAAATATGCATTAGAATTGCTAAAATTATTTAATATGGATGGTTCAAAAGCTATCAATACTCCTATGAGTACCCCCACTATGTTAGACATGGACAAAAGTGGAGAAAGCTTTGATAAAAAAACTTATAGGGGTATGATAGGAGACCGGACATCATGTTTAGCATAGGACTTTGTACAAGATTTTAATCTAATCCTAAGCTATCACATCTTAAAACCGTTAGAAGAATTATTAGATATCTTAAAGGAACCCCTAATATAGGATTATGGTATCCAAAATCTAAAAGCTTTGAATTGATTGCTTATGCTGATACGGATTTTGCTATATGAAGAGATAATAGAAAAAATACATTCGGAACATGTCAATTCTTAGGTCATGCACTTGTCTCTTGGTCTTCCAAGAAACAAAACTTGATTGCATTATCTACAACCGAAGCTGAGTATATAGTCGATGGTGCAAGTTGTGCTTAAGTTGTATGGATGAAAAATATATTAGAAGATTATAGAATTCACCTTAAGAATATTTTCATAAAATTAGATAACACAAGTGTAATATATTTAATAAAAAATCATATTCAACACTCTAGAACTAAACATATTGACATTAGGCATCATTTTATAAGAGATCATGTTAATAACTATGATATATCTTTAGAGTTTATTAATACGAAATATCAATTAGCTGATATCTTTTCAAAACCTTTAAATGAAGAATAATTTGATTTCATTAGAAGAAAGTTAGGGATGTTAAACTGTCTGAATGCATGAGTTTGTTGTATATCTTTTCCAGACTTTCTCGATTTTTCATAAATAAAGCTTTCATAAATTTATTTAATTTCATAAATAAAGCTTTCATAAATTTATTTAATTTCATAAATAAAGCTTTCATAAAATCTGAAATTTCAATTTACTTGGTATCAAATTTACTTCATACCCTTGCTCCATCACTTATTGATTTTTAATACACTTAGACCCTTCACTCACGGATTTCATTGACAAATACATCTCTCATGGATTTCACTCTTGTGAATTTTTATTGAGAAACAAATTTTATTGACAGATATTCATGAACTTTCAATATTTCGATTCTTTTTGATAAAATGTACTATTCATGAATCTTTCCTTTTCTTTTCCTTTCAAGAAGAATCCTATTGTAATTAGTCAAATTTTGCTTGAGACGATTGCCCATTTCCTTTTTGTTGATGACAAAGGGGGAGAAATGTGGTAAATTGATGACAATTCGGTATCATAAATGTTTGAAATAATGTGTAAAATATATCATATTGTAAATACTTGAATGTATTCCAAATGCTTGAAAAATATCAAAATGTATCACATATGCATCATATGTATCGTAAATACTTGAAATGTATCATGAATGCTTGAAACACATCATAATGTGGCATGGATACTTGAAAATATTTCATTCTTAAAATCATGCTTGATTTCATATCATTATGATGAGGTATCAAACTTATCATACTTAATTTCCCATTTACAATTGGTATCATGCCACGGATTGATGAATTGTCATCTTTTATCAAACTTGAAATTTGAATCTTACTAAATTTCATATCTGAAATTGGTATCATACTTAAAAATGATGATTGTCTATCATCATTCGATATTGGACTTGAAAATGGATGTCATGCCTTGACATCATTTTTATTGTGATAAATACGTGGTATCATATTTTGAAATAAAAAATCATGATTAGTATCATTATGTGCATGTCAATAAGTTTAAATGCATATAACTTATCGATTTGATGCATGAATTCAAAAGACCTTGAATTCAAGAGTATCTTTTCTCAAGTATAGCATATAGATAGGGGGAGTTAAGGTTAACTTTGTCACCAATTGATTATCATCATCAAAAAGGGAGAGATTGTTGAATCTTAGATTTTAGTGATGAAATTAATTGGTAAATTATTTGATCCAAGCTATATGTTGAGAAGAGTGTGTAGGATTAACTACGATAGTGATCAAGGCATAGAGCAAAACCAAGTGCCGGAGTCAAGATTGAGAATTTGTTGCAAGTTTGAGAGTTCGTCGGGAGTCCGGAGGTTTATCGAAAGTGCTACCGGAATTGGCCGAGAAGCTCGTTGGAACTTGTCATGAAGATCATCGTAAAGTCCAGGAGCTTGCTAGGAGTCCACTAGAAGATTGCCGAAAGATCGTCGGAAGTTCGTCGGAAGATCACCGAAAGAAACCTAGACTTATTGGATTTGTTTTGTTTAGTGTATGCCTTAAAAATCATAGTTAGCACATAATTAGGCTTAGGTTTGAGAGTAATCCCATTAAACCTGTTAAGGCCGATTGGGCTCAAAATTGGACTGGTTTGGGCCGGATTCAAGTCCCAACCAAGTTGCTGAACCCTGTCTGGAGATGGCACCACTAGACTGGGGTGGTGGAACCGCCTAGGGCTCAGTCAACATAAAGCATAGTCGGTGGTACCATCGATAGTAATTACTGTCAGGCGATGGTACTGCCCTATCAAGTAATAGTACTATTAGAGCCTGGTCTCTGAGGCTCTATCAAGTGGTAGTACCATCAAATTGGATAGTGGTACCATCTAGTGTCAATGCTGCAGGCGGTGATACTGCCCAACACAAGCGATGGTATCGCCAATACCCTGAAAATCCGTGATGAGAAATTTTTTGGCTCTAATTTTAAAGCCATCGGGGTTTATAAATACCCCACTGTTTTCTGCATGAAAGGGCAATCAAAGTGTGAAAAAATCATTAAGTGTTAGGGTGTAAAACTATTGTAAAAGTACAAAGAGTCATCCTGCTCTCTCTCTTTAGTTTCGCAATCATCCAAGAGGAGGTGTGAGGCTTGTAGGGATTGTCTCCTAAATCCATGAAAAGGAAAAAGTGCTGTAAAGAGGTGGTTGGTCTTCACCTATTGAAGGAAGACCATTAGTGGATGCCGGTGACCTCAACGGAGGAGGAATCGGGAGTGGATGTAGGTCGGATGACTGAACCACTATAAAATTGGCATGTTCTTTTCTTGGTGCATACTTTACTTTTATTGTATTTCATTTTACTTCATTGTAATTTGTCCAATCCCCTCTTTTATACTCACTTTCAAACTTATTCAAGTCAAATGACATTTCAATATGGTTTTCGTCGAACTAAGAGTTTCATCATACAAATTTTTTTGAAATCCATTAAATTTATCCCTTTTATCTGCTGCACTAATTCACCACCCCCCCCCCCCTCCTCTAAGTGCCATTCTTGATCCTAACACAAATGATGCGTCGAAAGCTTGTCGAGAGTTCGTTAGGAGTTTGTCGAAAGTTCGCCGAAAGTTCGGATGAACAATTGATATGCTAGACAACTAAGATTGCTTGTATTGTAATTGTTTTAGCCTTAATTATCATAGTTAGGTGTCAATTTAAGTTAGTTTTTGGAAGTATTCCTACTAACTCAAATAGGGGCTAATTGGGCCTGAATCAAAGCTGAATTGGGCCGGATGGATGGCCCTTTCAGTGACCTAGAGCTATGTTAGGCTATGGCACCACTAGGACTAGTGGTGGAATCGCTTGAGGCTTGGCCTCCTAGGTACTATCTAGGCAGTGGTACTGCCCAGACTGGACAATGGTACTATTGGCAGTTAATGCTATCAAGCGATGGTACTACATAATAGGCGATACCATCACCAGAGCCCAATCTGTGTGTTAGGACCCTTTTTCTAAGCTTTTGAATAATATTTATCGAGTCTGTTTAGTTCAATTATTTATTGAGTCGGTTTGGTTCAGTTAGAGTCAAGTAGAGGTTTATTTAATATTTATTTATTATTAGAGTTCAAGTCTTGATGGACTCTGGGTGGAACTCTATAAATAGTGATGTAACCCTTTCTGGAATCAATCAATCAATGAATGAAATGCTATTCCACTCTGTGGACAAACCCTAGGAGGTCGATCCCCACAGAGTGATCAAGGAGGGCCGATCCCCTCGAAGTGATCAAGGAGGGTCGATCCTCTCGAAGCGATCAAGGAGGCCGATCCCCTCGAAGCGATCATTATCATTCCCTTTTCTCCCATTTGTTCCACAATAAGACCTTAGGGTCTTATCATTTGGTATCAGAGCGACGATAAGACTTTAGGGTCTTATCAATTGGTATCAGAGTGACGATAAGACTTTAGGGACTTATCACTGTGAGGCTCTATCAAGTGGTCATACCATTCATATTGGTGGTAGTACTACCAGTTGTCAGGGGAGTAGGCGATGGTACCGCTAATATCCCGAAAATCCGAGATGAGATACTTTTTGGCTCCATTTTTGAAGTCATTAGGACTTATAAATACCCCACTCTTTCCTACATGAAATAGCACGAAAAATTGAAAAAAAAAAACTTGTGATCTAGGTAAGAAAACATTGTTGTAATTCCTTGAGAGTTCCTCTCCTCTTCCCTATGTGTAATTTCTGTTTAAGGGAGGGCTAAGAGATTATCTTCTAAACCTATGAAAAGAAGAATAGAGCTATAATAGGGTAGTTAATCTTCACCCATTGAAAGAAGATTAATAGTGGAGGCCAGTGACCTTAACGAAGGAGGAATCGGGAGTGAACGTAAGTCATGACGATCGAACCACTATAAAATTAGTGTGCCTTCTCTTCTTTGCCTTTATTTTCTTTATATTGCTTACTAATTTGCCTGCTTACTCCACTTCACACTTTCTCTAAGTCCAAAAGCATTTTTGATATGATTTTATCAAATGAAGTTTTTAGATCGCCAACATTTTTACGTAAACACTAATTCACCCTCCCTCTTAGTGGTGATTTTGGTCCTAACAAGAAGAATAGGAAAGAAGACAAGAAGGAGAGGAAGAAGAGAAGAGGCTACGACTGTGGCTGTGGTTATGGCAGCTGTGGCTAGGAATGAAGAAAAGGAAGGAAGAAAAGAAGGAGAGGAAGGAAGGAAGAATAGGAAGGGGGTTGCAACTACAGTTGTGGGAGAGAGAGAAGGAGCAAAAGAAGAGGAGGGGGAGAGAGGAGAGCAGGCAACTATGCCCCTCTATGTTCTGCATGAGCTGCAATTGTGGAGGAAGAAAGAAGATAGGAGAAAAAATAGGGAGAAGAGGAGAAGGAGGAAGAAGTAGAAGGATTGGGCTTAAAACTTCTTCGGATCAAAATCATTGAAAGGAAAGTATTTTGACCCTTTTCTATTGCAATTTTATCTTTGCTTTTGCCTTGATTATGAGAAAATTTGAATAGTTCTAGCCCTACATATGATATATACCTTGTTTAGATATAACGATTTGAATCTAGAAAATTTCTAAGATTCTGACCTTTCTACCTTATTCTAGTCATAAGTTTCTACATCGACCTCTGATTTGGGCAAAGCTAAATTCATCTAAAAGTAGACTCACAAATTTCTTTGAACACTAAGGTTGATAAATTTAGAGTCTAATTATTAATCCAAACTTCTATTTCAAATGACCCTATAGATTCTACAAAATAGGGATGATAAATTTTGACCTTTCTATTCTAAATTATTTGTAACTCCCTATTAGAAACTCAAAACTTGACAAATCTAGATTCATCTAAAATTATACTAATATAGCTTTCCAATGATATCTTTGTTGAGTAATTTGAAGCATAATTGATTATCTAAATAATTCATGCAATGTGCCTCTTAAATTCTGTCAGAATCAAGCTTTTATCGATTTTGCCTATTCTTATTTCATTCCCTTTAGAAATTAATTTTAGTTAAAATTCTTCCTTTAATTAAGCTTTATATAAATGTTTTTAATTCTTGTATGTTCTTGTCCTTAAATTATTTACATACTTGAAATCTATTATGCAAAATTCATGTTGTATCGTATTATTTCGTTTGGGCACATATATATTTCGTTATTCTGCATGTGCTTCCGATATATGTTAATTTTATTGTTCACAATGTCTTTTTATACCTTAGTATTTGTGAGAGTATTTGGACCTTTGCCAAAAATAGTAAAGGGATTATCTAGACCTTTGCCAGAAATAGTATGCTTAGAGCCCGCGATGCTCTACCGACCCCCTTTGGCTTCATCCAAACGTGGATGGATGATGCTCCTAGATGTGAAAGATTATATTTGAGATCCCACTTTATCTTCTATATATTTGACATGATATCTAAAGCATTGGTTATGTGTTTCTATGTGAATTTTGGATAAGAATGAAATGAATGCAACATCAAATATGACATTTCAGCTTCTGTTTATTATTTGTTCTTTTGATATGCTCAGAAATATTTATACACTATTGATATGCTTTGAAATATTCTATATGTCATTGATATGCTCTAAAATACTCCTTATACCATTGATATGCTCTAATTACTCTTTACTCCATTTATTATGGACCAAATATGTTTTGATTGAAATGACATTTACGATTCAGTATCTAATAAGACTTTGAACTCTTGTATCCTTACCTTGCAATTTAATATCAAGTTTGTTTAAAACTATGTTCTCTTGCCATTGATATGTTTGTCACTTGCTGAGCTTTGTAGCTCACTCCATTGTTATATTAACTTTTTAGATAGCTTGTCACTTACTAAAATGTTAGAATTGAGTTGAGACGGTAAAAAGCTATTGTGGGCAAGTCTTTATGGGCTGTTATGTTATTGTTGTATAAGTGCACTTTGAAAAAATGCTAGCTTGCACATCTCAAGTGCTTGCGCATCTAAAGAGAAGTGCTAGCTTGCCCATTTCAAGAAGCAAAAGTGGTTATCTTGTAAAGTTTTTGCTTAAACTTCTCATTTCACAAATTTGCTAGCTTGTATAAAATGGTGTAAAACTTACTTGCATAGTTTAAATATTTGTTGAATGATTCTCCTTTTTATTGATGACAAAGGGGGAGAAATGATGAATGGAATCATGCCAAAATGATGTTAAATTTGGTATCATGCATGAAGAGATAAATGGTTAAAAAAAGCTTTAGTATCATGTATGTTATGCGCAAAACGATTAAAAATATGAATGCTTTAGTATCATGTAGGTTATGCCCAAAATGATGTTGATTTGTTATCATGCATGAAGTGATGAAATTGTGCATGTTATACTTTGATGACTTGAAACTATAATGATGCACAATGCATACAATTTTGATATATTGCATTTGATCACTATGATCGAAATTGTTTCATCGTAAAAAAGTGACGTAGGATTAACAATGATTGTCATCGTAAAAAAGGGGGAGATTGTTGAATCTCAGATTTTGATGATGAAATCAATTAATGAATTAATAATCTAATCTATATATTGAGATAAGTGACGCAGGATTAACAATGATTGTGAAAAAGATAAAATAATTAAAGAAAAATTGAATATTGGCTGGAGTCAATGATCGAGCATCTGGTCGGATGAATCGGGGGATACACCAAAGGATCTGATGATGCAGCAAAAGCTCATCGGAAGTTCACTAGGAGTTCACTGAAAGCTCGCCAGAAGTTCGTCAAGAGTTTGCCAAAAGCTCACTGGAAGTTTGCTAGGAGTTCATCGAAAGCTTGCTAGAAGTTCGCCAAGAGTTCACCGAAAGCTCACCGGAAGTTCGTCGTAAGCTCGCTAAAAGATCATCGGGAGACCGTCGAAGTTCACTATGAGTTCGGTTGAACAATTGATATACCAAACAACTTAGATTGCTTGTATCGTAATTGTATTAGCCTTAACTATCATAGTTAGGACTTTAATTTGAGTTAGTTTTAGGAGAAATCCTACTAACTCAATTAGAGACTAATTGGGCCCCAAATAGGGTTGAATTGGGCCAGTTGGATGGCCCATTCAACCACTTGAAACCAGCGAGGTGGTGGCACCGCCCAGACTGGGCGATGGAACCGTTTGAGGCTCGGCCTCCTAGGTGGTCGGGGTGGTGGTACCGCATAGACTAGGTGGTGGTTCCATTGGTAGTTAATGCTGCCAAGTGGTGATACCGCCTTGTTAGGTGGTGGCACTACCAAAGCTCAGTCTTCGAGACTCTGTCAGGCAGTGGTACCACCATGTAAAAGTATGTAAAAGTACCACCATCTATCAGACATAGATGGTGGTATTGCCGAGTGTCAGTCCGCAAGCGATGGTACCGCCTAATACTAATAGTAAAACCTAGGATGAGACACTTTTTCACCCTATTTTTGAAGCCATTAGGGCCTATAAATATCCCACTCTTTCTTGCATGAAAGAGCATGAAAGTATGAACAAAAGTCTTGAGATTTTGGGTTGTAAAAGTGTTAAAAAAGTGCTAAGTGTCCTCCTCCTCCTTCTTTAGCTTTATGATCATTCTAAGAGAGGTGTGATGCTTGTAAAGGTTGTCTCCCAAACTTGTGAAAAGAAAAAAGAGTTATAAGAGGGTAGTTGATCTTCGCCCATTGAAGGAAGACCATTAGTCTATACTGGTGGCCTCGACGGAAGAGGAATCAGGAGTGGACTATCACAGACTTAGCTAATTTTGTCTAAGTCATGCGACACCCTTGCGTATCCATCCGTAAAGGTCAGCCTCCCCGAAATCCCCTATAGTCCTTTAAGACCTACAAAAGAGAAAACGGGTTAGAGAAAATATCTCACTCGGGATCCACAAGCAAACATTTCAAAAAACACTTCATAACCAAAGCAAATTATAAACAGACTTTACAAGCTCTAAATGGTCATACAACAAAGGATCCAAAATAGTCCACTACAGATCGAAATCTCACACAAGTGTCTATATGACTCAACCTTTATTTACAAGCCTAAAATGACCACAAAACCTAACTAAATTGTGGTTGTTAAGCTTTTGACTGTCTCTCTATATGCAACGTAAAGCATGAACAAATCAAAAGATATGGACATACATGAGCATTACATTAAACTCCCTATTTATAGTCTTGTCCATGATAAGATGTTGGTCACGATGACTGAACCACTATAAATTTGGTGTGCACTCCCTTTCTGTTCTTCATTAATATTGTTCTTTATTTTAATTGCTTATTACATTTACTTCAAGTGAAGCACACTTTTGATATCTTTTCTGATATAGGCTTTATCAAAACTATTTTTCTAAATCGTCGATGTTTTTATCATAAGCACTAATTCACCCCCCCCTCTTAGTACCGATTTTTGTCCTGACAACTCCTACCTCATTACCTTTACTAATGATCTCTCAAGGTTTGGACATGTGTACTTGATGAAGTACAAGTCCGAGACCTTCAAGAAATTCAAAAAGTATAAGAATGAAGTAGAGAACCAGATGGGAAAGAGTATTAAGACTCTTCAATATAATCGAGGAGGTGAGTACTTGCGTATAGAGTTTACCCAGTTCCTCAAGGTCCTTGGAATTCTATCCTAGTGGACACCTCTTTATACACCTTAACTCAATGGTGTATTTGAAAGAAGGAATCGTATACTATTAGACATGGTACAGTCCATGATGAGCCTTGCTGACCTACCCATCTCATTTTAGGGATATGCCATAGAGACCACAATTTACCTTATGAACAAAGTTCCATCTAAGTCAGTAGTGTCTACACCATATGAGATATGGAAAGGGAAGAAGTCTGATTTTAAGGTTATTAAGATATGGGGCTACCTTGCCCACTTTAAAAGATACAACCCTGATAAGTTGGAATCGAGGATAGAGCGGTACAAGTTCGTGGGATACCCCAAGGAAACTTATGGATATTATTTCTATCATCCTAAGGACCAAAAGGTCTTTATAGCCACAAGAGCGATATTTCTTGAGAAAGAACACATTCTTGGTGGAGATAATGGGAATGTGATAGAGTTGAGCGAGGTTAGAGAACCTAACTCAAGCACCACTTCAAAGCTCGAGTCTATTCAAGTACCTAGCACATAAGTTATAACTTTACGTAGGTCCGACAGAGTATCCCATCCTTCTAAGAGATATGTGGGATATATTAGAGGAGAGGATGTTGAGGATATTGATCCTCAAACCTATGAGGAGGCTATTATGACTATAGATTCTGGGAATTGGCAAGAAACTATTGTTGAATCTCGAATTTTGATAATGAAGTCAATTATAATTTGTTTGATCTAATCTATATGTTGAGAAAAGTGCGCAGGATTAACTATGATAGCAGTAAGACATAAAGTATGTGTTATGCCGGAGTCAAGATCGAGATCATGTTGGGAGTTCAAGAGTTCGTCGGAAGTCCAGACGTTCGTCGGAAGTTCTACCGGAACCAACTGAGAAGTCCATGAGCTTGCCAAAAAAGCTCATCAGAACATACCAAGAAGATCATCGTAAAGTCCATGAGCTTGCCGGTAGTCCACCAGAGCATTGCCTAGAGTTTGTTGGATGTTCGCCGGAAGTACGCTGGAAGCTCGCCGAAAGAGCAATTGATGCACCGGAATAAGAAGTATAGTAAACATATCTTAATTGTCGTAGTTAGAGCATAAATTAAGTTAGGATTGAGAGGTAACCCCACTAACGTAATTAGGGGCCAATTGGGCTCTTAACAGGGCTGAATTGGGCTGAATTGAGCACCCAATTCAGCCTCTGAATTCTTGGCCAACGGTGGCACCGCCTGGAAAGCAGTACCCCAGGAAATCTAGGTGGTGGTACCGTCGGTAGTTATTGCTGCCAGCAGTGATACCGCCCTTATCAAATGGTGGTACCACCAGAGCTCGGTCTCAAAGCTTTATCAGGCAGTGGTATCACCTGGATTGAGCGATAGTACCCCCCAGTGTCAGGTGTAAGGCGGTGGTAGTGAAACTGCTAGGACCACGAAAATTCGGGATTAGACACTTTTTGACTCCATTTTTGAAGCCATTGGGGCCTATAAAAATCTAATCTTTTTCTGTATGAAAGGGCACGAAAGCATTGAGATAATCTTGAGTTGTTGGGGTGTAAAAGTGTTGTAAATAAGTGCTAAAGTTCTCCTCCTCCCTTTCTAAGTTTTGAGATCATTCAAGAGGGGTGTGAGACTTGTAAGGGTTCTCTCCTAAATCCATCAAAAGGAGAAAACATTATAAAAGAGGTGGTTGGTCTTCACCTATTGAAGGAAGGACTTTAGTGGATACTAGAGACCTCGTCAGAGGAGGAATCCGAAAGTGGATGTAGGTCACGTTGATCGAACCACTCTAAATCCTGGTTTGCTTTTCATTTGAGCAATTTACATTACTACAAATCTCCTTAATCCTCTCGTATACATTTATGAAAGCTTTCAAGTTCATAATTTCTCCAATACAGATTGAATCAAAATCATTTTTGTCCGAATCAGTTATAATCTAAATGAAAGTCTTTCGAATTCGAAAAGTTTTCCGCTGTACTAATTCACCCCCCCTCTTAGTACCGCTCTTGATCATAACAATTGGTATCAAAGCAAGGTTCACTCTCATTTGGTTTTAAACCCAAGAGAGATGACATTTGCTAGCAACCTAGAGGGCCATTCAATTACACATTTGCCCATGTTCAATGGGATGGATTACACATATTGGAAGACTAGAATGAGGATCTTCCTAATTTCAATGGATTTCGAATTATGAAATATTGTAGAAAATGGCTTTCAAAAGTCTTCTCTTTCAATGAACGATTGGAATGAATTTGAGAAGAAGACTTTCGCTTTAAACGCAAAGGCTTTGAATGCCTTGTTTTGTGCATTAGATAAAAATGAGTTTAATCAAGTATCAATTTGTGAAACGACTTTTAACATTTGGCACAAACTCGAAGTGGCTCATGAAGGCACTAGTAGAGTGAAGGAGTCAAAAATTAATCTTTTAGTGCATTCTTATGAGTTGTTTCGAATGAAACCGAGTGAGATCATTGGAGACATGTACACCCGATTTAAGGATGTCGTCAATGGTCTAAAAGGACTTGATAAAGGTTTCTCAGATTTTGAACTCATTAATAAGATTTTAAGATCCCTTCTAAAAAGTTGGGATCCTAAAGTAATGGTCATTCAAGAGGCCAATGATCTAAATAATTTTCCTCTTGAGAACTAATTGGGTCACTTATGACCTATGAAATAACATGTCAAGCTCATGAAGAGCTTGAGGACACCCTTCCAAAGAACAGGAAGGACATAGCACTGAGAATACAAGAAGACCACTTGAAAGAAAACTCAAGTGATGAGGACTTTGATGATGACTTGGTACTCTTAACAAAGAAGTTCAAAAGATTCATAAAAAGAAATAAATTAAAAAAAAATACTAAAAATAAATTTGAACCTAAGAAAGAACAAGTGATATGTTATGAATGTAAGAAGTCGGGACACTTCAAGAGTGAATATCCCTAAGCAAAGAGGAGGCAACCAAAGAAGAAGGCTCTCAAAGCTACATAGGACGACTCAAGTGCATCCGAAGAAGAGGAGACTACCATCACCGAGCAAGTTGCTTACTATGCACTAATGGCCATTAGAGATAAGGTAACAAATTCATTTGATACAAATTTATCCTTTGATGAACTATTAAATGCTTTTAATGATCTATTTGATGAATGCAAATTAATTAGTATAAAATATAAATTGTTAAAAAATGAGCATGCTTCTTTTGTTAATGATTTCGATAGATTAAAAGTTGAGCACAATGATAGTTTAGCTCCATGTACGAAATGTGATGAACTAGAAATACTTCAAAAAGAAAACTTGGTACGAAAGGAAACCTTAAGAAAATTTGAGGTTGGTAGCAAGTCTTTGAATATGATCCTTGCCAACAAGGGTCACGTTCATAGAAAAGGCGAAATTTGATTTGTGAGTAGCTCTCACCAAAATCCAACTACCTTTGTTAAAGGCCCTACTTTGTATGTTTCATCCCGAAACAAATTCAACTTTTATTACAAATTTGGGCATGTAGCTTATCATTGTCCATTCAAGAAACGTAGTCCACATAAATTGATTTGGATTCCTAAAAGAACCTCAAATGACTCAATGCAACATAATAAGCTATATATATTGATTTTTGAGGCACCTAAGGTTAAATGTGTACCTAAAAATCATATCTTTTTGTAGAAAAATGTACCATCACAAGTTAGGAGCAAGAGATGATACCTTGATAGTGGATGCTCAAGGCATATGACCGGAGATCCATCTCATTTCTCTAAGCTCACTAGCTTAGACGAAGGATATGTCACATTTGGAGACAACAAGGGTAAAATCATTGGCAAAGGAACTATTGGTAATAAATCCAACTTTCTTTTTGAAAATATATTGTTAGTTGATGGTTTAAAGCATAACCATTTGAGTATTAGTTAATTATGTGATAAAGGATATATCGTTAGATTTGAATCTAATGCTTGTATTATTGAAAAACTATACAAAAACATATCTATGATTGTCCTAAAATAAAATAATGTATATACTATCGAGATTGATGATCTTTGTAATGAAATGTGCTTTTCGGTTTTGAATGACGATGATTGGCTTTGGCATAGGAGATTAGGTCATGCTAGCATGAAACTAATTTCTCAAAATTTTCTAAAGAACTTATAAGAGGAATTCCTCGTATCAAGTTCGTCAAAGTTAATGTGTGTGATGCATGTCAACTAGGAAAACAAATAAAAGGTAGCTTCAAACCTAAGAACCAAATAAGCACCTCTAGACCTTTGCAATTGATCTATATGGACTTGTTCGGACCAATTACTACATCAAGTCTAGGAGGTAGCAAATACGCATTTGTCATCATGGATGATTATAGTAGATACACATAGACTTATTTTTTGGCACACAAAAGTGAATGCTTTAGATATTTCTCTAAGTTTTGTAAACTTGTTCAAAATGAAAAGGGTTTTATGATTTCATCAATTCGAAGTGATCATGGTGGTGAATTTCAAAACTGTAATTTCTAAGAATTTTATGAATCTAATAGATACAACCACAATTTCTCTACTCCAAGAAATCCTCAATAAAATGGAGTAGTACAAAGAACGAATAGAAACATATAAGAAATGGCAAGAACCATGCTAAACGAATATAGCCTACCCAAATATTTTTAGGCCGAAGCCATAAATATGACATATAATGTTATGAATAGGGTTCTAGTAAAACCACTACTTTCTAAGACTCCTTATGAGTTGTGGAACAACAAAAAACCCAACGTTTCATACTTTAAAGTCTTCGAATGTAAATGTTCTATTTTGAATGAAAAAGATGTCTTAAGTAAATTTGATGCAAAAACGGATGAAGAAATTTTCTTTGGCTATTCTTTTGTTTCTAAAGCATTTCGTATCTTTAACAAAAGAACTTTGATTATAGAAGAATATATTCATGTTATTTTTAATGAAGTTTCCGAAGTTAAGAAAAATGATTTTGATGATAATGTTAATTTTGATTCTTTGAATTTAAATGAAACCCTTTCTCCATCTAGCAACTTAGATGCATCTTCTTCCGAAACATTCTTACCAAAGGATTGGAAGTATGTAGATGCTCATCCTAAGGAGCTAATCATAGGAGACACATCTAAAGGGGTTCAAACTCATTCCTCTCAAGAATTTTTGTGCAAACGCCGCTTTTCTCTCCCAAATTGAACTTAAATGTATTGATGAGGTCTTGAAAGATGATTCATGGGTCATTGCAATGCAAGATGGGTTAAATTAATTTGAGAGAAATGAAGTGTGAAAGCTTGTTCCGAGGCTAAATGACCATTTAGTTATTTGTACTAAATGGGTCTTTAGAAACAAGCAAGATGAACTTGGTATCGTGGTTAGAAATAAGGCTAGATTAGTAGCCAAATGTTTCAACCAAGAAGAAGGGATCGATTATGAAGAGACCTTCGCTCCTGTGGCATGATTAGAAGCCATAAGGATGCTCCTTGCCTATGCTAGTAGTAATAATTTTAAGTTATTTCAAAAGGATGTTAAAAGTACTTTTCTTAATGACTTTATTTCCGAAGATGTTTATGTTGAACAACCTCCTGGATTTGAGAATGATAATCTCCCTAATCATATGTTTAAATTGACTAAAAGCTCTCTATGGTTTAAAACAAGCCCCAAGGGCTTGGTATGAGAAACATAGCTCTTTTCTTATTCTAAATAATTTCTCTAAAGGCAAGGTCGATACTACATTGTTTATCAAAAATTTTGAAAATAATTTTCTTATTATTCAAATTTACGTTGATGATATCATTTTCGGTTCTATGAATGAATCTCTATGTGAATCATTCGCTAAAAGTATGAGTCTTAAATTTGAAATGAGTTTGATGGGAGAATTAACCTTCTTTTTAGGCTTACAAATCAAACAACTAAGTAATTGTATCTTTCTTAGTCAAACAAAATATGCTTTAGATTTGCTAAAAAGGTTTAATATGGATAACTCAAAAGCTATCAATACTCCCATGAGTGCCTCGACTAAGTTAGACGTTGGTAAAAGTGGAGAAAGCTTTGATCAAAAAGCTTATAGGGGTATGATAGGAAGTTTGCTATAACTCACCGTAATTAGATTGGATATCATGTTTATTGTAGGTCTTTATGCTAGGTTTCAATCTAATCCTAAGATATCTCATCTTAAAATAGTTTAGAGAATTCTTAGATATCTTAAAGGTACCACTAATCTATGATTATGGTATCCAAAATCTAAGAACTTTGAACTAATTACATATGCTGATGCAGATTTTGCTAGATGTAGATTAGATAGAAAAAGCACATTCGGAACATGTCAATTTTTAGGACATGCACTTATTTCTTGGTCATCCAAGAAACAAAACTCGGTTGCACTATTTACAATCGAAGCTGAGTATATTACAGCTAGTGCATGTTGTGCACAAGTTGTGTGGATGAAAAACACTTTAGAGGATTATAAGATTCATCTTAAAAACATTCCCATAAAATGTGATAACACAAGTGCAATATGTTTAACAAAAAATCTCATTCAACCCTCTAGAACTAAACATATTGATATTAAGCATCACTTTATATGAGATCATGTTAATAATCATGATGTATTCCTAAAGTTTATTGATATAAAATATCAATTAGCCGATATTTTTATAAAGCGTAGAACAATTTGATTTTCTTAGAAGAGAATTAAGAATGTTAATTTGTCCGAATGCATGAATTTAATGTATATCTTTTCTAGACTATCTTTAACTTAATATATTCCATGAATGGAGTTTTCATGAGTCTATGCCATATCAAGTTTATGTTGAATCTCGGATTTTGATGATGAAGTCAATTGTCATTTGTTATCTAATCTATATGTTGAGATAAGTGTGCAGGATTAACTACAATGAAAGTGAGACATGCAGCAGGAGTTGCGCCGGAGTCAAGACATTGATCATGTTGGGAGTTCGAGAGTTCGACGGAAGCTCGGACAGTCGTTGGAGGTTCTGCAGGAACTGTTAGGATCGGAGCGGCACTAAGAGGGGGGGGTGAATTAGTGCAGCGGATTAAAACTTCGATTTTAACAAAATCTTTCGTACGTTAAGAATGAAACTTGAGAAATTTAACTTGAAGGCGTATTCTTAAAGTTGCGCAGCAAGAGTAATAAGGAACTAAAGCAGTAAGAAGATTTGCAGTAATGTAAATGACAATAATAAAAAGCAAACCAGAGATTACGCCGATTTTTAGAGTGGTTCGGTCAAATGACCTACTCCACTTGCGAGGCCCCTCTTCGATGAGGCTCCCACCTTCCACTAGCAAGTCTCTTGAAATGGAAGGGTAAACACCCCTCTTACAACCTTTTACAAGCAGCTCAACCTCTTACAAATTTTCAATAAGAAAGAAGGAGGAGAACTCTCTAGCAAATTGAAAACAAGACTTGCTAAGACTTTCTAAGACTTTTCTCTCAATCAAAATGCTTCTCAAAAGTTGTAACCTCAGCTGAGATTTGAGGGGTATTTATAGGCCTCAAGAGGATTCAAATTTTGGGCTCCAAAATTTGAATTCTCTTAGGGTTCCCGGTGCTGGCGGTTCCACCGCCCAGCCAGGCGGTGCCACCGCCCAGCGCTCGGGTGCTGGACGGTGCAACCGCCCAGCCAAGGAGGTGTCACCGCCCAGCACTCGGGTGCTGGGCGGTGCCACCGCCTACAGTGTTTTCAGCCCGACTACAGTGTTTTCAGCCACTAGTTGGGCTTCAATCTTGGCTCTCTAGTTCGCTGGTTTAGCCTAAACCAACTCTGACTTTGGGCCCAGTTGGCCCCTAACCAGGATATAGGATTATCTCTTAATCCTAATCCTAATTACAAGTGGACTACATAACCAAAACACATCCTAAGCAAATTTTCAACCGCGAACGTCGAGTCTTGTTCTGGCGAGCTTTCCGACGAACTTTCTGCCGACGGGCTTCTAGCAAGCTCCCGAACTTGTGATGACTTTAATGAGTAGCCGAGCCTTCTCGGTGATCTCCGTGAACCTCCAACGATCTCTTTGGCGAACTTCCGAAAATTCCGACAGGTTCCCGATTTCTTCTCGGTTGGTTCTGGCAGCATCTCCGACGATTCTTCGGACTCTTAAACGTCCATCGAACTTGACTCCGGTATTCTCGCTTTGTGTTTTCTGGTTATCGTAGTTAATCCTGTACACTTAACTCAATAATATGGATTAGATCAAATAACCCATCAATTGATTTTATCATCAAAATCCGAGATTCAACAATCTCCCCCTTTTTGATGATGACAATCAATTGATGACGGAGTTAAACGTAACTCCCCCTATCTATATGCCATATTATGAGAAGATAAAACACTTGAATTTCATCATTGAATTCAAGTATAAACCTATAAGCTCTAACCGTAGAACTTATCGTTATTCTCATTAAGCATAATGTAAATGCGAAACTTTGATGAATATCTTTTTCAAGTCGAAAGATAAGAGACAAATTTTACTATGACAAGAGATAAAGATTTTCAACTTGAATTGCATGATTATACATTTTAGACATGCATTCAATATGATCAATCAATCTTACAATATTTTCAAGGATTTTGCAAGGCATATAAGATAATCATCGATCGATCACTTTTCTCAAGGATTTTGCAATTCATATTTTGTCATGCTATTAAGAATGATATAAGTCATCACTTTTCTCCCCCTTTGTCATCAACAAAAAGGAAAATGAGACTTGAAGCACATATTTTGTCATACAACGATTTTATCATTGAAAATTAAGTATGCAAAAATATTTACGCAGAGTTCATTTTAGAGGAAAATTCAGCATGCATTCATATTATCTAATCTCTTCTTCCTATGAATAACAGAAATTGTAGATGTATAAGAGAGAGATTGGGATAAAAAAAAAATTCAAGTAGTAATTTCACGAAGTCAAGATCATAATTCGAATACAAACTCATTCAAATCGTCAAATTCATGAAAATCTCAACATTACTTTTTAATCATCACATAAGGCATTTAAAGAATTTTTGAAACATAGGAGAATGATTAATTTAAGCATACAATGTTTCAATCAAATTCAAGTCATGAATGCCAATACTTTCATATTTGTAAGTATCAATTCATGAATGCCAAAAGATATTATTTGTGATTCCAATTTTGCAAGATCAAGATTATGATTTAGATAAAACTTATTTAAATCAAATCGCTAACTTGAAATTCATTATCAAGTCATCAAAGTCGATTTCGAGATTTCACAACATGTCATATGGAATGAGAGATGGAAAGAAGATGAAAAACTTTACGGAAAATCCAATCAAACAAGTTTATTGTTTAGGGACAATTTAACATACCTAATTCCCTTCTAATGAATTCAAATTGGTCTTCATTCAAGGCTTTTGTGAATATATCCGCTAATTGATGCTTTGTGTCAATGAATTCTAGAACAATATTATTGTTAAGGACATGATCGCGTATGAAATGATGCCTAACGTCGATATGCTTAGTTCTAGAATGCTGAATTGGATTTTTAGTAAGACATATGGCACTAGTATTATCACATTTTATGGGAATATTTTTAAAGTGAATTCCATAGTCTTCTAATGTATTTTTCATCCAAATGACTTGTGCACAACATGCACTTGCAGCTATGTATTCAGCTTCTGCCGTAGATAGTGCAACTGAATTTTGTTTCTTGGAAGTCCAAGAAACAAGTGCATGTCCTAAAAATTGGCATGTTCCGGATGTACTTTTTCTATCTATTCTGCATCCGCCAAAATCGGCATCCGCATAGGCTATTAAATCAAAATTTTCAGATTTTGGATACCACAATCCTAAATTTGAAGTTCCTTTAAGATACCTAAATATTCTTTTAACACTCTTAAGATGAGATAATTTAGGATTAGATTGAAACCTAGCGCAAAGTCCTACACTAAACATAATATCCGGTCTAGTCGCAGTGAGGTAGAGTAGACTACCTATCATTCCCCTATATGTTTTTTGATCGAAACTTTCACCATTTTCATCCATATCTAACTTAGTCGCAGTACTCATAGGGGTGTTTATTGCTTTTGAATTATCCATGTTAAATCGTTTTAACAATTCTAATGTATATTTGGATTGGTTAAGAAATATACCATCACTAAGTTGTTTGATTTGTAATCCCAAAAAGAAAGTTAATTCACCCATTAAACTCATTTCAAATTCAAGACTAATACATTTGGCAAATGATTCACATAGTGATTCATCCGAAGAGCCAAACACAATATCGTCAACATAAATTTGCACAATAAGAAAATTATTTTCAAAATGTTTAATAAACAATGTAGTATCAACCTTGCCTTTGGTAAAATTATTTAAAATAAGAAAGGAACTAAGCCTTTCATACCAAGCTCTAGGAGCTTGTTTTAAGCCATAGAGAGCTTTAGTCAATTTGAATACATGATTAGGAAGAAGAGAATTTTCAAATCCGGGAGGTTGTTCGACAAATACTTCTTCGGAAATAAAACCATTCAAGAAAGCACTTTTAACATCCATTTGAAATAGTTTAAAATTATTACTACTAGCATAGGCAAGGAGCATCCTTATGGCTTCTAATCGAGCCACGGGAGCGAAGGTTTCTTCGTAATCGATACCTTCTTCTTGGTTGAAACCTTTGGCCACTAATCTAGCCTTGTTTCTAACCACAATACCATTTTCGTCTTGCTTGTTTCTAAAGACCCACTTAGTACCTATGACTAAGTGGTCACTTGGTCTAGGAACAAGCTTCCATACCTCATTCCTCTCAAATTGGTTCAATTCTTCTTGCATTGCAATGATCCAAAAATCATCTTTTAAGGCTTCGTCAATGCATTTAGGTTCAATTTGAGAAAGGAAGGCGGCGTTAGCACAAAAATTTTTGAAAGAAGAACGAGTTTGAACCCCTTTTGATGTATCTCCTATAATTTGCTCTTTTGGATGAGCATCTACATACTTCCATTCTTTTGGTAAAGAAATTTCGGAAGAAGATGCATTCAAATGGCTATTTTGAGGAGAGGGTTCATTTAAATTCAAATTATCAAAACCAAGATCATCATCAAAATCATTTTTCTTTAAATCGGAAATTTCATTAAAAACTACATGAATAGACTCTTCAATTACTAAAGTTCTTTTATTAAAAACCCGAAAAGCTTTAGAAACGGAAGAGTAACCAAGAAAGATGCCTTCATCGGATTTAGCATCAAATTTTCCTAAAGCATCCCTTTCATTTAAAATAAAGCATTTACAACCAAAAACTTTAAAATAGGAGATGTTTGGTTTTTTGTTATTCCATAATTCATAGGGAGTTTTGGATAAGGATGGTCTTATTAGGACTCTATTCATGATGTAGCAAGCCGTATTTACAGCTTCGGCCCAAAAGTACTTAGGTAAACTTTGTTCATTCAACATAGTTCTTGCCATTTCTTGTAGGTTTCTATTTTTCCTTTCAACTACTCCATTTTGTTGAGGATTTCTTGGAGTTGAGAAGTTGTGATTGTACCCATTACTTTCGCAAAAATTTTGAAAGTCACGGTTTTGGAATTCACCACCGTGATCACTCCGAATTGATGAAATCATGAAGCCTTTTTCGTTTTGAGTGAGTTTACAAAATTTAGAGAAACACTTGAAGCAATCACTTTTGTGAGCTAAGAAATAGGTCCAAGTGTATCTAGAGTAGTCATCCACAATCACAAAAGCATATTTGCTTCCACCTAGACTTGTTGTATCAATTGGTCCAAATAAGTCCAAATGGATCAATTGTAATGGTCTAGTAGTGCTAATTTGATTTTTTGGTTTGAAGCTTGTTTTTATTTGTTTGCCTAGTTGACATGCATCGCATACTTTGTCCTTAATAAACTTTAAATTTGGAATTCCTCGTACTAATTCTTGAGATGAGATCTTAGATATTGTTTTCATGCTTGCATGGCCTAATCTCCTATGCCAAAGCCAAGCATCATCATTTACGACGGAGAAGCACATTTCATTACTTAGTTCATCAAGATTGATGGTATAGACATTATTTTGTTTTAAAGCAATCATAGTCATGTTATGATTTGGTTTTTCAATAATGCACATATTTGATTCAAACCTAACGATATAACCTTTATCGCATAGTTGACTTATACTTAAGAGATTGTGTTTCAATCCATCAACTAGTAAAACATCATCAATGGAAAAACTAAATTTGTTACCAATAGTTCCCTTGCCAATGATTTTGCCTTTGTTGTTGTCTCCGAAGGTGACGTACCCTTCTTCTTTGCTAGTGAGCATAGAGAAATGAGATGGATCTCCAGTCATATGTCTTGAGCATCCACTATCGAGATACCATCTCTTGCTCCTAGCTTGTGGGTTTTTCTACAAAAGAGGATGATTTTTAGGTACCCATTTGATTTTGGGTGCCTCAAAAATTGACCCACTAACTTTGTTATTTATTATCGAATCCTTTATAGTTCCTTAAGGAACCCATATTAATTTTTGTGAACTCATTTTCCTAAAAGGACATTTGTAGGCAATATGTCCGGATTTGCAACAGAAGTTGCATTGCATATAAGAGGAAACATGTAATGTAGGTCCTTTTATGAAAGTGGTAGGATTTTGATGTAATCCTTTTACAAATCCAATTCCATTTCTATTTGCGATGTGACCCTTGTGTGCAAGGATCATATCTAATCCTTTGCTACCAACCTTAAACTTGTTTAAGGTTTCTTTAAGAAGCAAATTTTCATTTTTTATTGCTTCTAAATGCTCACACTTAGAGCATGGAGGAGTTTGAAT
Organism: Musa acuminata AAA Group; assembly: GCF_036884655.1. Taxonomy (NCBI): domain Eukaryota; kingdom Viridiplantae; phylum Streptophyta; class Magnoliopsida; order Zingiberales; family Musaceae; genus Musa; species Musa acuminata. The sequence continues at coordinate 21,622,245 of NC_088342.1, read as the reverse complement.
ATTATCAAACTTATCTTGTAGCAAAGCATGCTCTTTCTTTAAGATACTTAACTTCTTGCTAACAGTTCTACATTCATCAAATAATTCATGAAAAGCGATAGAGAGTTCTTCAAAAGATAAATCTTCATTAAGTAAATCACATACCTCTTCTCCTAAAGCCATTAGCGCGTAATGAGCAACTTGCTCGGTGTTGGACTCCTCTTCTTCGGATGCGCTTGAATCATCCCACGTTGCCTTGAACGCCTTCTTCTTTGATGTCCTCTTTTTGGCTTGAGGACAATCGTTCTTGTAGTGTCCCGGTTTTTTGCATTCATAGCAAATCACTTGGTCCTTCTTTTGTTCAAATTTATTTTTTGTATTATTTTTAAATCTGTTCTTTCTTAAATATTTTTTAAACTTTTGAGTCAAAAGTGCAATGTCATTGTCACTGTCCTCATCACTTGATGTTCCTTTCAAGTGGTCTTCTTGTGATTTGAGTGCCATATCCTTCCTGTTCTTTGGAAGGGGGTTCTCGAGCTCGTCATGAGCTTGACATGTCATTTCGTAGGTCATTAGAGACCCAATGAGTTCTTCAAGAGGGAATGCTTTAAGGTCTTTGGCCTCTTGAATGGCCGTAACTTTTGGATCCCAACTTTTAGGGAGGGATCTTAAGATTTTAGTTACTAGTTCAAAGTTAGTAAAATCTTTACCAAGAGCTTTGAGTCCATTGATGACATCCGTAAACCGGGTGTACATGTCTCCGATGGACTCACTTGGTTTCATTCGGAAAAGTTCGTAAGAGTGCACAAGGATGTTGATTTTGGACTCTTTCACTCGGCTAGTGCCTTCATGAGTGACCTCAAGAGTTCTCCAAATATCAAAAGCCGAATCACACATTGAAACACGATTAAATTCGTTTTTGTCTAGTGCACAAAACAAGGCATTCATAGCCTTTGCATTTAAAGCAAAAACCTTCTTCTCCGATTCATTCCATTCGCTCATCGGAAGAGAAGATTTTTGAAATCCATTCTCGACAATAGACCAAAGCTCAAAGTCCATAGAAATGAGGAAGATTCTCATGCGAGTCTTCCAATATGTGTAATCCGACCCATTAAACAAAGGTGGTCGTGCAATAGAATGGCCCTCTTGCATGCCGGAGTAAGCCATCTCTCTTGGGTATTAAACCAAATATGAGAGATAACCTTGCTCTGATACCACTTGTTAGGATCGGAGCGGCACTAAGAGGGGGGGGTGAATTAGTGCAGCGGATTAAAACTTCGATTTTAACAAAATCTTTCGTACGTTAAGAATGAAACTTGAGAAATTTAACTTGAAGGCGTATTCTTAAAGTTGCGCAGCAAGAGTAATAAGGAACTAAAGCAGTAAGAAGATTTGCAGTAATGTAAATGACAATAATAAAAAGCAAACCAGAGATTACGCCGATTTTTAGAGTGGTTCGGTCAAATGACCTACTCCACTTGCGAGGCCCCTCTTCGATGAGGCTCCCACCTTCCACTAGCAAGTCTCTTGAAATGGAAGGGTAAACACCCCTCTTACAACCTTTTACAAGCAGCTCAACCTCTTACAAATTTTCAATAAGAAAGAAGGAGGAGAACTCTCTAGCAAATTGAAAACAAGACTTGCTAAGACTTTCTAAGACTTTTCTCTCAATCAAAATGCTTCTCAAAAGTTGTAACCTCAGCTGAGATTTGAGGGGTATTTATAGGCCTCAAGAGGATTCAAATTTTGGGCTCCAAAATTTGAATTCTCTTAGGGTTCCCGGTGCTGGCGGTTCCACCGCCCAGCCAGGCGGTGCCACCGCCCAGCGCTCGGGTGCTGGACGGTGCAACCGCCCAGCCAAGGAGGTGTCACCGCCCAGCACTCGGGTGCTGGGCGGTGCCACCGCCTACAGTGTTTTCAGCCCGACTACAGTGTTTTCAGCCACTAGTTGGGCTTCAATCTTGGCTCTCTAGTTCGCTGGTTTAGCCTAAACCAACTCTGACTTTGGGCCCAGTTGGCCCCTAACCAGGATATAGGATTATCTCTTAATCCTAATCCTAATTACAAGTGGACTACATAACCAAAACACATCCTAAGCAAATTTTCAACCGCGAACGTCGAGTCTTGTTCTGGCGAGCTTTCCGACGAACTTTCTGCCGACGGGCTTCTAGCAAGCTCCCGAACTTGTGATGACTTTAATGAGTAGCCGAGCCTTCTCGGTGATCTCCGTGAACCTCCAACGATCTCTTTGGCGAACTTCCGAAAATTCCGACAGGTTCCCGATTTCTTCTCGGTTGGTTCTGGCAGCATCTCCGACGATTCTTCGGACTCTTAAACGTCCATCGAACTTGACTCCGGTATTCTCGCTTTGTGTTTTCTGGTTATCGTAGTTAATCCTGCACACTTAACTCAATAATATGGATTAGATCAAATAACCCATCAATTGATTTTATCATCAAAATCCGAGATTCAACAGGAACAAATCCAAGAAGTCCATAAGCTTGCCAAAGAAGCTCGTCGGAACTCGCCAAGTGAATCGTCGCAAGTCTAGGAGTTTGCCGGAAGTCCGCAGGAGCATCACTGAGGGTTCATCGGATGATCGACGGAAGTTCGCTGGAAGCTCGCCGGAAGAAGCGATTGACGCACCGGAGCAAGCTGCAGTAAATGTATTAGGAAAAATCGTAGTTAGCATATTGATTAAGTTGGAAATGGGAGGTGATCCCATTAACTTAATCTTGGGGCAATTGGGCCCCTAAAAAACCCAAATCGGGCCGAATGGATCAACCCATTCGGACCCTGATTTCTGCCAGGCGGTTGAACCGCCCAAGGCAGGCGGTTGCACCGCCGGGCCTCAGTCTCCGAGCGAGACTGGGAGATGCAACCGCCCCAGCCAGGCGGTGGCACTGCTTGGGGCTCAGTCTCCAAGCGAGACTAGGCGGCGTAACCACCTCAGTCAGGAGGTGCAACCGCCTGAGCTCGGTCTTCGAGCTCTGTCAGGAGGTGCAACCGCCCCTGACAAGAGATAGCACTGCCCAGAGGCTCAGTCTTCGAGCTCTGCCATGCGATGCAACCGCTCCAGTTAGGAGGTGCAACCGCCTGATCCCGGAATTCAGGGAATTGACAGTTTTGAGCTCCAAATTTGAACTAGGTTGAGGCCTATAAATACCCCACCCATTCAGCACTGAAAGGTAGAAACTTAACACCGAAATCTTGATTCTTTTCTGTGATTCTTAGAGCTCAAAATTGTTGTAAAGGCCAAAAGTTCTTTTCCCTCTGTTCTTCCAAGTTCTAAGTTGTAAAGAGAGGAGAGAAAATTTCTGTAAGGGTTGTCTCCTAAGCCCGTCAAAAGGTGTGAAACTGTAAAAGGGTGGTTGGCCTTCGCCTAATGAAGGAAGGCCTCTAGTTGACGTCGGTGACCTCATCGGTGGAGGAAGCCAAAAGTGGAGTAGGTCAAGATTGACCGAACCACTCTAAATCTCGGTTTGCATTTACTTTGAGCATATTATCTTTACTGCAAACCTCCTCTGAAGCATACTGCTTTCTGCGTATATACGATCGGGTTTCAAGCCTTTCACTTTCCAAATTAGTGTTTAGACGTAAATCTGCTTTTTCATACGATCATCATATTTCAGATTGCGTTTGCGTTTTTAGCTCTACCATAATTGCAAACTGCCTTTATACTCTTGCTTAAATTGCATCTTGCCTAATCAAGTGATTTATGAATCAGCATTTAGACGTAAATTAGTTTCTTCGTACGAACGTCGTATTTCAGTTTGCGCCTATATTCTGGTTTTCATCATAGCTGCAAACTTCCTTCATAGATTGACTTTAACATCATCTTGCTTAGAATCAGCTTTCACACAGAAATCATTTTTATCGTTCGAACGCAATTTCGTTTTAATCACATAATATTTTTCGCTGCACTAATTCACCCCCCCCCCCCCCCCTCTTAGTGCTCTTGATCCTAACAATTGGTATCAGAGTGGGGTTAACTCTCTAACGGATTAAAACCCAAGAGAGATGGCATACGCCGGAAACCAAGAGGGCCATTCTAGTACACGTCCACCCATGTTCAGTGGGACGGACTACACCTATTGGAAGACCCGAATGAGGATCTTTCTTATTTCTATGGATTTTAAACTTTGGAATCTTGTCGAAAACAGATTTTCGAAGTCTTCTCTTCCAATGATCGATTGGAATGAATTGGAGAAGAAGGCTTTCGCTCTTAATGCAAAGGCTATGAATGCCTTATTTTGTGCACTTGATAAAAACGAGTTTAACCGTGTTTCAACTTGTGAAACCGCATTTGATATTTGGCACACACTCGAAGTGACTCACGAAGGCACAAGTAGAGTGAAAGAGTCAAAAATCAATCTTCTGTTACATTCTTTCGAACTTTTCCGGATGAAACCGAGTGAATCCATTGGCGACATGTTTACCCGTTTCACGGATGTCGTCAACGGTCTAAAAGGACTCAGAAAAAGTTTTTCGGATTTTGAGCTCGTAAATAAGATTCTAAAATCCCTTCCTAAGAGTTGGGATCCTAAAGTCACTGCTATTCAAGAGGCAAAAGATCTACGCAACTTCCCTCTTGAAGAACTAATCGGGTCATTAATGACCTACGAGATGACTTGTAAAGCTCATGAAGAGCAAGAAGACATCCTTCCAAAGAACAGGAAGGATATGACACTTAAACTTCAGAAGGCCACTTGAGAGAAAACTCAAGTGATGAGGACTTTGATGATGACTTGGCACTTCTAACAAGAAAATTTAAAAAATTCTTTAAAAGAAACAAGTTTAAGAATGATGCAAAAAATAAACTTGAACCCAAGAAGGACCAAGTTATTTGCTATGAATGCAAAAAGCTGGGACACTACAAGAGTGATTGTCCCCAAGTCAAAAAGAGAACTTCAAAGAAGAAGGCGCTCAAAGCAACATGGGATGACTCAAGCGCGTCCGAAGAAGAGGAGTCCAACACCGAGCAAGTTGCTCATTACGCCTTAATGGCCATTGGAGATGAGGTAACAAATTTAATAGATGCATATTTATCATTTGATGAATTATTAAATGCCTTCCATGACTTATTTGATGAATGCAAGATTATTAATAGAAAATACAAATTGCTAAAAAAGGAGCATGATAGTCTTACTTATAATTTTGATAAGTTAAAAACTGAATATCATGATAGTTTAAATTCATACATCAAATGCCATGATCTAGAAACTCTCCAAAAGGAAAACTTGCTACTTAAGGATACCTTGAAGAAATTCGAGGTTGGTAGTAAGTCATTGAACATGATCCTTGCAAATAAGGGTCACGTTCCCAAAAGAAGTGGAATTGGATTTGTAAGAAGTTTTCACCAAAATCCAACCACCTTCATGAAAGGCCCCATCTTATATGTTCGACACCAAAACAAATGCAACTTTTGTTGCAAATTTGGACACAAGACGCATTATTGTCCATTCAAGAAAATTAGTCCAAACAAATTGATTTGGGTTCCTAAAGGAACCATGATAAATTTTATGCAACATGATAGACAATGTAGATCTATTTGTGAGGCACCCAAAAGCAAATGGGTACCTAAAAATCATCCCTTCCTGTAAAAATATTAAAATTATAAAAAAAAAAAATTTAGGCTGGAGCAAGAAATAATATTATGCTTCTTGGATTCTCGATTTTCATGACCCAAGATCCAAAAAGGAACTCGCAATGCTCTCTAGCCTAAATAACAGATGGAGATTATAAATTTAAAATCACAAATGCGATTTAGATACAACCTTATTTGACTTTTCGAAATTAGAAACGTATGATTCTCAAATTCACATATCCTCTGGATTTTCGAACCCATCAACTTCATCCGTTCATAACTTTCCAATCCAACTCTGTATCATGAACTGACTAGGTCAGTCATGAACTTGCAAGGCTTACCAACTTGAACAAACTATCACAAACATGTGTACGACATTGAGAGTATGCACGTTAAAATATCTATCTTGATCGTGCAAAAGTTCTTGTCTTAAAATGAAAACTCTTACGTAATTACGTAAGTAAAGTTGATTGCTCTGAATGAAAATTCTTCTCAAGACAAAAACTCTCAAATCAGATTACACTGCGATCAGAACAAGTGCTCACCGCCCCAGCTGGAGGTAGCACCTCCAACTGTCACGTGTTGCAAGCGGTTGCACCGCTCCAGCCAGAGGTGCAACCGCCCGCAACTCTGCCCTTTTTAACCCAAGCTAAGGCCGGCGGTAAAACCGACCCCAACTTACTCCCTTCCCCTCTCTACTCCTCTAAGCCTCCTCCATCCCCATTTCTCCCCTCATAGCATCCTAAATACCCCTCATTTCGGAGCAAAACATCAACAATCCTTCCCTCTCTTGAAGATCTCACTAAGGTACTCTCTAAGAAGCCCTTAAACTCTGTTTTTTGATTCATTTACTCTTGCTCATCACTATTCTTCTAAACAACAGTAGTTATGGGATCTAGAAGATCCTCAAGGGACAAACGAAAGAGGAGATTAGTAGAAGATTTTGATCTCACCCTTTTCGATTCAAAATACCATGTTGAAAAATTTTCCTCTTTCGAACTTAGGAGTGTCAATAAGGGAAAATATGTAGATTTAAATGAACTAAGAGACTTAGAGACAATCCAATGGTTTGCAAACTTAGATCTACTTCCTATTTTGCAAATTAACGAACCCATCTATCCAAGACTTGTTAGATTGTTTTACAACAACATACAAATAGATGAAGAAGAAAGAATGTCTACTTATCTTTTAGGACAACACATCTCAATTACAGATAAATTCATTTGCGACATGATAGGCATTCCCATGAAAAGTAGAGGACTTTACTTTAGAGGATCATGGGATGATGAAACTGTTGGAACAACATATGTTGAAGCCTTAGGAACAATTTTTGCCAATCCCAACTTAGCATTTGTTCCTAAAAGTTGTGAACATCTACTGTCTCTAAACACTAAGGTACTTCATCATATCCTAACCAGCATCATTCTCCCTAAACAATTCCATCATGATGAAGTAAGCCAATTAGAATTAGGAACTATGTATTTAATCATGAAAGGACATGACATCTGTCTTGGTTATCTTATCCAACAAAACATGTTAGAACTATCTAAGAAAGACATGATGCTCCCATATGGTAGTATAATCACTAGAATAATGAAAGCCTACGATATTCTAATACCACCGGAAGAAGAAGTAATAAAAGTAGATAGATTTAGCATAATAAATAAAAATCTACTTCACCGGTTAAGATGTTTTTATAGAAACGGTAACTGGGTTAGAATACCAAAAAGAACCGATCCCCCTCAACCTGAACCAGAACCGGAAACACCAGTCTTTAGGGGTACCCAATCTCCTCCGATCTGTCCCTTTGAGGAAACACATCCATTTGAGCAAACTCATACATCATCTGTCGAAGATATTGGGATTCGGATGGACCAATTCGAACAAAGACAAGAACGGCTTGAATATCGACAAGATCAAATCCTATTTGAGCTGCAGCAAATTCATCGACAATTTGACTCTTTGTTTAGCCACTTTAATTTTCCACCTCATGAATGAGCTTGTATGAACACAATCATCTGTTGTTATTGTAAACTCCTTATGTTATTCACCATGATGAGCTTTGCCTTGATCCTTGATATGGTTACCTGATATATTTTGAACATATGCAGAGTTGTAAACATCAATCGTTGTTTATCTCGGATTTAACATTGAAACTAAATGTTTTGAAAACCTTGTGCCTTGATTTCCATGATAAATACAGTTTGAAAAAGTGATATACCAATGCAGTTGATAAGTCATTGCCATTAATACTAAACATCAACTAGCTGACATTTTGATTTCATAAGAAGAGAATTAGGAATGTTGATGTGTCCGAATAGATAAATTAGTTAAAACTATTTTTCGGACTTTATTGAATGATCAAATCACTTGATAGCCATTACATAACATGTGTTGAAATGTTTTGTCTTCATGATTGTATTTGAAAATCTATAGCATAGTCTTGTCCGGATGCATGAAAGAGTTCATCTCATTTTCGGATTCGCTTAACAGTTAGAATGCTAAAAATCAAATTTTCTCATACACTCTTATGAAAAATATTTTTTCTGAAATGGATTTGATGAAATGATTCCTGCTTATGAATTCCATCTTGAAATATGGATGATAGTATTTTTACTTGCAAAAAGCTGTTTCAAACACATATCTTGACTCAAAGTGAACTCACAAATAGTTGGAATCACAAATGGCTTTCCTCCTTCATGCACAAAGGATTATAACAAGAGAAAAGGAAGAAGTATTCAAAGCAATCTACGTATCATGCCTTCCTTTATATGCTTGATAACTTGCTTATATTGTTCTCCTGGTATCACATCTATTAAGCTTTTTGTTGATGACAAAGGGGGAGAAATATATGAATTGATGCTATAAACACTGATGCTATGATTATGCCATGCTTGCATCACCAAGTGATATATGAACAGATGCCATGCATTAAATTGCATTTTGCCTTGAGTTGATATCTTACCATGTGAAGAAATGCAACACTTGCTAAAATATTTGAAATGAGTACATCATGTAATGATATCAAAATCTTACTTCACAGCTTTACATGTTGATATCTTACAATATGATGAATTGCTACAATTACCATCATTCAAAATTGTTATGAAAATGAATGTCACGCCTTGACATCATCTTCAGAGAGATACATCATGATGGGAATCATGATGGGAGTATTGATAAGTTCAAATGATTTAACTTAACAATATATCGCTTGAATTCTTAGGTCTTGAATTCAAGAATGACTTATCTCAAGTATGGCATATAGACAGGGGGAGTTAAGGTTAACTCCATTATCAATTGATTGTCATCATCAAAAAGGGGGAGATTGTTGAATCTCGGATTTTGATGATGAAGTCAATTGTCATTTGTTATCTAATCTATATGTTGAGATAAGTGTGCAAGATTAACTACGATGAAAGTGAGAAATACAGCAGGAGTTGCGCCGGAGTCAAGACATTGATCATGTTAGGAGTTCGAGAGTTCGACGGAAGCTCGGACAGTTGTCGGAGGTTCTACAGGAACAAATCCGAGAAGTCCATAAGCTTGCCAAAGAAGTTCGTCGGAACTCGCCAAGTGAATCGTCGCAAGTCCAGGAGTTTGCCGGAAGTCCGTAGGAGCATCACCGAGGGTTCATCGGATGATCGACGGAAGTTCGCCGGAAGCTCGCCGGAAGAAGCGATTGACGCACCGGAGCAAGCTACAGTAAATGTCTTAGGAAAAATTGTAGTTAGCACATTGATTAAGATGGAAATGGGAGGTGATCCCATTAACTTAATCTTGGGGCAATTGGGCCCTTGAAAAACCCAAATCGGGCCGAATGGATCAACCCATTCGGACCCTGATTTCTGCCAAGCGGTTGAACCGCCCAAGGCAGGAGGTTGCACCACCTGGGCTCAGTCTCTGAGTGAGACTGGGAGGTGCAACTGCCCCAGCCAGGTGGTGGCACCGCCTGGGGCTCAGTCTCCGAGCGAGACTGGGCGGTGCAACCTCCCCTGACAGGAGGTGGCATCACTTGAGCTCAGTCTTCGAGCCCTGCTAGGCGGTGCAATCGCCTCAGTCAGGAGGTGCAACCGCCTAAGCTCGGTCTTCGAGCTCTGTCAGGAGGTGCAACCGCCCCTGATAGGAGGTAGCATTGCCCAGAGGCTCAGTCTTCGAGCTCTGCCAGGCGGTGCAACCGCTCCAGTCAGGAGGTGCAACCGCCTGATCCCAGAATTCCGGGAATTGACAGTTTGGAGCTCCAAATTTGAACTGGGTTGGGGCCTATAAATACCCCACCCATTCAGCACTGAAAGGTAGAAACTTAACACCAAAATCTTGATTCTTTTCTGTGATTCTTAGAGCTCAAAATTGTTGTAAAGGCCAAAAGTTCTTCTCCCTATGTTCTTCCAAGTTCTAAGTTGTAAAGAGAGGAGAGAAAATTTCTGTAAGGGTTGTCTCCTAAGACCGTCAAAAGGAGTGAAACTGTAAAAGGGTGGTTGGCCTTCGCCTATTGAAGGAAGGCCTCTAGTTGACGTCGGTGACCTCGTCGGTGGAGGAAGCCAAAAGTGGAGTAGGTCAAGATTGACCGAACCACTCTAAATCTCGGTTTGCATTTACTTTGAGCATATTATCTTTACTGCAAACCTCCTTTGAAGCTTACTACTTTCTGCGCATATACGATCGGGTTTCAAGCCTTTCACTTTCCAAATCAGTGTTTAGACGTAAATCTGCTTTTTCGTACGATCATCATATTTCATATTGCGTTTGCATTTTTAGCTCTACCATAACTGCAAACTGCCTTTATACTCTTACTTAAACTGCATCTTGCCTAATCAAGTGATTTATGAATCAGCATTTAGACGTAAATCAGTTTCTTCGTACGAACGTCGTATTTCAGTTTGCGCCTATATTCTGGTTATCATCATAGCTGCAAACTGCCTTCATAGATTGACTTTAACATCATCTTGCTTAGAATCAGCTTTCACACAGAAATCGTTTTTATCGTTCGAACACAGTTTCATTTTAATCGCAGAAAGTTTTCCGCTACACTAATTCACCCCCCCCTCTTAGTGCTCTTGATCCTAACAGTTTATTTATATCTTTGCTCTATCACTTAATGATTTTTGATACATGGAATTAATTGACAAATGCATCTCTTACGGGTTTATCTCTTATGAATTTTTAATGAGAAATCGATTTGATGTGATCATTCATGAAATTTTTTTATTAGAATTTCTTTTATCCTTCATATGATGATTATTTCACATGAATTCTTTTTTAATGAAGAAAGAATTTTTATGAGTTTTTTAGTATGAGGTGAACACTTACAAGAGTGAGGATTTGATTTCACATGAATATCTTGATCCTTGTGAAAATTAAAGCATGATTTAATGAAACTCTTTTATTATTTTTGACTTGATTTAAATCATTTCACAAAGTTGGTTCTCAATGGATTTTCCTCCTTACTTTCCTTCTTCATGTGAAGTTTTGATGAAAAATAAAAAGGGAGAAGTTGACGGAAGCCATCTCTTTAAATGTGAGAACTTTTGAATGATATCATGTCATGAATGCTTGAAATATGATTGATATACAAATTGAAATGTGGCATGAATTTTTACCACACTTGCATTTTTGAATCGTTCTCCTTTTTGTTGATGACAATGGGGGAGAAATAATACCAAAATATGAAAAATTGATGACAAATGTATGCAATGTATTTCATCATATATACTTGAAATGTTTGCTTGATAAATTTTCTTTATTATGATAAGATATCTAGGGCTTAACTTGCTATTTTATAATTGATATCTTACTATACAATGATGAATTGCTATCTTTGTCATCTTTCATGTTTGAAATATCATACTTGAAAATGGATGTCATGCCTTGACATTATTTTGAGAATGTTAGATTATGATAGTAATCATGATGTGCATGTTGATAAGTTTAAATTAATCTAACTTATCAGTTTGATACTTGAATTCAAAGTCTTTGAATTCAAGAGTGTCTTTTCTCAAGTATGGCATATAGATATAGGGAGTTAAGGTTAACTCCGTTATCAATTGATTGTTATCATCAAAAAGGAGGAGATTGTTAAATCTCGGATTTTGATGATAAAGTCAATTATAATTTGTTTGATCTAATCTATATATTGAGAAAAGTATGTAGGATTAACTACGATAGCAGTAAGACATAAAGCAAGTGTTGTGCCGGAGTCAAGATCAAGATCACGTTGGGAGTTCGAGAGTTCATCGGAAGTTCGTCGGAAGTTCTGCCGGAACCAACCGAGAAGTCCAGGAGCTTGCCAAAGAAGCTCGTAGGAACTTGCTAAGAAGATCATCGTAAAGTCTAGGAGCTTGTCGGGAGTCCGCTGGAGCATTGCCGAGAGTTCATTGGATGTTCGACGGAAGTACACCGGAAGCTCGTCGGAAGAGCGATTGACGCACCGAAATAAAAAGTGCAGTAAACATGTATTAATTATCATAGTTAGAGCATAAATTAAGTTAGAATTAGGAGGTAATCCTAGTAACTTAATTAGGTACCAATTGGGCCCTTAACAAGGCTGAATTGGGCCAAATTGAGCACCCAATTCAGCCCCTGAATTATGAGCCGATGGTGGCACCGCTTGGAAAGCAGTGCCCTAGAAAATATAGGCGGTGGTATCGCTGGCAGTTATTGCTGCCAGCGGTGGTACTGCCAGAGTTCGGTCTCCGAGCTCTGTCAGGCGATGGTACCACCCAGTGTTAGGTGTTAGGTAGTGGTACCGCCCAGTAATGGCGGTGGTATCGCTAGGACCCCGAAAATCGGGGATTAGACACTTTTTTGCTCCATTTTTGAAGTCATTGGGGCCTATAAAAATCTCATCCTTTTTTGCATAAAAGGGCATGAAAGTATTGAGTTAATCTTGAGTTATTAGGGTGTAAAAGTGTTATAAACAAGTGCTAGAGTACTCCTCCTCCCTTTCTATGTTTTGAGATCATTCAAGAGAGGTGTGAGACTTGTAAGGGTTCTCTCCTAAACCCATGAAAAAGAGAAAGTACTATAAAAGAGGTGGTTGGTCTTCACCTATTGAAGGAAGGCCTTTAGTGGACGCCGAAGTCCTCGTCGGAGGAGGAATCCGAAAGTGGATGTAGGTCACGTTGACCGAACCACTCTAAATCCTGGTTTGCTTTTCATTTGAGCAATTTATATTACTAAAAATCTCCTTAATCCTCTCTTGCACTTTTACGAAAGCTTTCAAGTTCATAATTTCTCCAAAACGGATTGAATCGAAACCATTTTCATCCGAATCAATTTTAATCAAAACGAAAGTCTTTCGAATTTGAAAAGTTTTCCACTACACTAATTCACCCCTCCCTCTTAGTGCCACTCTTGATCCTAACAGTTATGAATTCTGAGATAGATTCCATATACTCCGATTAGGTTTGGAACATAGTTGATGCACCCGAGGATATTGTACATATTGATTATAAGTGGATCTTCAAGAAGAAAATCAAAGTAGATGGAAAGGTAGTGACCTATAATGCAAGGCTAATAATGGCTAAGGGGTATCATCAAAGGCAAGGTATTAACTATGACGAAATCTTGTCACCCATAGCCATGCTAAAATCCATTCGAATTTTATTGGCTATTGCAACACACTATGATTATGAGATCTAGCAGATGGACATGAAAACTGCATTCCTCAATGACAACCTTGAGGATGGGGTGTGTATGATATAGCCTAAGGGATTCATATCCAAGGATAGTCCAGATAAGATGTGTAAGTTGCTAGGTCTATTTATAGACTAAAGCAAACTTCCCGAAATTGGAACATAAGATTTGATAAAACACTAAGATCTAATGACTTCATTATGAACAAAGATGAGCCTTATGTACAAGAAGGTAAGTAGAAGCGCTATTACTTTCTTGGTGTTATATATGGATGATATCCTAATCATTGAGAATAATGTAGGAATGCTATCCACAGTAAAGACTTGGTTATCTAGACAATTCTCTATGAAGGACTTAGGGGAAGCATCCTATATCTTGGGGATTCAGATCTATAGAGATGGATTCAAGAGGATACTTAGCTTGTTCTAGTCTAGGTACACAAACACCATTGTCAAAAGGTTTGGCATGAAAAATTTCAAGAGAGGTCTCATACTGATAAGACATGGGATATCGCTTTCTAGGAGTATATTACCAAAGACTCTTGAAGAAAGGACGAACATAGATAGGATACCCTATGCCTCAGCAATAGGGTCTATCATGTATGCTATGCTCTTTACCAGGCCTGATATAGTGCATGCTTTGAGTGTTACAAGCAGGTATCAAGCGGATCCAGGCTTGAAGCACTAAAAAGCAGTAAAGTGTATCCTTTAGTACTTGAGAAGGACTAAGGATCTTTTACTGGTATATGGAGGTAATAGCCTTAGGGTTGAAGGCTACAATGACTCGAGTGCTACTTAGTATACACTTTACTACTTTCCAGTACTTCAAGCATAGATTCGCTTGATACTTGCATTTTCTCAAAATGCAAGAGAATAAAGAGTAGGAAATCTTGATTCATAAAAGATTTCAAGTTATAAATCTTGAGAAATCAAGATCATGATTTAAATAAAACCCATTAAATTCAAACCATCAAAATCAATTTCATGGTTCAGAAAATTCATAACATAAATAGATTCATGATTTTAAATGTAATAATATATTCTCCTTTTTATGTGTTACATTTGAAGTGATTGATTTCATAATCATGTTAACGGTTTTTTTCGTATGAAAACCATACATCATAGTTTAAAATCAAAAGAGCAAATATCATCATGAAAATCATCAAGATCAATAAACCATAAATTACCCAAAACTCATCATTACTTCAAATTATCATGCATAATTTTAAAAAATAAATTTATTAGGCATGATATCATCAAACATGATTTCATAAGGCATTTTTAATCAAAATTATTTTTTTATCATAAACATGCTATTTTCATGATTATTTTCAAAATTACTAGAATGAGAAGCTTGATTCCTAATTTTTTATATTTTTATTATTAAACATGTAATTTTTAAGAAAATTAATTCTAAACTAAATTAAAAATAACTCATGAAAAATATTATATAATTTCGAAATAAATTAAGGGCATTTTGATTACCACATCATCGAAAGCCGTTAAGGCATAGTTTGCCACCTTACCTTTGTTGATTTTCTCCTTATCTTCGAAGGAGCTCAATTTATCCAAAGTCACATTCTTCTTCTTGCGTTCATAGCAAGTAGTTGCGTTCTTTTTGTTCTTTAATTTTTATTTCATGAACTTTTTAAATTTTTTAGTGAGGAGTTCAAGTTTACCATCACTTGACCTTATGCTCGAGTGGTCTTCAATTGTTCTAAGTCCAAAATCTTTCATGTTCTTTGGAAGGTTGTTCTTGAGTTCCCTTTTTATCACATTGTTCATTTCGTAGGTCATTAAAGACCCAATTAGTTCTTCGAGTAGAAGGTTGTTTAGGTTTTTTGCCTCTTGTATGGCCGTTATTTTAGAATCCCAAGTTTTAGAAAGCGATCGTAAAATCTTGTTTACAAGTTCAAAATCCAAAAAACTTCTACCAAGTGCTTTTAAACCATTGACGACATCCGTAAAACGGGTGTATATGTCAACAACGGTTTCACTTGGTTTCATATGAAATAATTCAAAATCATGTATTACAAGATTAATCTTTGAAACTTTTAATCTACTAGTGCCTTCGTGTGTGGTTTCAAGATCACCGGAATATTATTGAGAGATTGTCGAAAGATCACCGGAAGCTCGTCGGAAGAAACTAGACTTATCTTGCTTAGATTATGTCTTAGGAATCATAGTTAGCACATAATTGGAGTTGGGATTGGGAAGCAATCCCATGAACTCTGTTAGGGGCCAACTGGGCCCTAAGTTGGGCTGGTTTGGGCCAGATTCAATGCCCAACCATGGTGCTGAAACCCTAGCGGTGGTACCGCCCCTATTCGGTAGTGGTACCGCCCAGTACCAAATCCTACGACGGTAGTACCACCTAGGAACGGTGATGGTACCGCTAGTACCTAGAAAACCTATGATGAGACATTTTTAGGCTCCAAGTTTGAACCATCTTGAAGCCTATAAATACCCCTCTCATCCCTAGTTAACTTACACAAGCACAAAGTATTTAAAAGTGAGAAAACGCTGTTGCAATCACTAGAGAAACCCCCTCCTATAGTCTAAGTTTAGAATTCTGTTTAGGAGGAGTGTATGCTTGTAAAGGTTGACTCATATACTTGTGAAAATGAGAAGAAGGGTGTAAGAAGGAGGTTGATCTTTGCCTATTAAAAGAAGATCGATAGAGGATGCCGGTGGCCTCGACGGAAGAGGAATCGGTGTAATGGATGTAGGTCACGACGATCGAACCACTCTAAAATCTGGTTTGACTTTATTTTGAGTAATTTATCTTTATTGCAAACCGCTTTAATAGCTTACTACTTTCAATATATTTATGAAATGGTTTTTCGTCGGAAATGGATTTAATCGTAATGAAGTTTAGAACCAACGTATTAAACCGCTGCACTAATTCACTCCCCCCTCTTAATGCTGACTCTTGATCCTAACAATTGGTATCAGAGCCTCGGTTTCTCATTTAGTTTGACACCCAATAAGAAATAACTTTTTTCAGCTTTCAAGAGGGTCACTCTCTCATTCGTCATCTCTTTTTCAATGGGATGGACTACACTTATTAGAAAACTTGAAATAGAGTTTTCTTACTTTTGATGCACCCGAGGGTATTGTACCCATTGGTTGCAAGTGGATCTTCAAGAAGAAAATCGGAGTATATGGAAATGTAGAGACCTATAAAGCAAGGCTAGTGGCTAAGGAATATCGTCAAAGGCAAGGTGTTGACTATGACAAAACCTTCTCACTCGTAGTGATGCTAAAATTCATCCAAATTTTATTGGCTTTTGCAGCACACTATGATTATAAGATCTGCTAGATGGATGTGAAAACTGCGTTCCTCAATGGCAACCTCGACGAGGAGGTGTATATGATACAGCCTGAGGGGTTCGTGCCCAAGGACTGCTCAGATAAGGTATGTAGGTTGCTTAGGTCCATTTATGGACTAAAGCAAGCTTCCCGAAATTTGAATATAAGATTTGATGAGATAATCAGATCTTATGACTTCATTAAGAATGAAAATGAGCCTTGCGTATACAGGAAGGTATTGTTAGGATCGGAGCGGCACTAAGAGGGGGGGTGAATTAGTGCAGCGGATTAAAACTTCGGTTTTAATAAAAAAATCTTTCGTATGTTAAGAACAAAACTTGAGAAATTTAACTTGAAGGCGTGTTCTTAAAGTTGCGCAGCAAGAGTAATAAGGAACTAAAGCAGTAAGAAGATTTGCAGTAATGTAAATGACAATAATAAAAAGCAAACCAGAGATTACGCCGATTTTTAGAGTGGTTCGGTCAAATGACCTACTCCACTTGCGAGGCCCCTCTTCGATGAGGCTCCCACCTTCCACTAGCAAGTCTCTTGAAAGTGAAGGGTGAATACCCCTCTTACAACTTTTACAAGCGGTTCACTCTCTTACAGATTTTCAACAAGAAAGAAGGAGGTGAACACTAGCAAATTGAAAACAAGACAAGCTAACACTTTTCTAAGGCTTTTCTCTCAAACACTTGCTGCTCAAAAAAATTGTTCTCTCAGCTGAGATTTGAGGGGTATTTATAGGCCTCAAGAGGATTCAAATTTGGGCTTCAAAATTTGAATTCTCTTTGGGTTCCCGCTGTTGGAGGTGCCACCGCCCAGCCAAGCGGTGCCACCGCCCAGGGCTCGGGTGCTGGGCGGTGCCACCGCCCAGCCAGGAGGTGTCACCGCCCAGCTCTCGGGTGGTGGGCGGTGCCACCGCCTACAGTGTTTTCAGCCCGACTACAGTGTTTTCAGCCACTAGTTGGGCTTCAATCTTGGCTCTCTAGTTCGCTGGTTTAGCTTAATTTTTAGCCTAAACCAACTCTGACTTTGGGCCCAGTTGGCCCCTAACCAGGATATAGGATTATCTCTTAATCCTAATCCTAATTACAAGTGGACTACATAACCAAAACACATCCTAAGCAAATTTTCAACCGCGAACGTCGAGTCTTGTTCTGGCGAGCTTTCCGACGAACTTTCTGCTGACGGGCTTCTAGCAAGCTCCCGAACTTGTGATGACTTTAATGAGTAGCCGAGCCTTCTCGGTGATCTCCGTGAACCTCCGACGATCTCTTCGGCGAACTTCCGAAAATTCCGACAGGTTCCCGATTTCTTCTCGGTTGGTTCTGGCAGCATCTCCGACGATTCTTCGGACTCTTAAACGTCCATCGAACTTGACTCCGGTATTCTCGCTTTGTGTTTTTTGGTTATCGTAGTTAATCCTGCACACACAAGCAAACACTCTACTCCGATCTAGACAATTATTATAACGCAAATTGACATTCTGTTGCCCGGCACGTCATTGGTTGGCGCTTCATCCGATTCTTCGGTGCATCGTCCTCTCTTGCAGCTTGTTGCCCAATCGGCGGTTGACCTCCGCAACCCCGATATCCTTGGCGCAATTTCGCTCTCCTTGGCCCGATGCCCGACGCCCGAAGCCTTTTGCCATCCAATATCCTGACGTGATCTCCTCCGACGCAACGTCAATTCCTCCTGCGTTAATTGTCTAATCCTGATCGAGTAGACCTGTATCACTCAAAATGTAGTCAAACATTTAAACACAATCAATTAGTTTCATCATCAAAATCCGAGATTCAACAGGTATATGGGAGTGCTATCACTTTCTTAGTGTTATATGTGGATGACATCCTAATCATTATAAATGATATAGGAATGTTATCCATAGTAAAGGCTTAGTTATCTAAACACTTTTCCATAAAGGACTTAGGGGAAGCATCCTATATCTAGGGATTCGGATCTATAGAGATAGATCTAAGAGGATGCTTGGCTTGTCTTAATCCAAGTACATAGACACCATTGTCAAAAGATTTGGCATGGAAAATTCTAAGAGAAGTCTCATACCGACGAGACATGTGATATCGCTTTTTAGGAATATGTCCCAAAAGACTCCTGAAGAAAATGCAAACATAGATAGGATACCCTATGCCTTACTGATAGGGTCTATCAAATATGTCATGCTATATATCAGGCCAGATATAGCGCATGCTTTGAGTGCCACGAGCAGGTATTAAGCAGATCCAGGCTTGGAGTATTAGAAAGCAGTAAAGTGTATCCTTAAGTACTTACGAAGCACTAAGGATCTTTTACTGGTATATGAAAGTAGTAGCCTCAAGGTTGAAGGCTACACGAACTCAAGTTTTTAGTCTGATATCGATGATAGAAAGTCAAATTCGGGGTATGTGTACACCCTGAATGGAGGAGCAGTATGTTAGAAGAGTTCAAAGTAAGATACTATAGCTGACTCGACCATAGAGGTGGAGTACATTGCTATAGTAGAAGCAGCAAAGGAGGGAGTCTTGATGAAGAAGTTCATCATAGATTTTGGGAGTCGTGCCGGACAACAAGGAGTCAATTCCCTTATATTACAACTGCTAGTCATAGGTGCCCAGCAAGCCAATCACGTGAGTGATGGCACGTGTGACTTGATACAGAATCTTTTTGCTTATTATATTTTGGTGTATATCACTTTATAACTATTGTATATGTGCATATATATATTGTGATGTCCTTGGATTTGTGCAATGGGAATCGGATCGTGATGAGATCACGATAATGAGATCGATTCACCTTTAAACACATATCCTAAATAATCCCGGTCATAGGTTACTCGAGAGGGACATCGTGATAACCGGACAGACTGGTGTGTTGTATACCCGTCCATATAATGGATGCAGCTGGTCTCATAGCTGCTCGTGTAGGGACACTAAGGATATAGTACAGGTGCTCATTGGAGAATGAGTTCACTGATTGATCCGCTTACGAAATGCTGGATGGTTGATGATGCCTTATTGTCAGACAGCGATTCGGTAGTCCTAGTGGTATATCTGGTCCTTAGACTTGAGACACCAAGGATGTCCTGTATGAGTGCTCCACTCTTTGATACCAGACTTATAGGTTTGGCTATCCCAGATCTAGTACAGTTGGTCATTGGGAGTGGTAGTCGACCTTACGAGGGCTATTGAGTGTCGATAGAGGATAATCCACTCTCGGCGTCATGAGAGGAATATCCCATGTGTTCTTGCTCAGACAAATCCCTAGCCAGGGTCATTCGGGTTGAGAGAGAAAGAGTTCTCCGGGAGAATCCTATTACAGCGAGACTCGAGTAGAAACCGTATGGGTCTGACAGCACCATGCTCGATATACGATCTCTGGGATATTAGATGGATGAGGGACTATAGGTACATGGTAACTGAGGACAGATAGGTCCAATGGATTGGATTCCCCTGTATCGTCTGGGGACTACGGCGTAGTGGCCTAGTACGTCCGTAGTCGATGAGTCGAGTGAATTATTACAGAGATAATAATTCACTGAGTTAGAAGGAGTTCTAACAGGTATGACTCACGGCCAGCTCGATATTGGGCCTAGAGGGTCACACACATATGGCAGGCATTGCGATGAGTAGAGGTTTGGATATGAGATATCCGACGGAGCCCTTGTCTTATTGGATGCAGATCCAATACCCACTAGGGGAGGACCCATTAGGGTTTGACAGGGGACCTCTATAAACAGGAGGGATTCAGAGCCTCATAGGCTAGAGCCTTTGCTTGCCTTTCCTATTCTCCTCTCCCTCTCCATCTCAGAGCAGGCTTGGAGTTTTGAGGAGCGTCGTCGTAACCTTGCTGTGTGGATCACCGCTAGAGAGGAGGACACTTGACCTCCTTCACCCTCTCCTAAGGATCTGCAAGGAAATAGGGATATACGATCTCCCTAGGTAACACAATCTACTCTATACGCAGTTTTAAGTTTCGCGGATTTTGTGCACCAATCTTCGCACGACGACGAACATCTCTTTAGGAATCGGGGATTTTGTTTTCTTGTTCTTCCGCTGCGTATATGATGTCGCCCCCAAGATTTCCCAACAACAACAACAATGGGGCAATTATTCAAACAAGGGAACTCGGATCTCATCAAAAATGTTCTAAGAAGGTTCTCGCTTATCAGAGAGTTCATGGCTCGAGAAGATGTAGTAGTGGAAAGAGTTCCATCCGAAGATAACACCGCAGATCCACTGACAAAGCGATTATCTCATGTTATCTTTGAGCCTCACAGGAGTCTGATGAGGATCAAACATAGAGGTGATTGGCTTTAGGTCAAGTGAAAGACTATTGGTCATGGGTGCCTTGCAAGCCAATCACATGAGTGATGGCACGTGTAACATAATATGCATTCTTTCTACTTATTATATTTTTTGATATTTTATCACTTTTGCTTATTGCATAAATATATTGTGATGTTCATGGATCTGTGTAATGGGAATCGGATCGTGATGAGATCACGATAATAAGAGTGATTCGCCTTTAAACACAGATCCTAAATAATCTCGATCATTGGTTACTCGAGAGGGATATCGAGATAACCGAACAAATTGGTGTACTATATATATGTACATATAATGGAGGCGACTAATCTCATAGCTACTCGTGTGGGGACATTAGGGCTATAGTGTAGGTGCTCATTGGAGAATGAGTTCGCTGATTGATCCACTCACGGAATGATAGATGGTTAATGATACCTCATTGTCAACTAGTGATTTTGTTATCCCAATGGTATACTTGGTACTTAGATTTAAGACACCAAGGATGTCCTGTATGAGTGCTCCACTCTTTGATACTAGACTTATAGGTTTCGAAGTTTCAAATCTAGCACAATAGGTCATCGGGAGTGGCAGCCAACCTTACATGGACTATTGAGTGTCGATAGAGGATCATCTACTCTTGGTATCATAAGAGGAATATCTCATATGTTCTTGCTCAAACAAACCCCTGACCAGGCTCATTTAGATTGAGAGAGAAAGTTCTCCGAGAGAATCCAATTAGAGTAAGACTCGAATAGAAATTATATGGGTCTGACAGTACCGTGCCCGGTATACAGTTTCTAGGATATTATATGAATAAGAGATTATAAGTATATGGTAACTAAGGACAAACAAGTCTAATGGATTGGATTCTCCTGTATCGTTTGGGGACTACGACAGCTCAATATAGGGCCTAGAGGATCACACACATATGATAGGCATTATGACGGATAGAGGTTCGGATATGAAATATCCGTCGAAGCCCCAATTTTATTGGATATCTAATAAACTCATGAATTATTGGATCCTAGGATGAAATCCAATAAGAGTCAATAAGAGATTGTTGGATTGAGATCCACTATTGAATAGAGCGAAAGAAGAGAGTGCAGAGAGTAACCGTCAAATGAGATATGTCATTTTATTTCTCATGTGAACCCTATTTAAAATAATTAAAATATTTAAGTAATTTCAACTATATTATAAAACTGATCGATTCATGCTGTAGTTACCCCAAAACAAATCAGGTCAATTTATTCATTTTGATTTTTTTAACATAACCACTTTGTTAGACAACTTGGTTAGTCATTTGATTCTCGGTTTTTCTGATCCGATCACCCAGTTGGGTTATGCAAGTATTACGAGGGTCACAGCATACTACAAGAATGTTCAGAAATATGACCTAGCGTGATACCAGAATGGTCGATGGCCTTCGAGCTGCCTATGACCGCCACGGTTCCTATCGCTTTTGACCTCCACCGAAATCCACACCGTGGACCTTCAGAAGTGGGCTGGCAGGTATGATGATTAAAGGTGGCCGTCGGAGCACCACCGAGGTGCTCCTCTCCGGCGTCCTAGAGAGAGGCATTTTGATCAAGCGCATGCACCACAACAAGGATCATTATGAAAACCCATCCTAGAGATGGTGGCATTCTGATCAAGTGCATGCACCACAATAACGACCATTATGAAAGCCCAAGACCAAGACTCATGAGATGAGACTTGTTTCTAGACTTGTTCATGGGCCCTAACGTGGCCCAGACAAATGAAGATAATATTTATTGACGGGCCCAGCATCAGCCATGGGTGCTTGTCCTCCCATCACTTCACAAACACTACACCAAGCAGATTCTCCAAACTAGATTGGCTAAGCGGAAAGATAAAAGAAGTATCACCAAAGCTGGTACTTAGTGCAGTCACGTAAAGAGTTACATAGAAGTTCCCAAAATATGCAGGAAAACAAATATAGATCAGCATCTGAAGAATTAATTTCATGACAAACACAAATGACAGGAAGGAAGAAACAGAAGAATACACAGCACGGATTCTCTTTGTACAAATCAATTGCTTACTACCATACTCTTGCTCGTTTCTGTTCCAACAGATTTAGATATATAAAGACATACCACAAGTTGAAAAGGGCCAACAACTTCTGGCCATACAACATATTCCATGCTAACTGACAATTTATAGCCTAACTGATTCTAGGCAACCAAATCTACAACAAACTAACAGATGACAGCAGTTGAGAACCTGTAGATATGAACGGAGATGGAAGGATGCATATTGTGCGTTAAAGCGGCCGTGTTGTATCTATTGGAAAATTGTAACAGTATGTACCTAAGCCGTAGAGCATCATAACTTTGCACTTCCAGATAAACCACCGTCACCGAGGCTTGGATTCCTTGCTCCGGAACGAAGATAGGGAGAAGAAGGAGCGTGGTGCTGCATATTTTGAGGCAGTGAGTCACAGAGAAGTCAGTTTAAGAACAAAGGCAACATATAAAACTACCCAACAATGATTTTATCATTTAGCATTATTGGAGAAGTCAAATGTGACTGCATGTGAACATTTCACAAACTTCCAGCATCAGGATATTGTTTTTACCTTTCAGGGAGCTTCCAGTTAAAGGATCCTCCCTTAATTTGAAGTTTGCAGAAGGGTTTGAAATAGTGCTGCACAATGATTGAGCTGCATAGAACAAACCATGTTCAGCTACCATGCTTAGCAATAACCAAGAGAAAGTTTCTGAATTCTTAGTATAATATATTCAAACTGTGAATATTATCAAGGGATATTAAAGCCACCAAGCATATGCAGTCACCAGTCAGAAGAAAAAGGAATGGATCAAGCGGTTATCAAAAGATTTATTGCATGAATTGATGACACAAGGACTTCCTGACCGGTATCGACCACCTAAGCAAGGAATAAGCAACAGCTAAGTATATCTTATCTTTGTTTCCTTATATCTACAGCTCTCACTAGTCAGTAACCATAATGAAAAGCAATGCATTAAGGTGAAGTTTTGTTCTTCTCCATAATTGCATCCAAGGCTGGGCATTACATGATTGAAGACTTCCAAACTTTGGTGACTACAAAAGTAAGCATAAAATAGGCAACTGATGATACTTGATAAGCCTACAAGAAGGCAGAGCAATCATCTACAAGCAATCTACCTTATGCAATTCAAGCATGAAATATAAGTCAATGTCTCATGATGATTACTTGAGCAGGTTGTTGAGTTCCCTTTTCAGTAAAACTCCATGCCAGATGGCTGCCACAGTATGTGACAGGTATGGCATAGTACATTGCTGTATCAGATGTTGGTTCACTAACAGAAAGAATAAAAGAAAGATAGCAAAATAGGAAAATTTAGGAGACAATCTACTTTCCATCCGAGCACCAATGTTTTCAACATAGGGCCACATGTTTGACAACTGTTGCAAGTAACTAAAAAAGAAGACCACATTCACAGGTCAAGCCTTCAAAGGCCCATGAAATGAAAGTGTCAAACATAGGTTTTAGTCTGACCAATCCCTCCTTTAGTGACAGGTAACAGACCAGTTAATGGATTCAATCATGTTGAACCAGTTAAAACAACTTTTTCAGCAGTACCCATCAATAGCATTGGTATGTGAATTCCATGTTCAGACTCCATGGTACATACTTATCAATAGCAATGGTAGGTGTGCATTCCACATACATAATTAAAAATAGTGCAGTAACATAGCGTGATAAGAGGAAGTGTCATCAAGAAATGCATAACAGAATGTCATTCATTAAAGATGGTGGAAAGACTATCAAAGAGGAAAAGACTTGTACCTTGTTCAGGAAATATCTCTCCTTCATTGAACCCATCATGAGGAAATAAGCATCCCATTCTCGACTTCCTCAAGTCATCTGCTGGCCGTGTTGCCAAATCATGACCATCTTCTGTGTCATCATCGCCTTCAGAAGCTGTTGAAGCAGATACCCAATCAGTGACAAGAGTCTCCGCACCCCTACTCTTCCTTCCAAATTTCAGTAATCGTTTAAACCCTTTTGTGACGTCCTTGTGTGACTGTTGGGATGCATTAGCAACAATCATAGGCATCGGAGCACTTCCCCATTTCTTCCTCGTTCGAGCAGCATCTGTCTCCATCATTTGGTTAAGAGGGTGTAAATTCCATGATGCTGGACTGCCTACAGATGAATCTACAAAAGCATCAATATTTGATGCCTCATGTACATAAGGAAATGAATTGTGTAGGTGTGGATTCCATAATCGAGGGCTTTCTCCTGCTGACTCTAATGTATTCCCTGCAGAAGTACTAAACTTAGGAGAAGCAGGAGCTGTATCATAATCTGCCTGGGACAGAGACGTTTGAACATCACCATATTCTGACCAAAATTCATCAGAATTTTCATATTCTTGAATGTGTTGTGGCTTTTCACTATCGGAGTCAACAGGAAAATCAGATGCCTCAAGGTCTTGTTCAGCAGAAGGTCTCTCCAACAAATCTTTATCCAGGTCAGGTGAGTCCTCTTGCTGAATTATACCTTCAGAATACTCTCCATTCTTATTCAACTCAGAAACCACAGAGGCTTTGGATTTAATGATATTAGACTCTAAAACAGGACCTGAACCTTTCCCTTTCCTGATCAATTGTTTAAACTCCTCGGTCTTGTGGACTTTATTGATAAAAGCAGCATCCCTTTGTGCCTTGGAAAACCCAGGGCTAACGGAATTGAGAGGAGAAAGGTTCTTCAATTCACCAGGAATAGCTGCACTTTTTCTCATGGACGAAGACCTACGTGGCTTGTCTTCCTTAACAAGGTTAGTCTCTTCAACAATGCTCTTGCTTCGAGAATGGAATTTTGGTTTCTCTCGTGTATTTACCCTGTTAATTGCCGCTGATGGCTTTGCATTTTCCTTTCTGAAGTCAGAGAAGTTGGAAAGTGATTCAGCAAGAGGATTTTCAGTTCGAATCATGTGCTTTACTGACACAGTTCCGGTAGACTTTACAGAAGTCTTTGGAGCTGAAGCTACTGATGGCCGAGGAGTAGAAGAAGACAAAGTTTTTGTAGAGAAAAGCTTCAGGGAGTTGGTACTTTTAGAAGAATTGTCACCAAATGAATCATTGTAGGATGTATGTTGCCCATGACCAACTTGTTTGTACAAATCATCCAGATCTTCCCCCTCTTCGTGAACAGAGTCAACAGCCTGTTACCAGAAAAAGAATCTGTTTAGCCAGAAATGATAGTTGGAAAATTAGATTTAGCAAAAGAAACAAGCAAAAAGAAAGGAGTAACAACTTTATAGAATAAAGAATCGCCCATTAGTTTTTTTTTTTTAAATGTCATGGCATTTTAAGTTATTACTCCAAAAAGCACCACAAACTTGATTAGTGCCAAAAGCTGTCGGTAGAGCACATGGATTTTACCACGTGGTCATGGGTTTGAATCTAATAGTTCTGAGTGCATGGTGATAATTAAAAAACAACATAAGTAAAAAGTTTATATTGTTGAGGTAAAAATGTTTAGGTTGATGTGTGAACATTCATGAATAATTAAATGCAACTTTGATAGCAGATAAAATAAGGAATGATCATTTAATATGATATTTAGAAGATATAAAATAATTATTATTAATAGTATGAGGAAAGATAGAGGGAGATATAAAAAGACTTTCCTTGAAATTATAAATGAAAATTTTAAATCTTAATTTAGATCAGGATATGGTCCTTTACAAGGCTTGATGGTGGCAAAAGATCTTATAGCCAAACCCAGATAGTTGTGACATTATGTTTTGTTGTTGTTGTAAACTTGATTAGCACCAACCAGTGAAAATAGGAGCTAAAGAATTTTAGTACAAATAAATTTGATGTCATTCATTCTCCTTTCTGCTAGATTGCTTCATTTGAACTCTTTCTCTCTAGTCTAATACAGACATAAAAGCAGTTCATAACAAAAGGCTTCAGTCAATGCAGGGTCTAGGGAGGATCATATATCACAACTAAATATGATCTAGAATAGACATAACCGAAGTAAATGTTTTGGTGTAGACTTGCATATCTAATAACATGAACTCTAGTAGTACATGAAATTAACATGTAATTGAAGAAAAAAAGACATGTAAAATGATCATTTGCAAATTCTTGAACTCAATTAGTATTTAACCAGATCATATCCATCTAGATCTAAGGATGTCATTACCATAAACCTGGAAATTAATAAGTAGCAATAGTATGATGACTCTAGAGGAAATAATGCATAAACATAAAAATTAAAGGTTGTTACAAGGTGAATTTTTCACTACCTGATTTTTGCAATTTATGGATGTACTACTAATAGATCTCAACTTTCCTGCATGATGATGAGTGTATTTTGAACCATGTCTATCAGCAGTTCCTGAATATCTGGAATTCATCTCAGCTTGACTACGTTCCAGGCTGTCACGCATTGCCTTCATTTTTGCATCCTTCTGAACCCTTTCTGTTTCCCACTCTTCCAATAGCTTTGCATCTCGTTTCTGCATGTACTGAAAGAAAAATTTTCCTCTAGAATCATCTGATGGACTGACAGCATCGAACTTTTGGTTCATACTGCTACAATGCTCCTTATTGCCTACCATTTTCAGCAGGAAATTGGCATCAAAATCTACAACATTGTTCGGAATATTCCTTGGATATTTCTTCTCAGGCAATTGATCAGGAAGTACCACTGCATGTCTTTTCTCCATAGCCATGGGAACATGATCCTCCTGGACATCTACAGGTCTGCTTCTTTGAGAGGAAGCTGTCTGCTCACTGAGAGTTCCAAGCTTATGTGCAGCAAAAAGTTTTTCCAACTCATTAGCCTTCATTCGTAATTCATCATTTAATTCTTGATTTCGTTTAGATGCCATCCCAGCCGGAAGCTGCTCCATCTGATATGCAGAAGGTGGTTCAATTTCCTTAGTTTTTGTCAAAGGAAAAGCAGGCATGTGATCTGTATCACCCTGTATTATTTCGTCTACACTTCCCTTGGGAACAAATGATTGTTTAGGACAATTTATTTCCTGGTGACTGGCATCTTCTTTTCGTTTAACAGCCTTTCTTGCCACTGCTTCCTCCATTTTTACAGCATTTTTTTTCTTCTGAGATTGAGAAATCTGTAGATCACACTCCAATGACAAACCAGATGAAATTTTGAACCGGGCCTGAGAATCTGATAGGCCATTTGCTTTCACTTCTTTCGCTTCAACATCTGTTCTTCTCTCAAATGTCTGGAGTTGGTTAACCACCTCTGCTTGATCCTTCAGCTCAACACCATCTGATCGAGAAGGATTTTCTCTAGTTTGGGACTGCAGAACTTGCTCTCTCCAGCTATTCTGCTTGGTCACAGCTGATACAGCTTGTGATATTTCCGGCAAAGCTACTTGATTTTTCATTTGCATGTGATCCTCTGTTTTTAAATGGATGTGACAGGCTGCATGATCTTTCAACTCAGCATTGTTGCTGGTTTCTGAAAGGCCCGTTTTTTGAGTCCTAGAAGCATCTTGATTACCCAATCCACAGTACTCCATCCTGCTCACAGAAGCACTTCTGTAATGCTTGTGCTGCCTCTTATCCAGCACTGGCCTGTCCTTGCTCATAGAAAACTTGATATCTTCACCCTCAGTACAATCTTTATCACCAGGAAAATTTTTGCACTGGAACTGCAAAGAAGAAGAGGAAGTGACCATTCTTTCTTTAAGATCCAACCAGCATTGTGATGTTGCAGTATCCTTCAACTCAAAGGCCTCGGTCTCTTCAGATTTACTTAATGATGGACACGGCAAATTGGCAGATGTAGGATTTCCAACAGCATTCCTACTTTCTTTGTGGTCATTAAAAGTGTTACTGTTGCTGATGTTAAGATCAATGCTCATGTCACTAGCACCACTCCATCTTCTCAATACTGACTTCTCTGAAACATCAGAAGGAAGCCTCCTATGCTCCCATTTACCTGCTACTACCCTATTAACAATACCTGCAGTTGTGATATTTCGAGAACTTGAAGATTGTTCCTTTTGCTTGTTCTCAAATAGGTTGATCCTATCCTGCACGCTAAGCCGCCTAAAACTCCCTCCTCCATCCTGCTGAGCTGGCTCATTAGCTGATGAAGCACATGAAATAGGCTCCTCTGACACTGCCCTCCGCCGTTGGATGGGCTTGGCCTGCTCAGATGTGCCTAACTCTGTTGAGTTCAGCTGTGATGGCTGGCTAGTGTTGATATTGTGATGCTGGAGACCAGCACCATCAGGTAGTTTACCAGCACCACCATCCCCCAACTCTGGCTTGTCTATCGACGTGTCTGAGCTTGAGGAGGGGCAAACATTCCCATCAGCAAAACTTTTCAAATTTAGAGACACAGGCTGCGGTTGGTGCTGCTGGCCAATTAGCTCAGAATGCCTCTGGCAAAGCACAATAAATTTGTTGCATGCCTCACTGTTGCCAATACCAGGCAAGTTTCAAAGTGATTAATATCGTCATGCCAGTTTAAAGAACATTATGCATATGAGAAAAAGAAGATATCGAATAGCCAAGACAAACAAAAAATTAATTTCAGAATTTGTCAAACACCAAGAAATATTACATAAAAAGAAAATCCTCTTGGGATCTGAAGACAGAAGAAGGCATCTTAGTATCCTAGCCAATGATTGTTGTACCGCTGAAAATGGTACGAAACAGGCAGCACATACCAATCCAAGCATGGGCCGGTACGTGGATCACCCCATTTCAGGCGATCCGGTCAAAATAATATAAAAATCAGAAAAAGCAGTGGGGCCCATACAGTTTGGCATTAAAAAAGAAAAAAAAAACAAATTAGGGCTCGCAAATTCTCACATGAATTCGTGAGCCCTCTTTTCACATATGACACTACTATCGTCGCAGCTGCTGCTGTTTCATGATGTCGCTGCTGCTGCTTTCCGATGCCACCGCTTCGTGATGTCACAGCTTCATGAATCCTTGGCACACTACTGCCAACGCCATTGCCGCTGTGTTCCTGCTTCTTCCTAGGTACACTCCCAGCTCTTCTCCTTCTCTTCTACCTTCTTCTTCTTCTCTACCACTGCTTCCTCTTCTTCCTTCTTCCTTCATTTTCATTTTTCCTCCTCTGTTCCTCTACCGCCCCTTCCACTTCTCCCTTTTTTCTTCCTCTCCAAAACACTGATATATACTGGTGTAACATGTGTCGGTACACTGGTACTAACTGGTACATACCAGTCTGACAGATCACCAAAACGGGTCCGGTACCCGAAATGGTGATCCTTGATCCTAGCATTAATGGGTTTTATACTTACTTGAGAAGGAAATCAAGCATAAACACAAAATTCAATGATATTTAGGGATGAAAGCTGATCAGGTTTGAGTACCCGAGACTTTCTAACACACTCAAAACAGGTTTGAGTACCCTATAATCAGGTCTGGTATCAGTTCGGATAGAAAAGTAGGTACCATTCTAGCTGACACATCATCCAACAGTAATTCAGGATAACCCTATTATAAGCCACGGGTCTGTTAACAAGGTGTTAAAAAGGACATTAATGTTTAACTCCAGATATCAAGGTTCCCAAACCAGTGGACTGGCTAGGAGCCATAAGAAAGAATCATGGGAACATCCCACCACAATCACTAGAAACTTCATAGGTTGAAACAGTGATAAGAAAAAGGGAAAAAAAAGATGGCTCAGCCATTTTGCCAGCATGGTAGGAAGAACACAGGTGTCTCAGACCCTTGACACCGCCCGCCTAATGGTGGGCATTCCCTCAACAAGTTCCATGCTTCCTATGCATACATCCTACCAACCAGCCACAACAGCATTACCAGAAGGGAGGTTGTGGTAAAAAGTGAAATGGAAAAATTGCACCCATACATCCAGGGAGATTGTCATCAAACATCTTTCACCCAAACCAAAAGGCCTAGTAGATCTTAGTCAGCAGCATAATGAGGGTACAAGGGCACAGAGCTAGACTTAACTACCAATCTATATGTCTCCCCCAATTGCTAAATCTGTCAAAAGATTAGTCTTTTTTCTTATTTAGTTGGAAAAAGAATCTATCAGATTTAGAGTCCCAAAATTTACCTTAGGCGTTTTGCACCAAAATATTCTGCAAAACGAAGAAGTTCAGAAACACTGTCAGTGGTAAATCCAGCAGAACATGCCCGAGCACAAGCTGTGGCCAGGTCTTGCTTGAGAGTCACAAGCCTCAAATCAATGGCTCTTAGAAGCTCCTTCCTGCAAAAGAAACCATATAAAAATTGATATTAGTAGATAATGAAACAAGAAGCAATTTTTATTTGCCAGTCTTTTTATCTTTCAAGTTTCCACTTCAGTTAGTTGTGTCACGTGTGAAGCTTGAAGCTTGAAGCTAGTGCATACTGGAACTTGCAATGCATTCAACGAACCTGTTTGCAGATTATTTTGATATCCATAGGCACAGGATACTCCCATATTCGGAAGCCAAATTAAAGGATGACAACATCTAGTAGATGTTTAAAAGTAATCAAGTTGCAGGTTTAAGGAAAAATAAAAGTAGTTTTTATGGTTCCACATGATACTGAATACTGACATCCTGTAGCCAAGTACAAGATACAAATCTGTAAGATATTCCTTACAACCCACTCTAGACACTGAAAGTGTCAAATTTGCTTCAGTCAAAAGTCAGGTGTACACACTGCTCTCAGGAAACATAAACATGACTTTGGCAGATTAGATCTGATGCATCTTAAAGAAATCTTTTTGGCCCTAGAGTTGAGTAGGTTTGATCTCATCACACAAGCAAAAATGTGATATTTTTCTTGTTAGTTTTAAAATTTACATTGAATTAATTCTTTTATGTTACCACTTTGTTAGATTTTCAGCACCTTGTATCTTTTTTGCATCTTGAAAACCACATAACTATATTGAAAGCAATGTTTTGAATACCGGACCATACTGCCCGGTATGGGCGGTCTGTATCGGTCCGCCAACAAACCGACACGCGAACTGCCCGCTACCGGGCAGTATCAAATATTTGGCCCCGTATTGAGCAATCTGGGGCTGTACCGGGCTGTTACGCACTTAGCAGGTTTTGCCTAAGTCATGTAGCACCCTTGCGTGTCTGTTCGCAAAGATCAACCTCCCCAAAACCTCCTATGGTCCCTTAGGACCTACAAAAGAGAAAACAAGTTATAGAAAGCATTTCACTCGGGATTCACAAGTAACCATTTCAACAAACACTTCATAGCCAATGCAAATTACAAACAAAGACATCATAAGCACTGAACGATCGCACAACAAAAGGTCCAAAATAGTCCACTACAGACCAAAATCCCCATAAGTGCCCACATGATACCACCTTTGTTTGCAAGCCTAAGTCAGTTACTAAAACCAACCAAAATGGGGCTACTAAGCCTACTGTCAACCCTTAATATACTGTGCAAAGTATGAACAAAACCAAAGGATATGAACATACATGAGCATTACATCAAACACCCCGTTTACAATTTTGTCTATGACATTCTACCCCACTTATTCCTTTAATATCCTCGTTGAAGCCTTTGCAGATGCTGCATCTCCTCACCTTTGCTGAGTCTTTAATCTTCTGCTCCAGCTGCAATGCGCCTCTTGACTCCCAATTGCACTCCGCCACTATTGTTGAATAGTAGAACTTTGATTTGTCATGCTGCTTCAACTTGTCAATAACTCTGACTCTGGTGTAGGGTCGGCTGAGCTGTGCTGATCCCTATTGGTTCCAGTGGATCCCTTAAATGAAGAAAAAGACTATCCTTGGTATGCACGAGTCTCTCAAATACCTCATGCCGCTTAAATTTGATGGATGCTTGTTGGAGCTTTAATGAGCATCGTCTCGTAGACTTTGAAGCCTTTGGATCCTTCCTCCGTAAAATTTGCCCGTCAATTCTTCTTCCACTTGGTTGTCATATCCAAGTAGGTTCACATCACTTCCGCCTTCGATTGACATTCTATTGGGAAATGAAGTAGACAATCTACTCTCAGTAGCACCGATCACTATTGGTAAGGATTTGACAACTATTATCTTCCCTTAGATTTCTTCGAAGGGGTCTTTGGACTTGTGCAAAGTTTCCTCTGCTGGATACATAAGACAATTATGGCACTCGGTTTCACCCATTCTCTTAAGAGTTGAGAAGACAAAGGTTACTTGAGTTTGCCCGCCTCCTCGAGGTTGTACTTCATGCATCGAGCTGGTTACAAGCCTTCGCCCGCTCTTTGCTTATACTTCTGAAGCACTCAAAGTGTTTGGACTCCTTGCGTCAGGTTAGCTACTATGATCAAACTTCTCAATGCCATCAAACTTTTGGAATGCAAGAAGTTTTCACTCCAACTTGGAGCAAATCTCTAATAGTTTTGGTCGCCTTTGGAATTGTACCTTCTTCTCCATCATCTCTGTCGCCTACTCCTCTAAGTAGCAAAGGTACAGCACCGCGTACTACCTAATTCGTTCCTTGGTCGAACACTCTTGTAACGATTCGAAGTCCTCCACTTTAGACTATTTTGATGAGAAGCTCATTAACACCGGTCTTACAAAGTTACCTGGCCTCCGCCCTTCAGCCTTGTCTCAGTTCTTGGAGCTTGCCTCTACATTCTTTACCTCCTCGGTCCCTTTCATGACCAAGCACTCTCCCTCCATAAAAGCAAGGGATCTATGACTCCACGAAAGTCCCGCCTCTACGATACCATGGTGCTATCATGCTCATGGCTATACTATCCATCACCTCGCATCTGCATCCCTTTCGCGATCAGTAGATCCACCTTCGTGACCCTGTGGCACTCCTCCGAGTCCACCTTTATTCTAACCGATACTTGATTTTTGATAGCTAAGTCCCTCTGGACTCGTCGTCGCTTCCTCGCCCCTTTCGACTACTTGCTTCAACACCTCTGTGTTCTCCGAGTAGTTCCCCTTGGTCGATAGAAAGACTGTAACTCCCATGCATTGCCTCTGCCATCATGTTACAGGGCTCACGCCGATTCTATTCTCCTTAGCTTCCTTGGTAGCAACGTTCGCTTATTCAACCTTGTCCTCTAACTTGCTGAGCTCCCTTAAGCGAATACGAGCTTTGGAGTAGTCCAACTCTCCAGCCGCTCCGATCATACTTCTATATGATCAAATCCCCCCATGGGACTCACTAGTACTTATATTCGAAATTCTCCCTCAGTGGTATATAACCCCTATATGCTGATGACCAAGGCTTTCATCCGATGCAAAATTCGATGCACGTATGGAAGACCCACCTCTGCAATACCATGGCATTCACTCCTTGAATTCATGGCCCTTCTTGCTGTCGTGATATTCACTGAAGTGGAGTTCTCAATAGCTTCCGATCATACCTTCATATGATCTAGCCTCTAGCGGGATTAGTTTCATGTGTATCATATTGCCACGAATTGTTCCACCGCGATCTACTACACCATATCATCTCCTAGTGACATCTCTATTGTATTATGATCATTGTGGGATAAAATCGAATTGCAATCCCTCTATATATGACTTTTGTCAACACATCGCAATGCCTCTTCCACCTTCGATTGTGTTCATTTTCCTTTGGCAATCGACCTTCCCACCCGCTCTCGGGTCACACCCAGACAAAGCATAGCTCTAGGGCAATCCATCGCCTACCAGCTCCCTAAATCCACCAACTTCACTGAAATTGGTACACACTATTCTCTAAATCCGGGGCTCTGCCCCCACCAGCATAATCTTCACTGCGCACCGCTTCCTTTATGGCAACTTGAACAGCAGTACCGTGGCATATTTTTCAAGAGTACCCGCCTCCGCAAGTTGAGTCACCTTGGTTCCTCCATCAAATGCTTATCTAAGATAAGGTGTATGTGCCTCGAAACTACCTTCATCTTTGACACCAAGCAAGATGAGCCTACTCCATCAGAATGAGGGACCCATAGAATGACATGATCCCGCTCTTGCCTCTGCAAGAGTTCATGTCCTTGACCTATATCCAAGAAAAGTTTCGTGCCTCCGCTCCATGTTCCATCTTCTATGCCGACTCCCTTCATGCGGCTTGGGTACTTCATCAAGTTACACCCAAATTGTTCCGCTCCTCGATTGCATTGAGTTGATGGTGGCCCACACGTCCACCATTCCATGGGTCAGCCCTCCGTTAAGTTCGATCTCCATATCGGCTCCAAGTGTGCCTTATTTTGTGTTGCCTTCGGTCGCTCTCCCACTTGATCTCGCAATGCATCCACTAATGCATTACGTCATGTGAGATTATGCGATGACTCCTCGCCACTCATTCAGTCCGTTGAGCTTTGTGGAGTTATTGTATTGAGGTACTCCTCAACATGTGCGGTCCATTACATATGATTCTCCCTCTAGAGAACTGAGACTTATCCCTCCTGAATATCTGTCTCGTTGGAGCAACTTCTATTTTCGCATCTTTTCCACTAGAAGTTTCGAAGACCACCATCCCCTTGGACTACTCTGTCTTGCTGAATAAACTATGTATTGTTTTGCTCCCGCAAACATACTTTACTAAATTACGACTCCTCGCCAATACAACCCCCGTTGCACCTCTTATGGCCTAGTAACATACTGAACTCATTACACAATTCAACCTTCTACGGACGTATCCTTCCCATGCCTAAGAGAAAATTTTAATGCTCCATGGTGCCGAGTTTCGGTCGCCTTGGGATGGCCACGAACATTAAATCATCCGCATACAAACCCTTCATGAGTACCGAATTATTCGAGTTAGCAATTTTCCTCACCTTTATGAGCTTTGCACAACTCTTTCGGTCGCTGAGAAACCCATCCCACTTTACATGGTCTCATCCTTTACCAAGCGCCCCGCTTGCTTTGAGCACCATCAAGTATGGTTGTCAACGTCGAGTCATAGCTCAAACTCTGTCATCCCAACCTTTGTGTGTTACGCATTCTTGCTAGTTTGCTTGTTCTCGTGATACCTCTCACACGAAGGGTTGGTTATTCCTCTGAATGCCAATCTCAGATGCCCGCTCCTCTGAGCGATTCTTTTCACGACATCTTCATTCCCATTTCCCCCAAACGGTCGCGTGTGCTAACTACCCTCAACGCAACCCCGCTAGGTCCCCCACGTTTACATGCCAAGTGTTTCTATGTGTGCTTGTCCTGCTCTGATACCGTATGTCACACACTTAGCTGGTTTTTCCCAAGTCATGCAACTCCCTTGCATGTCCATTAGCAAAGGTCAACCTTTCCGAAACCTCCTATCGTCCCTTAGAACCTACAAAAGAGAAAATGAGTTAGAAAAAACGTTTCACTCGGGATCCACAAGCAACCATTTCAGCAAACACTTCATAAACATCACAAGCTCTGAACAGTCGCACAATAAAAGGTCCAAAATGGTCCACTACAGACCAAAATCCCCACAAGTGCTCACATGACACCACCTTTGTTTACAAGCCTAAGACGACCACCAAAACAAACCAAAATGGGACTACAAAGCCTACTATCAGCCCTTTACATGATGTGCAAAGCATGAACAAAACCGAAGGATACAAACATACATGAGCATTACATCAAACACCTCGTTTACAATTTTGTCCATGACAGGGCGGTAACAGTCAAAATTTTGACCGTTACCGACCTGTACCGATCGGTACCGATTGATTTCGACCATTACTGAATGGTAACAGTGTTCTAATGATCAAATTGATCGTTGGAGGCCTCCTTAAGGGCTTTTAAACCCTTTCCCCACCCCCTTATTTCAATCCATTTCACTTTCACACTTTCTTAAACCCTCTAAAACTCGTTTTTTCTTATATTCTCTCTCTTATTCTCATATTTTCACTCTCCTAAACTCAACAAAGTAATGAATTGTGGATTGAATCAAATCATGGAACTCGACAAGGTACTGGTCAAGTTTATGCACAGAAGGAGAAGGGAAAGCCAATGAATGATTTTGAGCAGATGCGATAGAGCCTACACGAGGTAGACACAGAATGAAGCTAATCATATTCACAGCCATCGTATTATAGAGAATCTTACAACCAATAGCAATACGGTGATAGTTGGTTATATTTCTCCGAGCAACAGTATGATACGGAGTAGTAAATCAGTAACGAAAGTAGGAATTCTAACATTCACTAATACATGCCTCAAGAGCCACCTCAGACACATGATTAAGGACGATCAACCTACGACCATCATCACATTGATGCACAAATGGTATACGATGTATCAATACACCATGTCATCGGATCAATTTCAGGATTGGGCCCGATAATCATATCATATTGATGTACAAATACATAGGATCGAATACCCTAATCCACCGCCCATGGAGACTCGTTGTTCATTTTGGTGGTAGAATCAAGTATATCTATACATGTGATTAATTTGAATCTTAAAGTTTAAGTTGTATACAAAATAATCTAACAATTCAAATAATTTTTCTATAGATAATTCAATATTAATGGAAGGATGATCCGGAATGGACCGAAATTGCAAACCTTGCACAAGGTTATTCCTTAAAGCCCAAAAAAGACATGTGACACTTTTCTTATCTAATTTATATTAGTTTTGCTAAAACTATACTAAATATATATTTATTTCTAACTTAAAAATCCTATCCTAACTTTTTTTATATTTTTCGGATATTTTTAAAGGGTTTTATGCCTATTTTAGGCGAACTGTTCAGTATATCGTACCGTACCATACCGAGCAAAGCTCGATACACTAGTACGGTACAGTATTTAGAACCTTGATTAAAAGATTAATTCCAACATGTAGAAATCCTTTATTAAATTTGCTAGTCATAGGTGCCCAGCAAGCCAATCACGTGAGTGATGGCACGTGTGACTTGATACAGAATTTTTTTGCTTATTATATTTTGGCGTATATCACTTTATAACTATTGTATATGTGCATATATATATTGTGATGTCCTTTGATTTGTGCAATGGGAATCGGATTGTGATGAGATCACGATAATGAGATCGATTCACCTTTAAACACATATCCTAAATAATCCCGGTCATAGGTTACTCGAGAGGGACATCGTGATAACCGGATAGACTGGTGTGCTGTATACTCGTCCATATGATGGATGCAGCTGGTCTCATAGCTGCTCGTGTAGGGACACTAGGGATCCAGTATAGGTGCTCATTGGAGAATGAGTTCACTGGTTGATCCGCTTACGGAATGCTGGATGGTTGATGATGCCTTATTGTCAGACAACGATTCCGTAGTCCTAGTGGTGTATTTGGTCCTTAGACTTGAGATACCAAGGATGTCCTGTATGAGTGCTCCACTCTTTGATACTAGACTTATAAGTTTGGCTGTCCCAGATCTAGTACAACCGGTCATTGGGAGTGGTAGTCGACCTTACGAGGGCTATTGAGTGTCGATAGACGATCATCCACTCTCGGCGTCATGAGAGGAATATCCCATGTGTTCTTGCTCAGACAAATCCCTAGCCAGGGTCATTCGGGTTGAGAGAGAAAGAGTTCTCCGGGAGAATCCTATTAGAGCGAGACTCGAGTAGAAACCGTATGGGTCTGACAGCACCATGCTCGATATACAGTCTCTAAGATATTAGAGGGATGAGGGACTATAGGTACACGGTAATTGAGGATAGACAGGTCCAATGGATTGGATTCCCCTGTATCGTATGGGGACTACGCCATAGTGGCCTAGTACGTCCGTAGTCGATGAGTCGAGTGAATTATTACAGAGATAATAATTCACTGAGTTAGAAGGAGTTCTGACAGGTATGACTCACAGCCAGCTCGATATTGGGCCTAAAGGGTCACACACATATGATAAGCATTGCGATGAGTAGAGGTTCGGATATGAGATATCCGACGGAGCCCTTGTCTTATTGGATGCAGATCCAATACCCACTACGGGTGGACCCATTAGGGTTTGATAGGGGACCTCTATAAATAGGAGGGATTCAGAGCCTCATAAGCTAGAGTCTTTGCTTGCCTTTCCTATTTTCCTCTCCCTCTCCACCTCAGAGCAGGCCTGGAGTTTTGAGGAGCATCGTCGCAACCCTGCTGTGTGGATCACTGCTAGAGAGGAGGACGCTTGACCTCCTTCACCCTCTCCTAAGGATCTGCAAGGAAACAGGGATATACAATCTCCCTAGGTAACACAATATACTCTATACGCAGTTTTAAGTTTCGCGGATTTTGCGCACCAATCTTCGCACTACAACGAACTTCTCTTTGGCAATCGGGGATTTTGTTTTCTTGTTCTTCCGCTGCGCATGTGATGTCGCCCCCAAGATTTCCCAACAAAATTTCTGAACACAAAAATTCATATACTTACTCATTTAAATTAAACCAGAAAATTGGAACTTGGGAATGCAATAGGCACAAAATGAGGGTATTTCACTTATAAATGAGGGTCAATATCTGGGGTAAGAGGATTAAAGGGAGGTGTTTAAAGCTCCAATAATGGCGACCAAAAATGTTAGACAAAAGCCTAAGAAAAGAGTAACTTCAAAAGCATGAAAACAATATCACACATTGCCAGCAGCTCCTATCCAAGCTAAACTTTTCAGTCAAGAATTTGCAATCTTCTTTATTATTTGGCATTCTAAGTCTGAGACCTTCAGAATGTATTGTGAACTACATAAGTAACGTTAAATGACTCCAATTGTCACAAACACATTCAACCAAGCTTACTTTTTATTAATGAATCCCCTACCTACATTTTGTAGTCCAGCTTAAACCCTGCAACTAAATTTTACCATGCATCTGCACAACGTGAACATTTCTACTCCCAGCTATCCTTACCGATACCAAACTGATTATCAGAAGAAAGCCTTTCCTAACAAAAATGTTCTATAAAACCATGCAAGAAAAACAAGGAGAAAGTTTCTTAATTTTCCCCTCCACCATACATAACTTCTTTTTTCCTTCAATCCTTGTGTCTATCATTTGCTTTGCTCATTGCTATGTGAGGGGACCGATGAAGGACCATACCAACAGATAAACTGAAATCCAGGTCATAAAGATCCATGTCAACAAGTCAGTTGCCAGCTAGGAAATACATGATGGCTATATTTCTTTTGCAATTTTCATTACTAAATTTTTATTTTCACATTAAACGAATTGAAATTATAAAATATTTTTTAAAACAGATAGTCTAGATGTGGATTTCCTTTTCACAACACAATTAAAGATTAGATGGTTTAACACCTCCAGATTTCTAACTCAAATCAAATCCTAATCTTACACAAGCTATTGATTACTCTAATAATGAGGCTGCTAAGATCTAATGTAAGGCCATTGATAGTTAATTAGAACGATTAGCATGATTTCCTCAAAAGAGATCATGAGTTCCTAAAAAAGAGATTTCTACTTTCTCATAGAAGTAACAATCTTGAGGATTCATTTATATATATACATATATGTGTAATGCCATCAAACCAGGGGAGAATCAACAGGTAGGTTATTCTAGAATTGCAATATTGATTTGATTGTTTACTTATTAGTTTATCTCTTCCTTTAAATAACAGAATTCTAGAAAAAAGCAAACGCATACAAAATAAAAATCATATCA
This sequence comes from Musa acuminata AAA Group, assembly GCF_036884655.1. NCBI lineage: Eukaryota > Viridiplantae > Streptophyta > Magnoliopsida > Zingiberales > Musaceae > Musa > Musa acuminata. The sequence goes on along the minus strand of NC_088342.1, from coordinate 21,581,900 downwards.
CCAACTTCACTACAAATAATGGGAAACTTCATACTAGCTTGTTCAAGTAAGCAATAAGAAGAGAAGTTTACTTTGTTATATCTGCAGCTGCTACAGTATTTGTACCATCTTCACCTGAATAAAAATCCAGACAAAATTTTGTATTAACAAAAGATGAAGCTAATACATCAGTTACAAAACAAAAGGCAAAAACAACACATGAATTATTTCTTAAAGAAGAACCATCAAAGGCTTTCTATGTACCAAATAATGTTTGAAATCTTACCGATGATACAAGAAATATGAGAATCAAATGCACAGAATTATGGTAAGACAATGAGTAATGAGTTATAATGTATATAAACATTATCAGGGAAAACATGACACACTAATCAAGGGAAAAGTGTGAACGCAGAGTCATAATTATGAAAAGATGAGGGTGATTGAAACGTATTGGTTACAGAAAGTAATCTCTACTACAGGCTCTCATTTACATCATTTTTATATCCAATGCTGTAGAAAACCAAACATACCTGATGTACCAGGAAGTGTATCTCCTCCACCCTGGATTAGCAAGTTGTGCAAGTTCAGACAATGCTAAATGGAAGTAGCTTCAAATTCCAACTATCTACAATCAAGTGCATTACCTGTGCATATATTCTCCTGGCCCCTTCTAACTGCAACATCTCTGCATAATAGGTATTGGCTGATTCCAGCACCTCAGGTGTACTCACAAACCGAACAAACCTGCAACCAATACTTATTGTTAAAGAAAACAAAAGTCCTTCGAGCCACCAATAGTTCCTGGAGTATACCACATCATAAATCATGAAAAATTGGCTGAAGACCCATTTGATTGGCAGAAGTGGCCGAACTGTCTCAATCGTACCTTTCAAGAGTTCCTTTGTTGAACCATGAGCCAGCATCGTGAGATTTTTCAAGCTCGAGCTTTATCGACTTGTCTACCCGTGCAGCCTGCTCGTCTGCAACCTTCAAATGCGTGATGAACGGCTTCAAGAAACCAGAAGCAATCTTCTCAGTTTTTCCATTTCCCGAGACAAACAATTCGCACCTGCAAAAGGTAATCTTCGTCTTTACAAGATATTGTCAGAAAATAAAACCCCCAAACCCATCTTGAAGGAGCATTCTCACCGTGAGCGTCTAGGCGAGAGCTTGAACACGGCGCAGTCAAGAGAAGTGTCTGAATTCATCATTCGACCAAGCAAAGCAGCTCCTTTATCATCCCCTGGCAACTCCACTCCCCCGCAACCCAAAATCCTCAAACCCTGCAATATTTCAAACCCACCATGCATCGCCCAAATTCCAATAAAGGGAAAAACGAAATCAACTACACCACATCGAAGCGTGACTCAGATCTACCAGATCAAAGCAACCTCCTGTGGATCCACATCAGAACCAAAGCCCTAAACATAAAAGGACAGTCCCGACAAGTATCCACGCAGATTCAACCGACCCGCAACGGATTCCCGCAATGCGAGGGCATCAAACGCCCCGATCGCCCGATCGAGGCCGTCGAGCGGCGGGGAGGGGAGGTAGCGAAGCTAGGGCCGCATCAAGAACGCACTTTGCAGCCGTCGCCGCGGATCACCGGGCTCGATCTGTGATCCAGGTGACGGTGGGCGTTCAAAACCGATCGAGGAGCGGTGGGCGCCAATGGGGGCAATGTAGGAGAGTTCTGGCTCCGACTCACAGCGCAGTGTCGCGTCTGGTGGAAGAAGTGTTTGAGTTGCCGTCCGCTTTGCTCCTCCCTCACCACATCTTTTTCTTCCTTAGGTAGAGGAGAGAAGAAGAGTCTCTGAGAGAGGGGTTCGTGTGTGTTGAGGGAGTGTGTCTTCGTGTGGGGGACTTTGGGAACAGCTTTCTGGTGGCTCGCAAAGGAAACTTGAGTTCCCCATAATACCCCTGAACTTTGCCAAATTTTCATTCGATGGTACTTCTTCTACAATCCACAAAAATTTATATTTTAGTTAATTAAAAATATTCAAATTTTAATTTATATTTTTTAGTAGAAAATCATTTTAGGTTCACTTTATTTTTTTTTCTTGTACTATTAATACTAATTGTCTCATTCCTCTTAAATATATTTTCTCTCATTTTATTACAATGTGGTCATCCATCTTTTCCATGTTTTCTACTATAATTCAGTGAACAAAATCCTATATAATTTTTTATTCAATTTAAATTTTTAAATATTATCTTTAATGTTAACGTTAATCCTTTGCCCATTAGAGTTACCAATGTGATTAACATAATTAATTATCATAATAAAAATGATACAACAAAAACCTATAAACAAAAATAAATCTTTTTTTTTCTTGCTTTTCTTATCTCGAGAGAAGGCTTATTAGGCATATAAACAGTAAGTATTTTCTGAAATAAAAGGATTTTATTTATTAGTTGAAATTGTCATGTCCCTAAAGATTATATCATTACTCTCCAAGTGAGAGATAAGATTAGATTGTTGACTGATATGAATTCAAGCTCAAAGATTAGAGTATATAAGCTAGTATGAAAATATTATTAGAACTAAAGTGTCGACTTGTTGAGGTTAAATATTTGAATCATCTCAAGTGCACCAGATTTGATCGAAAAATTATAATAATTTTACGTCTTCACTTCTTCTAGGCCATCTCATGCATTCATCATCTAAAGGGTTTGAATCAGGGTGAGTATTTTGTCCGATCCATAGAATTCTTGAAATAAAAGCTGGTACCTCTAAGAGAGGAGTTGTTAGTAAATGGACTATCACAAAATAATGATGTCATTGGTAAGGCTATAGAAAGATCGGGTGAGTTTGAGACTACTTAGAAAATCTCAACACATTAGGTTTTAAAAACCTTCAACCTCATGGAGTAGGGTTAGGAGCAATGGTTGTTAATTTTAGAATCATTTGTATTCTTTCATAACAATGGAGGAAACTAAAAAACCAAATAGATATGAGTAAATAATTTCATTATAATTTTTCCAAAAAAATTAATTTTTGAAAGAATATTTAGACACTATAAACTTCCAATTTTATCAATACTCATTTTGTCCTTCCCTTGGTGCCTGTAAATATTTTTAGAAGTGATAAACTCAGAAAGGTATAGGCTCCATACCCATCGATCTCCTTTAACAAATGAATACTTTTATTTTTTTTTAATTTAAATTTATATTAAAAATTATTAAAAATAGGTTTATTCCAGTATCGATTAGAGATAATGTTGATGAGATATTTGAACTAACAAAAGTAATAACAACTTAGAAAGATAGATTATTTATTTAAAGAAATATTGGTAAATCATGGATCTTTCCATAAAAGAAGCTTTGATTAATCCCACCAATTTTTGTTCTAGATTTAATAATAATTTAATAGATATCTTTTCATATAAGGAGGATTTGTTAGGACTTGGGTTCCAAGGGTTAAGGTATGTTAGGATTGAAATCAGCGTTAAAATGGGGTGAATTAGTGCTTCGATAAAAATCTCAATGATTCGAAAACTTTCATTCGTTGAAAAATCATGTCGAAAATATTGAATGTATGCTTAGGAATAAGTGTAATAAGTAATTAAAATAATATTAATGATAATGAAAAGCAAAACAGAAATATAAATCGAGTTTTATAGTGGTTCGATCGTCGTGACCTATGTCCACTCTTGATTCCTCCTCTGTTGAGACCAATGCATCCACTAACGGTCTTCCTTTAATGAGCATAGACCAACTACCCTCAGACAACTCTTTTCTCATTTTCATTGGTTTAGGAGATAATCTTTACAACCCACTCACCCCTCTCTTAAACTAAAATCAACACTTAAGCTATAGGAGAGGAATTCTCATCAGATTACAATAACGTTTTCCTCAATTTTTGTTCTCAATTTATGTTTACCAAGCAAGGACGAGTGGGATTTCTATAGGCCCCAAATGGCTTCAAAAGGTGGAGCCAAAATTTAAATCCCCGAGATTTCGAGGTATTGGTGGTACCACTGTCAGTACTAGGCAGTACCACTGCCTGCCAATCTGACACTAGGCGGTACTACTGCTCAGTCTGGTGGTACTACTACCTGACACACTGTCATTAGGTGATACCACCACCCAATCTAGTGGTACCACCGCCTAACACGGTTTGGGAGACTTTGTGGGCGATACCACTACTTGACACAGTCTTGAAGACTGTGTCTAGGTGGTACCACCATCTAGTCTGGGTGGTACTGTTGAATCTCGTATTTTGATGATGAAACTAATTTATAAGTATTTATGTTTTAATTTGTATTTTGAATGATGCAGGATGCTTCGATCAGGATGAGACAATTAAAGTAGAAAAATCATATTGGGACAGAGGAACATATCAGAAGATTAGACGTTGGGTCGGTGGATCAGTCGACATATCGACAGAAGGCTTTGAGCTGTGGATTCATGCATCGGGCCAAGAAGAGCAGATATTGCGCTAAGGATATCAGAGTTGCGGAGTCAACTGGCCGATTAGGCAATAGACTGCAAGAGAGGACGATGCGCCGAAGAATCGGACGAAGCGTCGAGGGATCAATGACATGTTGGACAACTTGATTAATGCTTAGTATTAATTGTCTAGATCAAAGTGTGTTTTTACATATGCAAGATTAACTAGATAGCAAGGCATAAAGCAAAATGAAGTCCCGGAGTCAAGGACGTGATTACGTTGGGAGTTCGAGAGTTTGTCGGAAGTCCGGACATTCGTCGGAAGTTCTGGAGGAACCACCTGAGAAGTCTCAGAGCTTGCCAGAGAAGCTCGTTGGAACTCGCCAAGAAGATCGTCGTGAAGTCTAGGAGCTTGCTGGGAGTCCATCGAAATATTGCTGAGAGATCGTCGGAAGATCGCTGGAAGATCACAGGAAGCTCGCCGAAAGAATAGACATATGGACTTATTTAGCTTAGCAAATGTCTTAGGATTTCATAGTTAACATGTAATTAGGCTTGGATTTGGGCCAACCTGTAACATCCCCCATTTTTAAAAATTTAGTAAAAGGTTTGTTTGTAAAAAATAAGGATTATTTAATAATTATTTTATATTAAATGATATTATATTAAAGGTTTATGGCTAGGGACCTAAGAGTAAATATTAGAAGTTTGATATAATTTATGAAAGATTCAGTTTTAAGTTAGAAAAATATATATATATATATAGTGGACATGTGTCACTAACTAACATAAGGTTGGTGCCACTTATCTTTGCTCTAAAGATAACACCTAGCCCCTTTCATGCATGCATGACACCTTGCAACTTTTGTATTAGCCAAAACCTAAATAATTAGATGAAAGGTTAAAGAAAACAAACCTGAAGAGTTGCAGCCAACGTGAGTTTGAAAGAAGAAGAAGAAGAAGAAGAAGAAGAAGAAGAAGAAGAAGAAGAAGAAGAAGAAGAGCTTGAGGTTTTTCATCAATTTTCTCACATTTGGGATTCAAATAATTTGAAGGCAAGTATTCTAACCCAATCCTACAGTAACCTTAATCTCTATTTTCATTTTTATTCTGCAAAATTTGAAAGATTTCAACTGGGAACCAGACCTTCTTTCATTTTGATATAAAGTTATGAATCTGTAATTTTTCGGTAATCTGACCTCTATGCAATATTTCGGTCATAACATTTTGTAATAAACTCTGATTTAGACAAAACCTATTCCATTTGAAAGTAGACAAGAAAATCTTTATTTTGACATAAAGATCGAATGATTTGGAGTTTAAATGCCTACTAAGACTTCTGTTTAAATTAACCCTACAGATTCTGCAAAATAGGGACTGAAATTTCTGACCTCTTGTTGCTTAACTACTTATAACTTTCTGTTGTGAACTCAGATTCATACAAAGTATGTTTTATTCAAAGCTAGACTCAAAATAATTTCTGTATATACTGATTTGAAATTTTTGGAGTACAATTGCTAACTGAAACATCTACTTTCATCGACCCTATGGATTCAGTAAAACAGAACTAATATTTTCAGACCTTTCGCTACGAAATTATCTGTAACTCCCTGTTGTAAATTCCAATTTTTGTTAAATTTGATTTGCCTAAAACTAGATTGATAAAGCTTTCTAATGACACCTATTTTGTATAAATTAGAGCATAATTGGTTATCCAAAAAGTTCATACAATGTCCCTATAAAATTTTGCAAGAATCGAGCTTTGGTCGATTTCGGCTTTCCTTGTTTCTTCTCTTTGGAAATCGATTTCGGCAAACACTCTTCAATTAAGCTTTACATTATTACCTTAAATTCCTGTATACTTTTTGTTGAATCTCGGATTTTGATGATATAATCAATTGGTGGGTTAATTGATCTAATCCATATTATTGAGTTAAGTGTGCAGGATTAACTACGATAACCAGAAAACATAAAGCAAGGATACCGGAGTCGAGCTCGATGGACGTTTAAGAGACCGAAGAATCATCGGAGATGCTGCTGGAACCAACCGAGAAGAAATCGGGAACGTGTCGGAAGTTCGCCGAAGAAATCGTCGGAGGCTCGCGGAGATCACCGAGAAGGCTCGGCTACTCGTTAAAGTCATCACAAAGATTGAGAGCTTGCAGGGAGTCCGTCGGAAGAAGTTCGTTGGAAAGCTCGCCGGAACAAGACTCGACGTTCGCGGTTAAAAAACTTGCTTAGGATGTTTTTTTTTGTGTTATGTAGTTCACCTGTAATTAGGATTAGGATTAAGAGAAAATCCTATATCCTGGTTAGGGGCCAACTGGGCCCAAAGTCAGATTTGGTTTGGGCTAAAATTAAGCCAAACAAATGAATTGGAGAGCCAGGTGGTGGCACCGCCTGGCTGGGCGGTGACACCTCCTTGGCTAGGCGGTTGCACCGTCCAGCACCCGAGCGCTGGGCGGTGGCACCTCCAGCACCGGGAACCCTAAGAGAATTCAAATTTTGGAGCCCAAAATTTGAATCCTCTTGAGGCCTATAAATACCCCTCAAATCTCAGCTGAGGTTACAACTTTTGAGAAGCATTTTGATTGAGAGAAAAGTCTTAGAAAGTCTTAGCAAGTCTTGTTTTCAATTTGCTAGAGAGTTCTCCTCCTTCTTTCTTATTGAAAATTTGTAAGAGGTTGAGCTGCTTGTAAAAGGTTGTAAGAGGGGTGTTTACCCTTCCATTTCAAGAGACTTGCTAGTGGAAGGTGGGAGCCTCATCGAAGAGGGGCCTCGCAAGTGGAGTAGGTCATTTGACCGAACCACTCTAAAAATCGACGTAATCTCTGGTTTACATTTTATTATTGTCATTTACATTACTGCAAATCTTCTTACTGCTTTAGTTCCTTATTACCCTTGCTGCGCAACTTTAAGAATACGCCTTCAAGTTAAACTTTTCAAGTTTCGTTCTTATCGTACAAAAGATTTTGTTAAAATCGAAGTTTTAATCCGCTGCACTAATTCACCCCCCCCCTCTTAGTGCCGCTCCGATCCTAACAAGTGGTATCAGAGCAAGGTTATCTCTCATATTTGGTTTAATACCCAAGAGAGATGGCTTACTCCGGCATGCAAGAGGGCCATTCTATTGCACGACCACCTTTGTTTAATGGGTCGGATTACACATATGAGAATCTTCCTTATTTCTATGGACTTTGAGCTTTGGTCTATTGTCGAGAATGGATTTCAAAAATCTTCTCTTCCGATGAGCGAATGGGATGAATTGGAGAAGAAGGTTTTTGCTTTAAATGCAAAGGCTATGAATGCCTTGTTTTGTGCACTAGACAAAAACGAATTTAATCGTGTTTCAATTTGTGATTCGGCTTTTGATATTTGGAGAACTCTTGAGGTCACTCATGAAGGTACTAGCCGAGTGAAAGAGTCCAAAATCAACATCCTTGTGCACTCTTACGAACTTTTCCGAATGAAACCAAGTGAGTCCATCGGAGACATGTACACCCGGTTTACGGATGTCATCAATGGACTCAAAGCTCTTGGTAAAGATTTTACTAACTTTGAACTAGTAACTAAAACCTTAAGATCCCTCCCTAAAAGTTGGGATCCAAAAGTTACGGCCATTGAAGAGGCCAAAGACCTTAAAGCATTCCCTCTTGAAGAACTCATTGGGTCTCTAATGACCTACGAAATGACATGTCAAGCTCATGACGAGCTTGAGAACCCCCTTCTAAAGAACAGGAAGGATATGGCACTCAAATCACAAGAAGACCACTTGAAGAAAGAACAAATTTAAAAATAATACAAAAAATAAATTTGAACAAAAGAAGGACCAAGTGATTTGCTATGAATGCAAAAAACCGAGACACTATAAGAATGATTGTCCTCAAGCCAAAAAGAGAACATCAAAAAAGAAGGCGTTCGAGGCAACGTGGGATGATTCAAGCGCATCCGAAGAAGAGGAGTCCAACACCGAGCAAGTTGCTCATTACGCGCTAATGGCGTTAGGAGAAGAGGTATGTGATTTATTTAATGAAGATTTATCTTTTGAAGAACTATCTATCGCTTTTCATGAATTATTTGATGAATGTAGAACTGTTAGCAAGAAGTTAAGTATCTTAAAGAAAGAGCATGCTTTGCTACAAGATAAGTTTGATAGTCTTCAAACTCCTCCATGCTCTAAGTGTGAGCACTTAGAAGCATTGAAAAATAAAAATTTGCTTCTTAAGGAAACCTTAAACAAGTTTAAGGTTGGTAGCAAAGGATTAGATATGATCCTTGCACACAAGGGTCACATCGCAAATAGAAATGGAATTGGATTTGTAAAAGGATTACATCAAAATCCTACCACTTTCATAAAAGGACCTACATTACATGTTTCCTCTTATATGAAATGCAACTTTTGTTGCAAATCCGGACATATTGCCTACAAATGCCCATTTAGAAAAATTAGTTCACAAAAATTAATATGGGTTCCTAAAGGAACTATAAAGAATTCAATAATAAATAACAAAGTTAGTGGGTCAATTTTTGAGGCACCCAAAATCAAATGGGTACCTAAAAATCATCCTCTTTTGTAGACAAACCCACAAGCTAGGAGCAAGAGATGGTATCTCGATAGTGGATGCTCAAGACATATGACTGGAGATCCATCTCATTTCTCTATGCTCACTAGGAAAGAAGAAGGGTACATTACCTTCGGAGACAACAACAAGGGCAAAATCATTGGCAAGGGAACTATTGGTAACAAATTTAATTTTTCCATTGATGATGTCTTACTAGTTGATGGATTGAAACATAATCTCTTGAGGATTAGTCAACTATGCGATAAAGGTTACATCGTTAGATTTGAATCAAATATGTGCATTATTGAAAAACCAAATCATAACATGACTATGATTGCTTTAAAACAAAATAATGTCTATACCATCAATCTTGATGAACTAAGTAATGAAATGTGTTTCTCCGCCGTAAATGATGATGCTTGGCTTTGGCATAGGAGATTAGGCCATGCAAGCATGAAAACAATATCTAAGATCTCATCTCAAGAATTAGTACGAGGAATTCCAAATATAAAGTTTATTAAGGACAAAGTATGCGATGCATGTCAACTAGGCAAACAAATAAAAACAAGCTTCAAACCAAAAAATCAAATTAGTACCACTAGACCATTACAATTGATCCATTTGGACTTATTTGGACCAATTGATACAACAAGTCTAGGTGGAAGCAAATATGCTTTTGTGATTGTGGATGACTACTCTAGATACACTTGGACCTATTTCTTAGCTCACAAAAGTGATTGCTTCAAGTGTTTCTCTAAATTTTGTAAACTCACTCAAAACGAAAAAGGCTTCATCAATTCGGAGTGATCACGGTGGTGAATTCCAAAACCGTGACTTTCAAAATTTTTGCGAAAGTAATGGGTACAATCACAACTTCTCAACTCCAAGAAATCCTCAACAAAATGGAGTAGTTGAAAGGAAAAATAGAAACCTACAAGAAATGGCAAGAACTATGTTGAATGAACATAGTTTACCTAAGTACTTTTGGGCCGAAGCCGTAAATACGACTTGCTACATCATGAATAGAGTCCTAATAAGACCATCCTTATCCAAAACTCCCTATGAATTATGGAATAAAAAAAAACCAAACATCTCCTATTTTAAAGTTTTTGGTTGTAAATGCTTTATTTTAAATGAAAGGGATGCCTTAGGAAAATTTGATGCTAAATCCGATGAAGGTATCTTTCTTGGCTACTCTTCCGTTTCTAAGGCTTTTCGGATTTTTAATAAAAGAACCTTAGTAATAGAAGAGTCTATTCATGTAGTTTTTAATGAAATTTCCGATTTAAAGAAAAATGATTTTGATGATGATCTTGGTTTTGATAATTTGAATTTAAATGAACCCTCTCCTCAAAATAGCCATTTGAATGCATCTTCTTCCGAAATTTCTTTACCAAAAGAATGGAAGTATGTAGATGCTCATCCAAAAGAGCAAATTATAGGAGATACATCAAAAGGGGTTCAAACTCGTTCTTCTTTCAAAAATTTCTGTGCTAACGCCGCTTTCCTTTCTCAAATTGAACCTAAATGCATTGACGAAGCCTTAAAAGATGATTTTTGGGTCATTGCAATGCAAGAAGAATTGAACCAATTTGAGAGGAATGAGGTATGGAAGCTTGTTCCTAGACCAAGTGACCACTTAGTCATAGGTACTAAGTGGGTCTTTAGAAACAAGCAAGACGAAAATGGTATCGTGGTTAGAAACAAGGCTAGATTAGTGGCCAAAGGTTTCAACCAAGAAGAAGGTATCGATTACGAAGAAACCTTCGCTCCCGTGGCTCGATTAGAAGCCATAAGGATGCTCCTTGCCTATGCTAGTAGTAATAATTTTAAATTATTTCAAATGGATGTTAAAAGTGCTTTCTTGAATGGTTTTATTTCCGAAGAAGTATTTGTCGAACAACCTCCCGGATTTGAAAATTCTCTTCTTCCTAATCATGTATTCAAATTGACCAAGGCCCTCTATGGCTTGAAACAAGCTCCTAGAGCTTGGTACGAAAGGCTTAGTTCCTTTCTTATTTTGAATAATTTTACTAAAGGCAAGGTTGATACTACATTGTTTATTAAACATTTTGAAAATAATTTTCTTATTGTGCAAATTTATATTGATGATATTATTTTTGGCTCTTCGGATGAATCACTATGTGAATCATTTGCCAAATGTATGAGTCTTGAATTTGAAATGAGTTTAATGGGTGAATTAACTTTCTTTTTGGGATTACAAATCAAACAACTTAGTGATGGTATATTTCTTAACCAATCTAAATATACATTAGAATTGTTAAAACGATTTAACATGGATAATTCAAAAGCAATAAACACCCCTATGAGTACTGCGACTAAGTTAGATATGGATGAAAATGGTGAAAGTTTCGATAAAAAACATATAGGGGAATGATAGGTAGTCTACTCCACCTCACCGCGACTAGACCGGATTTTATGTTTAGTGTAGGACTTTGCGCTAGGTTTCAATCTAATCCTAAATTATCTCATCTTAAGAGTGTTAAAAGAATATTTAGGTATCTTAAAGGAACTCTAAATTTAGGATTGTGGTATCCAAAATCTGAAAAATTCGATCTAATAGCTTATGCAGATGCCGATTTTGGCGGATGCAGGATAGATAGAAAAAGCACATCCGGAACATGCCAATTTTTAGGACATGCACTTGTTTCTTGGACTTCCAAGAAACAAAATTCAGTTGCACTATCTACGGCGGAAGCCGAATACATTGCTGCAAGTGCATGTTGTGCACAAGTAATTTGGATGAAAAATATATTAGAAGACTTTGGAATTCACTTTGAAAATATTCCCATAAAATGCGATAATACTAGTGTCATATGCCTTACTAAAAATCCAATTCAGCACTCTAGAACTAAGCACATCGACGTTAGGCATCATTTCATACGCGATCATGTCCTTAACAATGATGTTGTTCTAGAATTCATTGACACAAAGCATCAATTAGCAGATATATTTACAAAAGCTTTGAATGAAGACCAATTTGAATTCATCCGAAGGGAATTAGGCATGCTAAATTGTCCCTAAAATGAACTTCACAAAAAGGACTCGTTCTTTTCCCTTCGTTTATGAATTTGAATTCTTCCTTCCTCTTCAATTCAAAATGATCCATTAAAGTATAACTTATGATCTTGAGGGAAGAAGCTAAACAAAAGGAAGGAAGAAAATTTTTTTTTTCTTTCCTCCGCGTGATGCCAGCGGTGGCACCGCCAGATCCGGCGGTTGCACCGCCTGGCGCTCGGGCGCCAGGCGGTGACACCGACCGACTCACCCTTTTAACCCGAGGGGTTAGGGCCGGCGGTGACACCGCCCCCAACCCGAAGAAAAACCTCTCAAAAACCCTCTCCCATTCCCTCTAACCCTCATTCTAACTCTTAGAAACATTGGAGAAGGATTCTTGGTGGTCCAAGCTTTCCATCTCTCAACATAATCCCCACAAGGTAACACTTGAAATCCCTCTTTTCTTTTCTCTTTCTCTTGCTTATTTTTCACAATTTCATCATCATCTTGTCTAGAAAATGGCTCCTAAGAGATCAAAAGGAATAAGGATTGAAGGAGATTCATATAACCATGACCTTTTTAGATCAAAAGAGGTAGCCCTTAGCTTTCCAAAATTTGAAACACGATGTATCCATAAGGGAAAATACGTTGATTTGGATGAACTAGAGGACTTAGATCCCATTAGGTGGTTTGCACACCTAGAAGCTCTATCTCTACTACAAATAGAGGAACCAATCTATCCACGGTTAGTGAGATTGTTCTATACCAACCTATATGAGGACAATGATAGCCTAAGCACTTACATTCTAGGAACACCCATTAGAATATTTAACAGCACCATTTGTGAGCTAATTGGCATAACTGAAAAAGATAGGGGATGCTATTTTAAAGGTAAATGGGACGTCAAAACCATATGAGCAACCTATACCGAAGCCGTGAAAACAATTTTTGCAAATCCAAACCTTGACTTCCTACCTAAGAGCTGTGAACACTTACTGCCTTTCAACTCTAAAATTCTTCATCACATTATCACAAGCATCATATTCCCCAAACAATTTCATCTTGACGAAATAAGTCAAATAGAGATAGGAACCATGTATTGGATTATGACCGGTCAGCATAATTGTTTTGGGTACTTAATTCACCAACACATGCAGGATATTATGACTAAAGATACTATATTGTCATATGGGAGGTTAATCATTAGAATTCTTCATGCCTATGACATTTGCATTCCACCCGATGAAGAATCTATTCAAAATGATCGATATAACATAATAAATAAAAACCTGCTGAAAAGACTTAGGTGCACTTTTAGCAATGGCATATGGGTTAGGCAGCCTAGAAGGACGGATCCAATTCCTACACCAATAGAACAACCCGAAACACCAATTCTTATGGGAAATGAATCTCCTCCTCCTAGTCCCTTTGGCGCAACACCTGTTTCCTCCTCTGAAGATATCATTATGGCGGAGCTATCTCAGATCAAATCACAGCAATAACAAATTCAGAATCAACAAGTTGAAATTTTGAAGACACTACGACAGATGAATGAAAAAATAGATATCATGTATCAGCACTGTGGACTACCTCCTAAGGATTAAATTGATGTATCTTTTTATTCTGTTCTGTTTGCTTTTAACAACAAGTTCAAGTTTGTCATCGATTGAACGATAACTGATCTTTCCTTTTAGATAACTACTGTCTTAATCTGCATAGATGATGATGTCTTTTGGATAAACTATTTCTGGCAAATTTGAATGATGAACTTTGATAAATGCTAAACCTTTTTCTATGATCATCAATTAGCTGGCTTGTCTCTTTTTGTTGATGACAAAGGGGGAGAAGTGATGACTTACACCAGAACGATAGCATGACTAATATGAATTACAAAAACTTGTGTGATATGAATGTCTTATATGACTTGCAAATCCTTGAAAATATCACAAGATTGATATCATGAAATTTATATTGAAAATATTTATCTTCTGTGTGATATGAATGTCTTATATGACTTGCAAATCCTTGAAAATATAACAAGATTGATATCATGAAATTTATATTGAAAATCTTTATCTTCTGTCATAGCAAAATTTGTCCCGTATCATTTAACTTATGATTTTCATCGAAGTTTCGTACTTACTATTGTTTAATGAGGATAACGATAAGTTCTACGATTAGAACTTATCGGGTTATGCTTGAATCCAATGGGATGGAATTCAAGTGTTTTTTATCTTCTCATAATATGGCATATAGATAGGGGGAGTTATGTTTAACTCCGTCATCAATTGATTGTCATCATCAAAAAGGGGGAGATTGTTGAATCTCGGATTTTGATGATATAATCAATTGGTGGGTTAATTGATCTATTCCATATTATTAAGTTAAGTGTGCAGGATTAACTACGATAACCAGAAAACATAAAGCAAGGATACCGGAGTCAAGCTTGATGGACGTTTAAGAGACCGAAGAATCATCGGAGATGCTGTCGGAACCAACCGAGAAGAAATCGGGAACGTGTCGGAAGTTCGCCGAAGAAATCGTCGGAGGCTCGCGAAGATCACCGAGAAGGCTCGGCTACTCGTTAAAGTCATCACAAAGATTGGGAGCTTGCAGGGAGTCCGTCGGAAGAAGTTCGTCAGAAAGCTCGCCGGAACAAGACTCGACGTTCGCGGTTAAAAAACTTGCTTAGGATGTTTTTTTTTGTGTTATGTAGTTCACCTGTAATTAGGATTAGGATTAAGAGATAATCCTATATCCTGGTTAGGGGCCAACTGGGCCCAAAGTCAGATTTGGTTTGGGCTAAAATTAAGCCAAACAAATGAATTGGAGAGCCAGGCGGTGGCACCGCCTGGTTGGGCGGTGACACCTCCTTGGCTAGGCGGTTGCACCGTCCAGCACCCGAGCGCTGGGCGGTGGCACCGCCTAGCTGGGCGGTGGCACCTCCAGCACCGGGAACCCTAAGAGAATTCAAATTTTGGAGCCCAAAATTTGAATCCTCTTGAGGCCTATAAATACCCCTCAAATCTCAGCTGAGGTTACAACTTTTGAGAAGCATTTTGATTGAGAGAAAAGTCTTAGAAAGTCTTAGCAAGTCTTGTTTTCAATTTGCTAGAGAGTTCTCATCCTTCTTTCTTATTGAAAATTTGTAAGAGGTTGAGCTGCTTGTAAAAGGTTGTAAGAGGGGTGTTTACCCTTCCATTTCAAGAGACTTGCTAGTGGAAGGTGGGAGCCTCATTGAAGAGGGGCCTCGCAAGTGGAGTAGGTCATTTGACCGAACCACTCTAAAAATCGACGTAATCTCTGGTTTGCATTTTATTATTGTCATTTACATTACTGCAAATCTTCTTACTGCTTTAGTTCCTTATTACCCTTGCTGCGCAACTTTAAGAATACGCCTTGAAGTTAAACTTTTCAAGTTTTGTTCTTATCGTACGAAAGATTTTGTTAAAATCGAAGTTTGAATCCACTGCACTAATTCACCCCCTTAGTGCCGCTCCGATCCTAACACTTTTGTCCTTTATTTATTTGTACATCTGTAGCTATCATCTAAAGTTCATGTTTGCATCGTAATGTTCGGCACATGCATCCCATTGTTCTGCATTTGTTTTCGATATGTGTCTCTTCCAGTTTTATTTCCTTGGACATTGAATTCATCTAACTTTCTTATTTCAATTGAGCCATATATGATTTCTTGAAATCCTTGTATACTCTTGCTTTTATTTCCTTTCAAATCTGAATACATTGTGAAAGATTATGTTTGTATCGTATTGACTCGAAAGGCATATGTATATTTCGTTGTTCCGCATGTGCTTCCAATATATGCTAATTTCATTATTCATACTGTCCCTTTGTACTCTGGTGTTTGTGGGATAAATGTGAACCTTTGCCAGAAATGGTAAAGGGAGTTATGCTTAGAGCCCACGATGCTCTGCCGGCCCCTTATGACTTCACTCAGACGTGGGTGGATGGAGCTCCCAGACGTGGGAGACTTATGTTTGTTGGTCATTCAGAAATGGATGGACCATATTATGTTATGATCCCACTTCACCTTCTATGTGTTTGATATGATATCCAAAGCTTTGGCTATGTCTCTATGCATGCTTCGGATAAGAATGAAATGAATGCATCGTCATGTGATATTTGAGCTTCTATTCATGTTTTATTCTTTGATATATTTATGAAATGTTATAAGTCTTTGTTATACCTTGAAAACTACCATATGTCATCGATATGCTCCTTATGCCAATGATATGCTCCAATTACCTTTCCTCGATTGTATGAATAAAATGTGCTTCGAACGATATGATATTGAAATTCTGCATTCAAACAAAACATGCTACTGTTTCATCCTGTATCTCTGCTTTGTATTTTGATACCTCATTTGTTTGAAAACTGTCCTCTTTGCTATGGATATGTTAGTCATTTGCTGAGCTTTATATGCTCACCCCGTTGCTATATAAATTTTTCAGGATAGCTTATCGCTCACTAAAATGTGTAAATTGGGTTGAGGTAGTGGAAGACTAGAAGATTTTGGGGCAAATATTTTGTACTTGATAGGTTGATGTTGTATAAGTTCTTTTTGGGTGTAATGAAATATCAATGACAAATCTAGATTGATGTATCTTGTAAATATTTGATAAGTACCTCTTACGTCAGGATTTTTGGAAATGTTAAGTCTAAACTGTGTACTGATATAAACATATAGTACATGTTGGTTTTGTGATTGCATTAATTACCGCGCTTATGGATTTATGATATAGTCATGGTTTAGTTAATTTGCTTTTGGATTTTAAGAATCATCTAGTGACATGTTGTATGATTATAGACTGCACAGGTTTTGTGAATTGTGGATTGTAGAGGTGAATGACTTGAATGAATGTTTTTCTTAGTGACCTCAAATGTGTGATTGGATCCTGGATTGTTTGTTGAATTAAATAGTATCAATATTGAATTAGGTTCACACCTCCTAAATGAGAATTAAATTGGGGGGGGGGGCGTGACAGAGTGGTATCAGAGCATGGTTTGAGGTTCACTGAAATATTTGATATATTGACGTGCAAAATATATTGAGGTCTAGTGAACTATAGTGATTGGTGAAAATTTTCTTTGATGCATTTTTGGAATTTAGGATGACGAGGACATTTAGTCCTCCTACTTCATTTGCTTTTGATTAATGAAGTACGATAAAAGGGTTGATCGAGGATATTAAATCAGAGTAGCGCAGTAGAAGCGTGGTGAACCTAATACATTGGTAGTAGAAAAATAGATGATGTGATTGGAGAAGATATTTGATGCACGAAATTATTCTGATGATCAAAAGAATTTCTAGAGATCAAGGACAGCAATAGAAAGGACAAGTTTACCAAAAAAAAAAAAAAGATTAGAAATGAATCTGTATGTGATAATAAGAGGGTCAAGACATCATCGATTTGAAAAGGGAAGTTACCACAAAAGATTCAATCATGTGTATGATGCAAGTTAAATTATGAAATAAGTTTGTATTTGTAGGTGATTGGAGCCTATTTTGCTTATAAAAATTTCGATTATAAAATGAAAGACTGCCCTTTGGATAAGAAGAAAGAATCACTGCCGCATAAATCATCAGCCCATGTCAGAGTGTATGTTATCACGGAATATGATTCTAAAGCTTATGAATTAGTGGTCGAAGGTACTATTCATGGTTCTGAAAGAATGCAAATATTTGTTTGACCATGTGTCTCATCTATGATTTGATTTGCAATATTTTGCTTATCACATGGGCATTCAACCTAAATCACTGGATTATATGTTATATGTAAATACGGCTATTGGGGATTGTTTGATAACAAACTCGATCTGGTTATCTTGTTTGATTTCTATTGGAAAACACGAACTTCTTGCTGATTTGGTTCTCCTAGATATTTGGAGTTTTGATATTATACTAAGTATGAATTGACTATCTTCCAATCATACCAGTATAGATTGTTATATAAAATGATCACTTTTTGCATACTAGATCATCCCATCTTTTATTTTGAGAGTATTGGGCATGATTTACCTCCTTGCCTGATGTATTTCCAAATGACTTGCTAGGTTTACCTCCAGATAGAGAGGGTGAATTACTATTGATTTGGTCCCCGGGACAACCCCAATATCTAAGCCTCCTTACAGAATGGCACCACTCGAGCTAGAGGAATTGAAAAAGCAACTACAAGAACTATTAGATAAGGGTTTCATTCGACCCAGTGTTTCACCATGGGGTGCTCCAGTGCTATTAGTTAAGAAGAAGGATGGAACGTTAAGACTTTGTATTGATTATAGACAATTGAATCAGGTGACCATAAAAAACAAGTATCCCCTACCCAGAATTAATGATTTGTTTGATCAATTGCAAGGTGCACAAGTATTCTCCAAGATTGATTTAAGATCAGGTTACTATCAGTTGAAGATCATGAAGGAGGATATTCCAAAAACAGCTTTTAGAACTCGATATGGTCACTATGAATTCTTAGTGATGCCTTTTGGTTTAACTAATGCCCCTACAGCTTTTATGGAACTGATGAATAGGATATTTCAGCCATTCTTGGACGATTGTATGATTGTATTTATTGATGACATATTAGTATATTCAAGGAGTAATCAGGAGCATGAGGAACACTTGAGAAATATATTATCCATACTAAGAGAAAAGAAGTTGTATGCAAAGTTCAGCAAATGTGAATTTTAGTTGAATGAAATTGCTTTCTTAGGCCATGTGATTTCAGGGAAGGGTATATCTGTTGATCCAAAGAAAGTGGAAGCTGTTGTTAAGTGGGAAGTACCAACAAACGTGACAGAAGTTAGAAGCTTCTTGGGCATGGCAGGTTATTATAGAAGATTTGTGGAGGGATTTTCTCGAATCGCTCAACCTCTCACCAAACTCACTCAAAAGAATGTGAAATTTGTATGAGGTGATGATTGTGAGCAAAGTTTTCAAGAGTTAAAAAGGAGATTGACTAGTGCCCCTATTCTCACTATTCCAAGTGGTGATGAGGGATTTATGGTTTACACTGATGCCTCAAGAAAGGGCCTTGGATGTGTTTTGATGCAAGAAGGGAAAGTGATTGCTTATGCTTCTAGACAACTAAAGAGTTATGAATTGAATTATCCAACTCATGATTTGGAATTGGCAGTAATTGTTTTTGCTCTAAAGATTTGGAGGCATTACTTGTATGGACGAACATTTGAAATCTTTACTGATCATAAGAGTTTAAAGTATATTTTTACTCAAAAAGAGTTAAACATGAGACAACGGAGATGGATAGAACTTCTAAAGGATTATGATTGTACCATTCGTTATCACCCGGGTAAAGCTAATGTTGTAGCAGATGCCCTTAGTAGAAAATCTACAAGTTTTATGGCGACTTTGGTTGTGAAGCAATTAAAGTTATTAGAAGAGAATTATGATTCAAATGTTATGAGAAAAGGGCAAGACTCAATGATATTAATGGCCTCCATCCAAGTGCAATTTGATCTCATTCAACAAATTAAAGGAGGACAACTACAAGATCGACGCTTGATCTGCTTAAGGAATGAAGTAAAAAAGGGATTGAAAGTGAATTTTCGAGTTTCAGAAGATGGCCTATTGAGATTTAAGGATAGAATATGTGTTCCAAATGACTCAGATATCAAAGATCAAATCCTGAGGGATGGTCATAATTCAAAGTACACCATGCATCCTAGTAGCACTAAGATGTATAGAGATCTCCAAAGTCATTATTGGTGGGAAGGCATGAAGAAAGATATTGCAATATATGTTTCAAAGTGTTTGACTTGTTAGCAAATCAAAGCAGAACACCAAAGACCTGGAGGTTTGTTGCAACCTTTAGATATTCCTGAATGAAAATGGGAATGTATTACCATGGACTTTATTTCAGGACTACCCCAAACTTCTAGAAAGCATGATGCTATTTGGGTTATCATTGATAGGTTAACAAAATCTGCACATTTTCTACCGATCAATATGACTTATTCTCTTGATAGGCTTGCAGATTTATATATAAATGAAATAGTAAGACTTCATGGTGTTCCAAAGGAGATAATCTCTGACAGAGACTCCAGATTTCTATCTAGATTTTGGAGAAGGTTACAGGAATCTATTGGCACTAAAGTTAAGTTTAGCACTGCTTATCGCCCTCAAACTGATGGTCAATCAGAAAGAACCATTCAAACACTTGAGGATTTGCTTCGAGCCTATGTTATGGATTGGAAAGGTGAATGGGATAAAGATATCTCTCTTATTGAGTTCACTTACAATAATAGTTATCATTCAAGTATTCAGATGGCTCCTTATGAAGCTTTATATGGGCGAAAGTGCAGGACGCCTATATGTTGGGAAGAAATTGGCGATAGAAAGTTATTAGCACCGGAAAAAGTACAAGAGACTACTGAGAAAATTCAACTTATAAGAAAAAGGTTAAAGACTGCTCAGAGTCGTCAAAAGAGTTATGATGATAACAGAAGGCGAAATATTGAGTTTCAAATCGGGGATTTTGTATTCCTGAAGGTCTCCCCTTCTAAAGGCATTGTAAGATTTGGGAAGAAAGGAAAGTTAAGCTCAAGATTTATTGGACCTTTTGAGATTCTAGAGAGGGTTGGTTCTGTCGCTTACAGGATTGCCTTGCCACCATCATTGTGCCATATCCATGATATATTTCATGTTTCAATGATCAGAAAGTATATACCTGATCCCTCTCATATCATTAAGTATGAGCCGATGGTGATTGATAAAGACTTGTCTTATGTGGAAGAGCCCACTCAGATTGTTGATAAAAAAAGAAAAGATCTTGAGGAATCGGGTTATCCCTCTAGTTAAAGTGATTTGGAGATATCATTCTGAAGAGGAAACAACTTGGGAGCTTGAGGAAGAAATGATGAAAGCTTATCCTCATCTTTTCGTCGAATTAGGTATGATAAATTTAGAGGACTAAATATTTTTTTAAGGAGGGGAGAGTGTAACATCCCCCATTTTTAAAAATTTAGTAAAAGGTTTGTTTGTAAAAAATAAGGATTATTTAATAATTATTTTATATTAAATAATATTATATTAAAGGTTTATGGCTAGGGACCTAAGAGTAAATATTAGAAGTTTGATATAATTTATGAAAGATTCAGATTTAAGTTAGAAAAAAAAAAAAATATAGTGGACATGTGTCACTAACTAACATAAGGTTGGTGCCACTTATCTTTGCTCTAAAGATGACACCTAGCCCCTTTCATGCATGTATGACACCTTGCAATTTTTGTATTAGCCAAAACCTAAATAATTAGATGAAAGGTTAAAGAAAACAAACTTGAAGAGTTGCAGCCAACGTGAGTTTGAGAGAAAAAGAAGAAGAAGAAGAAGAAGAAGAGCTTGAGGTTTTTCATCAATTTTCTCACATTTGGGATTCAAATAATTTGAAGGCAAGTGTTCTAACCCAATCCCACAGTAACCTTAATCTCTGTTTTCATTTTTATTCTGCAAAATTTGAAAGATTTCAATTGGGAACCATACCTTCTTTCGTTTTGATATAAAGTTATGAATCTGTAATTTTTTGGTAATCTGACCACTATGCAATGTTTCGGTCATAACATTTTGTAATAAACTCTGATTTAGACAAACCTATTCCATTTGAAAGTAGACAAGAAAATCTTTATTTTGATATAAATATCGAATGATTTGGAGTTTAAATGCCTACTAAGACTTCTATTTAAATTAACCCTATAGATTCTGCAAAACAGGGACTGAAATTTCTGACCTCTAGTTGCTTAACTACTTATAACTTTCTATTGTGAAATCAGATTCATACAAAGTATATTTTATTCGAAGCTAGACTCAAAATGCTTTCTGTATATACCTGATTTGAAATTTTTGGAGTACAATTACTAACTGAAACATCTGCTTTCATCGACCCTATGGATTCAGTAAAAGAGAGCTAATATTTTCAGACCTTTCGCTACGAAATTATCTGTAACTCCCTTTTGTAAATTCCAATTTTTGTTAAATTTGATTTTCCTAAAACTAGATTGATAAAGCTTTCTAATGACACCTATTTTGTATAAATTGGAGCATAATTGGTTATCCAAAAAGTTCATACAATGTCCCTATAAAATTTTGCAAGAATCGAGCTTTGGTCGATTTCTGCTTTCCTTGTTTCTTCTCTTTGGAAATCAATTTCGGCAAACACTCTTCAGTTAAGCTTTACATTATTACCTTAAATTCCTGTATACTTTTGTCCTTTATTTATTTGTACATCTGCAGCTATCATCTAAAGTTCATGTTTGCATCGTAATGATTCGGCACATGCATCCCATTGTTCTGCATTTGTTTTCGATATGTGCCTCTTCCAGTTTTATTTACTTGGACATTGAATTCATCTAACTTTCTTATTTCAATTGAGCCATATGTTATTTCTTGAAATCCTTGTATACTCTTGCTTTTGTTTCCTTTCAAATCTGAATACATTGTTAAAGATTATGTTTGTATCGTATTGACTCGAAAGGCATATGTATATTTCGTTGTTCCACATGTGCTTCCAATATATGCTAATTTCATTATTCATACTGTCCCTTTGTACTCTGGTGTTTGTGGGATAAATGTGAACCTTTGCCAGAAATGGTAAAGGGAGTTATGCTTAGAGCCCGCGATGCTCTGCCGGCCCCCTATGACTTCACTCAGACGTGGGTGGATGGAGCTCCCAGACGTGGGATGCTTATGTTTGTTGGTCATTCAGAAATGGATGGATCATATTATGTTATGATCCCACTTAACCTTCTGTGTGTTTGATATGATATCCAAAGCTTTGGCTATGTCTCTATGCATTCTTCGGATAAGAATGAAATGAATGCATCGTCATGTGACATTTGAGCTTCTATTCATGTTTTGTTCTTTGATATATTTATGAAATGTTATAAGTCTTTGTTATACCTTGAAAACTACCATATGTCATCGATATGCTCCTTATGCCAATGATATGCTCCAATTACCTTTCCTCGATTGTATGAATAAAACGTGCTTCGAACGATATGATATTGAAATTATGCATTCAAACAAAACATGCTACTGTTTCATCCTATATCTCTGCTTTGTATTTTGATACCTCATTTGTTTGAAAACTGTCCTCTTTGCTATGGATATGTTAGTCATTTGCTGAGCTTTATATGCTCACCCCGTTGCTATATAAATTTTTCAGGATAGCTTATCGCTCACTAAAATGTGTAAATTGGGTTGAGGTAGTGGAAGACTAGAAGATTTTGGAGCAAATATTTTGTACTTGATAGGTTGTTTTGAATCTCGGATTTTGATGATGAAATCAATTGATGGGTTAATTGATCTAATCCATATTATTGAGTTAAGTGGGCAAGATTAACTACGATAACCAGAAAACACAAAGCAAGAATACCAGAGTCAAGATTGATGGACGTTTAAGAGTCCGAAGAATCGTCAGAGATGTTGCCGGAACCAACCGAGAAGAAATCGGGAACCTATCGGAATTTTCGGAAGTTCGCCGAAGAGATCGTCGGAGGTTCACGGAGATCACCGAGAAGGCTCGGCTACTCGTTAAAGTCATCACAAGATCGGGAGCTTGATGGGAGTCCGTCGGAAAGCTCGCCGAAACAAGACTCGACGTTCGCGATTGAAAGCTTGCTTAGGATGTGTTTTTGTTATGTAGTTCACTTGTAATTAGGATTAAGATTAAGAGATAATCCTATATCCTGGTTAGGGGCCAACTGGGCCCAAAGTCGGATATGGTTTGGGCTAAAATTAAGCCAAACCAGTGAAATCGGAGAGCCAGGCGGTAGCACTGCCTGGCTGGGCGGTAGCACCGCCCAGCACCCGAGAGCTGGGCGGTGACACCTCCTGGGCTGGGCGGTTGCACCTCCCAGCACCCGAACGCTGGACGGTGGCACCGCCAGCATCGAGAACCCAAAGAGAATTCAAATTTTGGAGCCCAAAATTTGAATCCTCTTGAGGCCTATAAATACCCCTCAAATCTCAGCTGAGATAACAACTTTTGAGAAGCATTTGATTGAGAGAAAAGTCTTAGAAAGTCTTAGCAAGTCTTGTTTTCAATTTGCTAGAGAGTTCTCCTCCTTCTTTCTTATTGAAATCTTGTAAGAGGTTGAACTGCTTGTAAAAGGTTATAAGAGGGGTACTTACCCTTCCATTTCAAGAGATTTGCTAGTGGAAGGTGGGAGCCTCATCGAAGAGGGGCGTCGCAAGTGGATGTAGGTCATTTGACCGAACCACTCTAAAATCAGGCGTAATCTCTGGTTTGCATTTCATTATCGCCATTTGCATTACTGCAAACCTTCTTACATGCATTAGTTCCTTATTACCTTTGCTGCGCAACTCTCAGAATACGTTTTCAAGTTAAGCTTTTCAAGTTCCGTTCTTATCGTATGAAAGATTTTTCTAAAACCGAAGTTTTAATCCGCTACACTAATTCCCCCCCCCCCTCTTAGTGCCGCTCCGATCCTAAGAAGTGGTATCAGAGCGAGGTTATCTTTCATATTTGGTTTAATACCCAAGAAAGATGGCTTACTCCGGCATGCAAGAGGGCCATTCTATTGCACGACCACCTTTGTTTAATGGGTCGGATTACACATATTGGAAGACTCGCATGAGGATCTTCCTCATTTCTATGGACTTTGAGCTTTGGTCTATTGTCGAGAATGGATTTCAAAAATCTTCTCTTCCGATGAGCGAATGGAATGAATCGGAGAAGAAGGTTTTTGCTTTAAATGCAAAGGCTATGAATGCCTTGTTTTGTGCACTAGACAAAAACAAATTTAATCGTGTTTCAATTTGTGATTCGGCTTTTGATATTTGGAGAACTCTTGAGGTCACTCATGAAGGCACTAGCCGAGTTAAAGAGTCCAAAATCAACATCCTTGTGCACTCTTACGAACTTTTCCGAATGAAACCAAGTGAGTCCATCGTAGACATGTACACCCGGTTTACGGATGTCATCCATGGACTCAAAGCTCTTGGTAAAGATTTTACGAACTTTGAACTAGTAACTAAAATCTTAAGATCCCTCCCTAAAAGTTGGGATCCAAAAGTTACGGCCATTCAAGAGGCCAAAGACCTTAAAGCATTCCCTCTTGAAGAACTCATTGGGTCTCTAATGACCTACGAAATGACATGTCAAGCTCATGACGAGCTCGAGAACCCCCTTCCAAAGAACAGGAAGGATATGGCACTCAAATCACAAGAAGACCACTTAAAAGGAACATCAAGTGATGAGGACAGTGACAATGACATTGCACTTTTGACTCAAAAATTTAAAAAATATTTAAGAAAGAATAAATTTAAAAATAATACAAAAAATAAATTTGAACAAAAGAAGGACCAAGTGATTTGCTATGAATGCAAAAAACCGAGACACTATAAGAATGATTGTCCTCAAGCCAAAAAGAGAACATCAAAAAAGAAGGCGTTCGAGGCAACGTGGGATGATTCAAGCGCATCCGAAGAAGAGGAGTCCAACACCGAGCAAGTTGCTCATTACGCGCTAATGGCGTTAGGAGAAGAGGTATGTGATTTATTTAATGAAGATTTATCTTTTGAAGAACTATCTATCGCTTTTCATGAATTATTTGATGAATGTAGAACTGTTAGCAAGAAGTTAAGTATCTTAAAGAAAGAGCATGCTTTGCTACAAGATAAGTTTGATAGTCTTCAAACTCCTCCATGCTCTAAGTGTGAGCACTTAGAAGCATTGAAAAATAAAAATTTGCTTCTTAAGGAAACCTTAAACAAGTTTAAGGTTGGTAGCAAAGGATTAGATATGATCCTTGCACACAAGGGTCACATCGCAAATAGAAATGGAATTGGATTTGTAAAAGGATTACATCAAAATCCTACCACTTTCATAAAAGGACCTACATTACATGTTTCCTCTTATATGAAATGCAACTTTTGTTGCAAATCCGGACATATTGCCTACAAATGCCCATTTAGAAAAATTAGTTCACAAAAATTAATATGGGTTCCTAAAGGAACTATAAAGAATTCAATAATAAATAACAAAGTTAGTGGGTCAATTTTTGAGGCACCCAAAATCAAATGGGTACCTAAAAATCATCCTCTTTTGTAGACAAACCCACAAGCTAGGAGCAAGAGATGGTATCTCGATAGTGGATGCTCAAGACATATGACTGGAGATCCATCTCATTTCTCTATGAATTATGGAATAACAAAAAACCAAATATTTCTTATTTTAAAGTTTTTGGTTGTAAATGCTTCATTTTAAATGAAAAGGATGCCCTAGGTAAATTTGATGCTAAATCCGATGAAGGCATTTTTCATGGTTACTCCTCCGTTTCTAAGGCCTTTCATGTCTTTAACAAAAGGACCTTAGTAATAGAAGAGTCTATTCATGTAGTTTTTAATGAAATTTCTGATTTAAAGAAAAATGATTTTGATGATGATCTTGGTTTTGATAATTTGAATTTAAACGAACCCCCTCCTCAAAATAGCCATTTGAATGCATCTTCTTCCGAAATTTCTTTACCCAAACAATGGAAGTATGTAGATGCTCATCCAAAGGAGCTAATTATAGGAGATACAACAAAAGGGGTTCAAACTCGTTCTTCTAACAAGAATTTTTGTGCTAACGCCGCTTTCCTTTCTCAAATTGAACCTAAATGCATTGACGAAGTCTTAAAAGATGATTTTTGGGTCATTGCAATGCAAGAAGAATTGAACCAATTTGAGAGGAATGAGGTATGGAAGCTTGTTCCTAGACCAAGTGACCACTTAGTCATAGGTACTAAGTGGGTCTTTAGAAACAAGCAAGACGAAAATGGTATCGTGGTTAGAAACAAGGCTAGATTAGTGGGTAAAGGTTTCAACCAAGAAGAAGGTATCGATTACGAAGAAACCTTCGCTCCCGTGGCTCGATTAGAAGCCATAAGGATGCTCCTTGCCTATGCTAGTAGTAATAATTTTAAACTATTTCAAATGGATGTCAAAAGTGCTTTCTTGAATGGTTTTATTTTCGAAGAAGTATATGTCGAACAACCTCCCGGATTTGAAAATTCTCTTCTTCCTAATCATGTATTCAAATTGACTAAAGCTCTCTATGGCTTGAAACAAGCTCCTAGAGCTTGGTATGAAAGGCTTAGTTCCTTTCTTATTTTAAATAATTTTACCAAAGGCAAGGTTGATACTACATTGTTTATCAAATATTTTAAAAATAATTTTCTTATTGTGCAAATTTATGTTGACGATATTATTTTTGGCTCTTCGGATGAATCACTATGTGAATCATTTGCCAAATGTATGAGTCATGAATTTGAAATGAGTTTAATGGGTGAATTAACTTTCTTTTTAGGATTACAAATCAAACAACTTAGTGATGGTATATTTCTTAACCAATCCAAATATACATTAGAATTGTTAAAACGATTTAACATGGATAATTCAAAAGCAATAAACACCCCTATGAGTACTGCGACTAAGTTAGATATGGATGAAAATAGTGAAAATTTCGATCAAAAAACATATAGGGGAATGATAGGTAGTCTACTCTACCTCACCGCGACTAGACCAGATATTATGTTTAGTGTAGGACTTTGCGCTAGGTTTCAATCTAATCCTAAATTATCTCATCTGAAGAGTGTTAAAAGAATATTTAGGTATCTTAAAGGAACTCCAAATTTAGGATTGTGGTATCCAAAATCTGAAAAATTCGATCTAATAGCTTATGCAGATGCCGATTTTGGCAGATGCAGGATAGATAGAAAAAGCACATCCGGAACATGCCAATTTTTAGGACATGCACTTGTTTCTTGGACTTCCAAGAAACAAAATTCAGTTGCACTATCTACGGCGGAAGCCGAATACATTGCTGCAAGTGCATGTTGTGCACAAGTCATTTGGATGAAAAATACATTAGAAGACTATGGAATTCACTTTAAAAACATTCCCATAAAATGTGATAATACTAGTGCCATATGTCTTACTAAAAATCCAATTCTGCACTCTAGAACTAAGCACATTGACGTTAGGCATCATTTCATACGCGATCATGTCCTTAACAATGATGTTGTTCTAGAATTCATTAACACAAAGCATCAATTAGCAGATATATTTACAAAAGCTTTGAACGAAGATCAATTTGAATTCATTAGAAGGGAATTAGGCATGTTAAATTGTCCCTAAAATGAGCTTCATGAAAAATGACTCGTCCTTTTCCTTTCTTTTGTGGATTTGATTTCTTTCTTCTTCTTCAATTCAAAATGATCCATTAAAGTATAACTTATGATCTTGAGGGAAGAAGCTAAACAAAAGGGAGGAAGAAATTTTTTTTTTTTTTTTTTCCTCCGCGGGATGCCAGCGGTGGCACCGCCTGGCGCTCGGGCGCTAGGCGGTGACACCGCTCGGTTTGGCAGTGGCACCGACCGAGCGACCCTTAATAACCCGAGGGGTTAGGGCCGGCGGTGACACCGCCCCCAACCCGAAAAAAAACTCTCAAAACCCTCTCCCATTCCCTCTAAACCTCATTCTAACTCTTAGAAGCATTGAAGAAGGATTCTTGGTGGTCCAAGCTTTCCATCTCTCAACATAATCTCCATAAGGTAACACTTGAAATCCCTCTTTTTGGTATCCCATTCCCTCTTTTCTTTCCTCTTTCCCTTGCTTATTTTTCACAATTTCATTATCATCTTGTCTAGATAATGGCTCCTAAGAGATCAAAAGGAAAAAGGATTAAAGGAGATTCATTTGACCATGATCTTTTTAGATCAAAAGAGGTAGCCCTTAGCTTTCCAAAATTTGAAACACGATGTATCCATAAGGGAAAATACATTGATCTGGATGAACTAGAGGACTTAGAACCCATTAGGTGGTTTGCACACCTAGAAGCTCTACCTCTACTACAAATAGATGAACCAATCTATCCGCGATTAGTTAGATTGTTCTATGCCAACGTATATGAGGACAACGATAGCCTAAGCACTTACCTTCTAGGAACACCCATTAGAATATTTGACAGCACTATTTGTGAGCTAATTGGCATAACTGAAAAAGATAGGGGATGCTATTTTAAAGGTAAATGGGACGTCAACACAATAGGAGCAACCTATACCGAAGCCATAGAAACAATTTTTGCAAATCCAAACCTTGACTTCCTACCCAAGAGCTGTGAACACCTACTGCCTTTCAACTCTAAAATTCTTCATCACATTATCACAAGCATCATATTCCCCAAACAATTTCATCTTGACGAAATAAGTCAAATAGAGATAGGAACCATGTATTGGATTATGACCGGTCAGCATAATTGTTTTGGGTACTTAATTCGCCAACACATGCAGGATATTATGGCTAAAGATACTATATTGCCATATGGGAGGTTAATCACTAGATTTCTTCATGCCTATAACATTTGCATTCCACCCGATGAAGAATCTATTCAAAATGATCGATATAACATAATAAATAAAAACCTACTGAAAAGACTTAGGTGCACTTTTAGCAATGGCATATGGGTTAGGCAGCCTAGAAGGACGGATCCAATTCCTCAACCAATAGAACACCACGAAACACCAATTCTTATGGGAAATGAATCTCCTCCTCCTAGTCCCTTTGGCACAGCACCTTCAGCTCCTGTTCCCTCCTCTGAAGATCTCATTATGGCGGAACTGTCTCAGATCAAATCTCAGCAAGTACAAATTCAGAATCAACAAGTTGAAATTTTGAAGACACTATGACAAATGAATGAAAAAATAGATATCCTATATCAGCACTGTGGATTATCTCCTAAGGATTAAACTGATGTATCCTTTTATTCTCTTCTGTTTGCTTTTAACAACAAGTTCAAAGTTTGTCATCGAATGAACGATAACTGATCCTTCCTTTTAGATAACTACTGTTTTGATCTGCATAAATGATGATGTCTTTTGGATAAACTATTTCTGGCAAATTTGAATGATGAACTTTGGTTCCTATTAAATGCTAAACCTTTTTTCTATGATCATAAATTAGCTGGCTTGTCTCTTTTTGTTAATGACAAAGGGGGAGAAATGATGACTAAGTGATGACTTACACCATAACAATAGCATGACTTATATGAATTACAAAAACTTGTATGATATGAATGTCTTATATGCCTTGCAAAATCCTTGAAAATATCGCAAGATTGATTGATCATATTGAAGGCATGCCTTACATTTACATCATGAAATTCATGTTGAAAATCTTTATCTTCTATCGTAGTAAAAATTGTCTCTTATCATGATTTTCATCGAAGTTTTGTATTTACTATTGCTTAATGAGAATGACGATAAGTTCTACAGTTAGAACTTATCGGTTTATGCTTGAATTCTATGGATGGAATTCAAGTGTTTTCATCTTCTCATAATATGGCATATAGATAGGGGGAGTTATGTTTAACTCCGTCATCAATTGATTGTCATCATCAAAAAGGGGGAGATTGTTGAATCTCGGATTTTGATGATGAAATCAATTGATGGGTTAATTGATCTAATCCATATTATTGAGTTAAGTGTGCAGGATTAACTACGATAACCAGAAAACACAAAGCAAGAATACCGGAGTCAAGATTGATGGACGTTTAAGAGTCCGAAGAATCGTCGGAGATGCTGCCGGAACCAATCGAGAAGAAATCGGGAACCTATCGGAATTTTCGGAAGTTCGCCGAAGAGATCGTCGGAGGTTCACGGAGATCACCGAGAAGGCTCGGCTACTCGTTAAAGTCATCACAAGATCGGGAGCTTGATGGGAGTCCGTCGGAAGAAGTTCGTCGGAAAGCTCGCCGAAACAAGACTCGACGTTCGCGGTTGAAAGCTTGCTTAGGATGTGTTTTTGTTATGTAGTTCACTTGTAATTAGGATTAGGATTAAGAGATAATCCCATATCCTGGTTAGGGGCCAACTGGGCCCAAAGTCAGATATGGTTTGGGCTAAAATTAAGCCAAACTAGTGAAATCGGAGAGCCAAGTGGTGGCACCGCCTGGCTGGGCGGTAGCACCGCCTAGCATACGAGAGCTGAGCGGTGACACCTCCTGGGCTGGGCGGTTGCACCTCCCAGCACCCGAACGCTGGACGGTGGCACCGCTTGGCTGGGTGGTGGCACCGCCAGCATCGGGAACTCAAAGAGAATTCAAATTTTGGAGCCCAAACTTTGAATCCTCTTGAGGCCTATAAATACCCCTCAAATTTCAGCTGAGATTACAACTTTTGAGAAGCATTTGATTGAGAGAAAAGTCTTAGAAAGTCTTAGCAAGTCTTGTTTTCAATTTGCTAGAGAGTTCTCCTCCTTCTTTCTTATTGAAATCTTATAAGAGGTTGAACTGCTTGTAAAAGGTTGTAAGAGGGGTACTTACCCTTCCATTTCAAGAGATTTGCTAGTGGAAGGTGGGAGCCTCATCGAAGAGGGGCCTCGCAAATGGATGTAGGCCATTTGACCGAACCACTCTAAAATCAGGCGTAATCTCTGGTTTGCATTTCATTATCATTATTTACATTACTGCAAACCTTCTTACATGCATTAGTTCCTTATTACCTTTGCTGCGCAACTCTAAGAATACGTTTTCAAGTTCCGTTCTTATCGTACGAAAGATTTTTCTAAAACCAAAGTTTTAATCCGCTGCATTAATTCACCCCCCCTCTTAGTGCCGCTCCGATCCTAACAGGTTGATGTTGTATAAGTTCTTTTTGGGTGTAATGAAATATCAATGACAAATCTAGATTGATGTATCTTGTAAATATTTGATAAGTACCTCTTACATCAGGATTTTTGGAAATATTAAGTCTAAACTGTGTACTGATATAAACATGTAGTACATGTTGGTTTTGTGATTGCATTAATTACCACGCTTATGGATTTATGATATAGTCATGGTTTAGTTAAGTTGCTTTTGGATTTTAAGAATCATCTAGTGATATGATGTATGATTATAGACTGCACAGGTTTTGTGAATTGTGGATTGTAGAGGTGAATGACTTGAATGAATGTTTTTCTTAGTGACCTCAAATGTGTGATTGGATCCTGGATTGTTTGTTGAATTAAATATTATCAATCTTGAATTAGGTTCACACCTCCTAAATGAGAATTAAATTCGGGGGGGGGGGGGGGGGGGGCGTGACACAACCCAATTAGGGGCCAGCTAGGCCCATGTAAGAACTGTGTTAGCCCAATAAGAAGCCCAAATAGTGCCCCAAGAAGTCTCACAATCGTGGCATAATCTTCGAGACTGTGTCAAGCGGTGGTACTGCCAGTCTGGGCGATGGTACTGCCCAGCGCAGGCGGTGGTACCGCCCATGCCCGAGGAACCCGGGGTGAAAAAGTTTTAGGCTCCAAGTTTGAATCAACTTGAAGCCTATAAATACTCCTCTCATCCCTGGATAAAGCACACAAGCACGGAGAGTTCAAAAGTAGAAAAACGTTGTAGAAATCCTTTATGAGAATTCTCCTCTAGTCTAAGTGTTAGAATTCTATAAGAGGAGAGTGTGTGCTTGTAAGGATTATCTCCTAAACCCGGTAAAAGGAGAAGAGGGGTGTAAAAGGTGATTGACCTTCGCCTATTGAAGGAAGGCCTCTAGTGGATGCCGGTGACCTCGTCGGAGGAGGAAGTCGAAAGTGGATGTAGGTCACGTTGACCGAACCACTCTAAAATCTGGTTTACATTTCCTTTATGCTATTTATCTTAACTGTAAACTACCTTTTTTACTTTACATCAAATACATTTCTGTACGCTTTTAAAGTTAAGATCTTTACGAAAAGGTTTTTATTGAAGATGGTTTTTATCGAATGAAGTTTTAATACAGACATAATCTTTCCGCTGTACTAATTCACCCCCCCCTCTTAGTACCGACCCCCATCCTAACAATTGGTATCAGCGCCACGGTTTTCTACTTTGATTTAACACTCAAATAGAAATGGCTCATTTCGGCTTTCAAGAGGGTCACTCTCTCATTCGTCCTCCCTTTTTCAATGGGATGGACTACACTTATTGGAAAACTCGAATGAGAGTTTTCTTGCTTTCGTTAGATTTAAATTTATGGAATATTATCTAGAACGGTTTTCGAATATCTTCTCTTCCAATGAACCATTGGAATGATTTAGATAGCAAGGGATGAAGCAAAATGAAGTCTCAGAGTCAAGGACGCGATTATGTTGGGAGTTCGTCGGAAGTCCGGACATTCATCGGAAGTTCTGGGGGAACCAGTTAAAAAGTCTCGGAGCTTGCTAGAGAAGCTCATCGGAACTCACCAAAAAGATCATCGTGAAGTTCAAGAGCTTGCCGGAGTCCGCCGGAACATTGGTAAGAGATTGTCGAAAGATCACCGAAAGATCACCAGAAGTTCGCTGGAAGAATAGACATTGGGACTTGTTTAGCTTAGCAAATGTCTTAGGATTTCGTAGTTAGCACATAATTAGGCTTGGATTTGGGCCAACCCAATTAGGAGCCGACTAGGCCTATGTAAGAATTGTGTTGGGCCCAATAAGAAGCCCAAACAGTGCCCCAAGGAGTCTCACCGTCGTGGCATAGTCTTCGAGACTGTGTCAAGCGGTGGTACCGCCAGTCTGGGTGGTGGTACTACCCAGCGCAGGCGGTGGTACTGCCCATGCCCAGGGAACCCAGGATATGAAAGTTTTAGGCTCCAAGTTTGAATCAACTTGAAGTTTATAAATACCCCTCTCATCCCTGGTTAAAGCACACAAGCACAGAGAGTTCAAAAGTAGAAAAATATTGTAGAAATCCTTTATGAGAATCTTCCTATAGTCTAAGTGTTAGAATTCTATAAGAGAAGAGTGAGTGCTTGTAAGGGTTATCTCCTAAACCCGGTAAAAGGAGAAGAGGGGTGTAAAAGGTGATTGGCCTTCGCCTAGTGAAGGAAGGCCTCTAGCGGACGCCGGTGACCTCATCAGAGGAGGAAGCCGAAAGTGGATGTAGGTCAAGTTGTCCGAACCACTCTAAAATCTGGTTTGCATTTCCTTTATGATATTTATCTTAACTGCAAACTATCTTCCTTACTTTACATCAAATATGTTTCCGTATGCTTTCAAAGTTAAGATCTTTACAAAAAGGTTTTTATCGAACGAAGTTTTAATAGAGACGTAATCTTTCCACTACACTAATTCACCCCCCCCCCCTCTTAGTGCCAACCCCGATCCTAACAGGTACCACCGTCCAACCCTACTATAGGATACTGAATGGGCCAAACAATCGACTCATTTAAGCCTTGATTCAGGCCCAATTAGCTATTAACTGAGTTGAGATTATTTCACCTCAATACCGACTCAATTAGACCTAAACTAACTTGATCTAGACAAATTATTATAAAACACAAATCATATGTTGTCCGATATGTCATTAGTTCTTCCGATGCATCGTCCGATCCTTCGACGCATCATCTTCTCTTTCGGCATATTGCTCAATCGACATGTTGACTCTTGCAACTTCTGATCTCCTTGGCACAATATCCAATCTTTCGGCCCAATGTCGAACTCACTGCACAAAGTCATTCTATCGCCACGTCGACCGATCCTTTGGCCCGACGTCTAATCTCTTGACATGTTTAACTTCGGCCCAACATCTAATTCCTCCTACTTCAATCAATTTGCCTCTCCTCGATTAAAGGTAGTCTTACATCACTCAAAACGTAAATTAGATCGCAAACTCATAAATTGATTTTATCATCAAAATCCGTGAGTCAACAATCTCCCTCTTTATGATGATAACAATCAATTGATGGTAGAGTTTAAACTAAACACCTATATCAATATGTCATATTAATAGAAACTTTGAATTCAGAAAATCATGACTATTTCATCATTGCATGCATCATAAATATTGAAAGAACTAATTAATCACATCATTGCATGCATCTTAAAATCATGAGTATTCCACGTATAATCAAAATACACCATGCATGATCATCATCATAATTTCTCTCCCTTTGTCATTAACAAAAAAGAAAAGTGCAACTAGCAAGTTTTCAAGCTAGCAATTTAGCAAGATTTACATCACTTTAAAATATGCAAGCTAACAAGTTGACAGGTGTTACTTCTCTTTGAAATATGAAGGCTAGCAAGTTTTGCTTCTCATGGGATGAGTAAGCTAACACTTGTCTCTTGAGATGTGCAAATCTA
Organism: Musa acuminata AAA Group; assembly: GCF_036884655.1. NCBI lineage: Eukaryota > Viridiplantae > Streptophyta > Magnoliopsida > Zingiberales > Musaceae > Musa > Musa acuminata. The sequence goes on along the minus strand of NC_088342.1, from coordinate 21,546,815 downwards.
AAAAGATAGACAAGATAGTACTTTTTGCTTCTCTTTTGAGATATACAAGCTAGTAAGTTTTGACTTTCCTTGAAACATATAAGTTAGCAATTCTTGCTTCCTTTTGCAATGTACAATTTTATAAGTTTTGCTTCTTGAGATGGGTAAGATAGCAATTTTGCTTGAGATTGCAAACTAACAATTTATCTTCCTTTTATAATATGCAAATTAGCAATCTTTCTCCTTCTTTGTCATTGTCCAAAGAAAAGAAATAATATAATATTATAAATATTTTTTCCTTTACATCAATTTTCAAACATAACATAAGATATATAACCAATTGCAAACATATTGAAAGATATCAATATCAAAGTTCATGAATGATCTGTTGAATCTCGGATTTTGATGATGAAACTAATTGATTGTGTTTAAATGTTTGACTACATTTTGAGTGATACAGGTCTACTCGATCAGGATTAGACAATTAACGCAGGAGGAATTGACGTTGCGTCGGAGGAGATCACGTCAGGATATTGGATGGCAGAAGGCTTCGGGCGTCGGGCATCGGGCCAAGAGCGGAATTGCGCCAAGGATATCGGCATTGTGGAGTTCAACCGCCGATTGGGCAACAAGCCGCAAGAGAGGACGATGCGCCGAAGAATCGGACGAAGCGCCAACCAATGACGTGCCGAGCAACAGAATGTCAATTCGCTTTATAATAATTGTCTAGATCGGAGTAGAGTTTTGGTTTGTGTGTGCAGGATTAACTACGATAACCAAAAAAACACAAAGCGAGAATACCGGAGTCAAGCTCGATGGACGTTTAAGAGACCGAAGAATCATCGGAGATGCTGCCGGAACCATCCGAGAAGAAATCGGGAACGTGTTGGAAGTTCGCCGAAGAAATCGTCGGAGGCTCGCGGAGATCACCAAGAAGGCTCGGCTACTCGTTAAAGTCATCATAAAGATTGGGAGCTTGCAGGGAGTCCGTCGGAAGAGTTCGTCGGAAAAGCTCGCCGGAACAAGACTCGACGTTCGCGGTTAAAAAACTTGCTTAGGATGTTTTTTATGTAGTTCACCTGTAATTAGGATTAGGATTAAGAGATAATCCTATATCCTGGTTAGGGGCCAACTGGGGCCAAAATCAGATTTGGTTTGGGCGAAAAATAAGCCAAACCAATGAATCGGAAAGTCAGGCGGTGGAACCGCCTGGCTGGGCGGTGGCACCGCCCAGCACCCGAGTGCTGGGCGGTGACACCTCCTTGGCTGGGCGGTGGCACCGCCCAGCACCCGAACGCTGGGCGGTGGCACCGCCTGGCTGGGCGGTGGAACCGCCAGCACCGGGAACCCTAAGAGAATTCAAATTTTGGAGCCCAAAATTTGAATCCTCTTGAGGCCTATAAATACCCCTCAAATCTCAGCTGAGGTTACAACTTTTGAGAAGCATTTTGATTGAGAGAAAAGTCTTAGAAAGTCTTAGCAAGCCTTGTTTTCAATTTGCTAGAGAGTTCTCCTCCTTCTTTCTTATTGAAAATTTGTAAGAGGTTGAGCTGCTTGTAAAAGGTTGTAAGAGGGGTGTTTACCCTTCCATTTCAAGAGACTTGCTAGTGGAAGGTGGGAGCCTCATCGAAGAGGGGCCTCGCAAGTGGAGTAGGTCATTTGACCGAACCACTCTAAAAATCGGCGTAATCTCTGGTTTGCTTTTTATTATTGTCATTTACATTACTGCAAATCTTCTTACTGCTTTAGTTCCTTATTACTCTTGCTGCGCAACTTTAAGAATACGCCTTCAAGTTAAATTTCTCAAGTTTCATTCTTAACGTACGAAAGATTTTGTTAAAATCGAAGTTTTAATCCGCTGCACTAATTCACCCCCCCCTCTTAGTGCCGCTCCGATCCTAACAAGTGGTATCAGAGCCACGTTTTTCTACCTTGGTTTAACACCCAAATAGAAATGGCTCTTTACGGCTTTCAAGAGGGTCACTCTCTCATTTGTCCTCCCTTTTTCAATGGGACGGACTACACTTGTTGGAAAACTCGAATGAGAGTTTTCTTACTTTCTTTGGATTTGAATTTATGGGACATAGTCGAAAATGGATTTGAAATGTCTTTTCTCCCAATGAACCATTGGAATGATTTGGAGAAGAAGATGTTTTCTTTAAATGCAAAGGCTATGAATGCCTTATATTGTGCACTTGACAAAAGTGAATTTAATCGCGTTTCGATGTGTGACTCGGCTTTTGATATTTGGAGAACTCTAGAGGTCACTCATGAAGGCACTAGCCGAGTGAAAGAGTCCAAAATCAATATTCTTGTGCATTCTTACGAACTTTTCCGGATGAAACCAAGTGAGTCCATCGGAGACATGTACACCCGGTTCACGGATGTCATCAATGGACTCAAAGCTCTTGGTAAAAGTTTTTCTAATTTTGAACTAGTCACTAAAATCTTAAGATCCCTTCCAAAAAGTTGGGATCCAAAAGTTACGGCCATTCAAGAGGCCAAGGACCTTAAAACATTCCCTCTCGAAGAACTTATTGGGTCTCTAATGACCTACGAAATGAACAATGTGACAAAAAAGAAACTCGAGAACAACCTTCCAAATGATAGGAAGGATTTGGGACATAGAACACATGAATACCACTCGAGCATAAGCTCAAGTGATGATGAACTTAAACTACAAATGAAACAAAAATTAAAAAGCAAAAAGAATGGAACTACTTGCTTTGAACGCAAGAAGAACAAAAGTTGGGATGAATTGAGCTCTTCCGAAGACGAGGAGAAAATCAAGAAAGGCGAGGTGGCAAACTATGCCTCACCCTCTTACAACAATGAGGTAATCAAAATCCCACTAATTTATTTTGATATTACATAATACTTTCTTGAGTTATTTTTAATTTTGTTTAGGATTAATTTTCTTGAAAATTGCATGTGTTATGTTAATGCAGTAAAATGTTAGATATAAATCTAATTCTTATACACCTAGTAAGATTAATCTTATATATGTGCTTGAGAAGCAAGAATTTGTACTTTGACGATTTCCATATTGATTTTCAATGACGATGCATGACTTTTGAATGGAAGGTTTTATGATTTTTTTTATGAACCTTATCTTTGGTTTTCAAACATGATGTATAGTTTTGACATATGAACAAAATTTGAGCATGCTAAGATAAAGTTAATCATATAAATTAAAACTAAAGAAGTTTTAGTTATCTATAAGAATCATTCAAAATTATGTTCAATAAAAATGCAAAATGATGGAATGAAAATATTAAATGTTTTAATACCATTTTATGCATGAGATTTTAAAAGTTATACATAATGATCTTGATGGTTGTTATGAAGAAATTTGTTTTTCGATCCTAAATGATTGATGATATATATATATTTTTTGGCACAAAAAGGACAAAGGCATACTTATATGAAACAACTAAATAGATAAAAGTATTTTTCTTGAAAATTCTTGGTTTGATGAATCTATTTTATCATCTTTTTATGAATATCTTGAAAATGATTTTGATTTGATGATTTGAATTTGAATGAGCTTTATCTTGATTTTTCGAGATTTATAACTTGAGATTTACTCTATAAAAATCAAGATCTTGTATCCTCAATGTTCCTTTTTAGCATCTATTATCCAAATGAATTATGATTGGTATCATTGCTATATTTCTTCTTATCGTGCACTAAAGAGAAAATTTTTCTAAATGAATCGTGATATTTCGGAACCACAATTCTTTTTATGATTCACAATGAATTGAGAAATTTTATATGCTTGAATTAATATCTTATTCTAAGATTGAATGAATTTTATCTATATCATGATCTCCTAAGATTTTTTCTTGATTATTTAAGAGGAGATTTTTCAAAACAAAACGTGTCTTCTATTATTATCTTTTCATGATATGATTTTCATGCAATTCCTTGTACTCATGAAATATTTATCTCATCACCCAATAACTCTTCTTGATATTCCTTATGTGATGAAACAAAATAATGCATGAAATTCAAATAAGAAGTTAATGATCATGCATGATAGGATGTAATGAATTTTGACATTTAGATACTATCATTTGAATAGCTATGATCATGTTGCCAAAATGATTTATCATGAATGCTTGAATATCATGTATGATATGCCGATATTGATGATTGATTTATTTGTATCATGCATGAAAAATAAAAGATATAGTTTTGAAATTGTGCATGTTCGAATTTGAAAATATGATGATGCATAATGATTAAATTGTGCAATGAAAATATTAAACATTTTGAAACCATGTTTTAGTGTCATGCATAATGATCATGCTTAATAAATTTCGAAATTATGGATGATGAATCTTTTACGATTTATGGATCATTGATTTTTACCATAATCAAAGTACCTTATTGATTTTTGTTGTAATAAATCTTACTCTTTCGGTTTTAAACATGATAAATGTTTTTATTTGGTATAAATGAAACAAAATCATATGTTTTGAAATAATCGAAAAGAGGATAACATTCTTGAAAATTATTTTGCTCAATCTTATTGATTTTGATGAATCCATTTGTATCATCTTTGTGAATCTCTTGGATTTTGATAATGATTTTGATGATTTAAATTTGAATAATTTTTTATTGAAATCATGATCTTGATCTCTTGAAATTCATAACATGAAATCCTGCATGAAATACAAATGGGGATAAGTTTTTGGTAGGATATAATTTGACAAATTGATACCATCATGATATGAAACATTTATGATTTGCAATGATATATGCAATACTTGTGCTTTCTAATTATGATGTGATGTATTACATATGATGTAAATCATGATTTAAAATACTATGAGTTGTTGCTAAAATGATGTATTATAAATATTGATTTAATGTTTTGTATCATGAATACTCTAAATGATGAATATTTGATATCATGATCAAAATGTTGACAAATAGTTAAAAATTTTAGTATCATGTATGATATCCTTATAATGGTGATCGATTTATTCAATATCATGCATAAATGAATATAAGGTTTTTGAAAATGTGCATATTCTAATTTGAAAATATGATGATGCACAATTAAGATTGATACTTACCTTTGTCATAATTGATGTAATGGGTCTTCCCTTCTTTTTGACAATGACAAAGGGGGAGATAGCTTGCTTGCACAAGTCAAGAAGATACAAAAACTTGATTACTTGCTTGCCTATCTTAAGTAGCAAAGATTGCTAACTTGCTTATTTCAAGAAGCAAAAGTTGTCTTCTTGAACATCATTATCTTGCCCATCTCAAGAAGCAAGTGTTGAATTGCCATGATTGAACTTAAGAATCTTGCTATACTTTTGTGCTTATATGTTGTGATGAAAATCTAGCTTTATGTTGCAAAAACTTGCATATCTTTTAAAATAGCTAGAGCTACTTCTCCTTTTTGTTGATGACATAGGGGGAGAAGTATATTGATGACTTCATGCATTGAATTAAATATTATATATTTGCATGATAGTTTAAATGTTTTTCATAACATGTGATGAATGTTACTTGGATTTGGGATAATCCAAGTGTTCTATCAATGGCATATTGATAGGGGGAGTTTAGTTAAACTCCGGGGAGTTAAGGTTAACTCCGTTAGTCATCAATTAGTTGTCATCATCAAAAAGGGGGAGATTGTTGAATCTCGGATTTTGATGATGAAACTAATTGATTGTGTTTAAATGTTTGACTACATTTTGAGTGATACAGGTCTACTCGATCAGGATTAGACAATTAACGCAGGAGGAATTGACGTTGCGTCGGAGGAGATCACGTCAGGATATTGGATGGCAGAAGGCTTCGGGCGTCGGGCATCGGGCCAAGAGCGGAATTGCGCCAAGGATATCGGCATTGTGGAGTTCAACCGCCGATTGGGCAACAAGCCGCAAGAGAGGACGATGCGCCGAAGAATCGGACGAAGCGCCAACCAATGACGTGCCGAGCAACAGAATGTCAATTCGCTTTATAATAATTGTCTAGATCGGAGTAGAGTTTTGGTTTGTGTGTGCAGGATTAACTACGATAACCAAAAAAACACAAAGCGAGAATACCGGAGTCAAGCTCGATGGACGTTTAAGAGACCGAAGAATCATCGGAGATGCTGCCGGAACCATCCGAGAAGAAATCGGGAACGTGTTGGAAGTTCGCCGAAGAAATCGTCGGAGGCTCGCGGAGATCACCAAGAAGGCTCGGCTACTCGTTAAAGTCATCATAAAGATTGGGAGCTTGCAGGGAGTCCGTCGGAAGAGTTCGTCGGAAAAGCTCGCCGGAACAAGACTCGACGTTCGCGGTTAAAAAACTTGCTTAGGATGTTTTTTATGTAGTTCACCTGTAATTAGGATTAGGATTAAGAGATAATCCTATATCCTGGTTAGGGGCCAACTGGGGCCAAAATCAGATTTGGTTTGGGCGAAAAATAAGCCAAACCAATGAATCGGAAAGTCAGGCGGTGGAACCGCCTGGCTGGGCGGTGGCACCGCCCAGCACCCGAGTGCTGGGCGGTGACACCTCCTTGGCTGGGCGGTGGCACCGCCCAGCACCCGAACGCTGGGCGGTGGCACCGCCTGGCTGGGCGGTGGAACCGCCAGCACCGGGAACCCTAAGAGAATTCAAATTTTGGAGCCCAAAATTTGAATCCTCTTGAGGCCTATAAATACCCCTCAAATCTCAGCTGAGGTTACAACTTTTGAGAAGCATTTTGATTGAGAGAAAAGTCTTAGAAAGTCTTAGCAAGCCTTGTTTTCAATTTGCTAGAGAGTTCTCCTCCTTCTTTCTTATTGAAAATTTGTAAGAGGTTGAGCTGCTTGTAAAAGGTTGTAAGAGGGGTGTTTACCCTTCCATTTCAAGAGACTTGCTAGTGGAAGGTGGGAGCCTCATCGAAGAGGGGCCTCGCAAGTGGAGTAGGTCATTTGACCGAACCACTCTAAAAATCGGCGTAATCTCTGGTTTGCTTTTTATTATTGTCATTTACATTACTGCAAATCTTCTTACTGCTTTAGTTCCTTATTACTCTTGCTGCGCAACTTTAAGAATACGCCTTCAAGTTAAATTTCTCAAGTTTCATTCTTAACGTACGAAAGATTTTGTTAAAATCGAAGTTTTAATCCGCTGCACTAATTCACCCCCCCCTCTTAGTGCCGCTCCGATCCTAACATGATCAAGTCATGATTTATTTTGATAAATCTCTTCTTTTGTAAATAGTAAAAAAATCTTAGGAGATCAAATACTAGGCAATCTTCAAAAAAAAATTTAAGTTATGAATTTTGAGAAATCAAGAGAAAAATCATGATTCATAACTATTCTCTTTAACAAAAGGAAACATAGGAGAACAAGGATCTTGATTCATAAAAGATATCAAGTATCAAATTATGAGAAATCAAGAATTTAACATGCCTAAGTTTAACATTCAAGCTAGCAATTTTTTGTTTCTTTTGTATCAATATTTTAATCATAACATAAATACAAAGAAGTCATATGAAAATCATGAAATGAAAGTAATTAATATGAAAGATCAAGAAGGGTCAATTCATAAATACCAAAAGATAATTCATTTTGACAAATCTTCTTTTTAGTGAAAGAGGAAATAAAAAGAATGATTCATAAAAAAAAAATCAATTTATAATTTTGAGAAATCAAAAGAGAAATCATGATTAATTTGGATAATTCTCTTTAATAAAATGAAAGAATCATAAAGACTCATTTAGTTACAAATCTAGCCTTATTTCGAATCATGATACCTTATTCATCTTGCTTATTCCTAAAACTCATTTAGTGTTAATTACAAGATGATCACTAAGTCTAGGAACAAGCGTTCAAACCATATTTCTCTCAAATTGATTTAATTCTTTATGCATTGGAAAAACCCATGAGTCATCTTTGAGAGCATCGTCAATGCATTTAGGTTCAATTTGAGACAAAAAAAATAGCATTTACATAAAAAATTTAAATGAAGAACAAGTTTGAACACCTTTTGATGTATCTCCAATAATTAGCTCCTTAGGATGTGCATCTATATACTTTCATTCTTAAAGTAAGGATTCTTTGGATGTAAATGCATCCAAGTTGCTTGGAAGAAGAGAATTCTCATTCAAATTCAATGTATCAAATTCAAAATTATCATCAAAATTATTTTTCTTAAATTTGGGAGACTAGTTAAAAATAACATTGATATATTCCTCAATAACTAAAGTTTTTTTTATTGAAAACTCGATAAGTTTAGGAACAGAGGAATATCCAAGAAAAATCCATTCATCAGATTTTGCATCAAATTTTTCTAAGGCATTATTTTTATTTAAAATAAAATATTTATAACTAAAAATTTTAAAATATAAAATGTTGGGTCTTTTATTGTTCTACAATTCATAAGGAGTTTAAGATAATAGTGGTTGTATAAAAACCCTATTCATGACATAACATGTCATATTAATGGTTTTGGTATAAAAATATTTGGGTAGGCTATGTTCGTTAAACATGGTTTTTGCCATCTCTTATAAACTCCAATTTTTTCTCTCAATAACTTCATTTTGTTGTGAATTTCTTGGAGTAGAGAAATTGTAGTCATACCCATTTGAATCACAAAATTCTTAAAAATCATGGTTTTTAAATTTACCACCATGATCACTACAAATAGAAGAAATCACAAAGCCTTTTTCATTTTGAACTTGTTTGCAATACTTTATAAAACATTTAAAACAATCACTTTTATGTGTCATGAAGTATATCCAAGTATATCTATTATAATCATCAACAATCACAAAAGCATATTTACTACCTCCTAGATTTGTAATATCAATTGGTCCAAATAAATCCATATGAATTAATTGTAACGGTCTAGAGGTAGCTTGATTTTTAGGTTTTAAGCTACTCTTTATTTGTTTACCTAGTTAGCATGCATCACAAACTTTATCTTTAACAAATTTAATTCTAGACATTCCTCTTACAAGTTTTTAGTTGTAATTTGTAAAATCAATTTTATACTTGCCTAACTTAATCTCCTATGTCAAACCCATGCATCATCGTTTAAAATCGAAAAACAAGTTTTATCGCAAAAATTATCAAGATCAATAGTATATACATTATTGCTCCTTAAGATAATCATAGATTTAATTTTATGTGGTATCTCTATTATACAAGCATTAGTGTCACATCCTGGATTTTTTTTTTATATATCTTTCCACACATTTAGGCCAAATAGATAAACATCACTTTATTCATCATTCATAAATATTTATTACAATTCATTTATTACAATCCATTTATTCGTCGAGTCATAAATAGAAAAGTAAACATAGTGATGTTAACTTCAAGAATCATCCAAGTGGCTCTACCTAGCGGTAGAGGAAGGTCTGCTGTCCACTGGAATCTGATTTAGTACCAGAGGGAGGCTGCTCTGAAAATCAAAAACAAAGAAAATTCAACAACGCTGAGTAGGAACCCCAAAAGTCAATTCAAAATGTATACATGATCAAAATTCAATCAATCATCCCATTGGCGTATATCAAGTACCCGAAGGAGCACTCCCCCAACAGCGGATGGAGATGCTTTATCCTACGGGATGAGTTTGTGTTCTCCCAATAGCGGATGGAGGCAAACTCATATCACACTCCCAACAACGGATGGAGGAACCATCCAGCCGCCACGTCTGACGGCCCGCTAATCCCCGAAGGGAATCGCCCTACCTGCTCTCGGTAGGAAAATAATATAATCTCACACTAGTCATGTCCATTTCGGGATGAAATAACATATTTAAAATATCTATTTCAAATATCATCAATATCAAATAATATAAATTAGCCCTCAATTGACTTGAACTCTAGTTTAATCGATTCAATTGAACTCGATTTACTAGAGCCTAACTGAACTGATCTCTAATCTTTATTTAACTGGTCTGGAACCACCCTAGACTAGTATAATTTAGACTAGATTAAGTTCAATTTAGGTTAAACTAACTTGAATAAGTTAATTAATTCAGAATCACCCTCAATTGATCTAGACTAATCAAGTCTAGTTTAGTTCAATCAATATTTGGGCTCAAGTTCAACAATAATATTGGGCTAGATTGAGCCAGTCCATCTACTGGTCATGTGCATTATACATGATTGAGCATGCATTACACAAAACTGGCCCAGCCCTAACCCATGGATTAGTCATGTGCGTCGCATGTGACCACCCATAATGGTTGGGCTAGGGTAGCCTACGGGCCAAGGCCTGACCCGTGGGTTGGGCCTGGCCTGTAAGCAATTTCATTCCAATTAATATTCAATTTCATATCATAGCATATACCCATTAACAACATAAATAAAAATATAATAATGCATTAAAAGATAGATGAGGAGAAAAGCTTTAATACAAGGAAATAACATTTTCAATTTGACTAGAAATCATAAGGCATTAAAAGAGGGACTAGGAGATAAGTTTTGATACAAGGAAATAGCCTTCTAAATTTAAATAAAAATTATATTTTTAATACATATAAAATTTCAACATATTCTAGTCATATTTTAAATCATTCAGAATAATATAGTTTAAATTTCAGATCAAAGAATATCAAAAAAAGATTTTAGATAACATATTCTAGTCTAACAAGATTTTAATCCAGACAAAATTAAAGATAAACTGTAATACATAAAATATATCATATAAAACATATACCTTTTTAACATATTTAATTCTACAATAAAAACCTTAATCATGGGTCAAAGAATATTATGAAAACTTTAACTGATTACTTTAATACAAAAATTTTGACATTTAAAGAATTGATACACATTTTTCAAACTATAAAACTTTTAATGTTTAAAGAATCAAAATAGAAGCTAAAACTTTTAAATTTAAGAAAGGTAGGGAGACCTACCTCTTGTCAATAGGGTGTAACTCCTCGTTCTCTTGTTAACAGGGTGTAACTCCTCGTTCCTCCCGCTGCCAAGCTCGACTAGGTGAGGAATGAAGGAGAGAAATCCCTCCCCTTTAAACAGGAGGAGGTGAGCCTCTATTAAGGGAAATTCATTTTAATTTTTGTATTTATTTAATATAAATTATTTTTATTTAATATACTAACAAATATGATATCATCATATTTGGAATACTTAATAGTTATTTCCTTAATTCATATCAACAAACAAGGAAGTAGATTAAGGTTTCCTTAAATTATAATAACAAGTAAGGAAATAAAATCAATTCCTAACTTAAATATTTGATTTGATTACATTTCTCCCCTCCGATAGGAAATTTGATCCCCAAATTTGGCTTACTTTAATAGAATAGATCAGGATACTACTCTCACATATCTTCTTCTCTTTCCCACGTTGCCTCTTGGTCTGAATGGTGTTGCCAACAAATCTTTACCAAAGGTATAATTTTGTTCCTTAGAACATGTTCTTTCCTTTCCAAGATCTGGGTTGGTTGTTCTCTAAAAGTGGCATCATCTCGTAGTTGTAGAGGTTGGTAAGATATGACATGTGATGGATCCCTGATATATCTTTGAACCATTGACACGTGGAATACATCATGGATGCTAGCCAAAGCCGGGGGCAATGCCAATCTGTATGCTACAGGCCCAACCTTTTGTAAGATCTCAAATGGGCCAATAAATCTTGGGGCTAACTTTCCCCTTTGACCAAACCTCATAACTCCCTTGGTTGGCGACACCTTTAAGAAGACGTGCTCACCAACTTCGAACTCTAGATCTCTTCGCCTTCGATCTGTATAACTTTTCTGACGACTTTGAGTTGTTAATAATCTTTGGCGTATAATTCGAATATTATCAGCATCTTTTTGAATTAATTGAGGCCCCAAAATCTTCCGTTCTCCCACCTCATCCCAATATACAGGTGATCTGCACTTTCTTCCATAAAGAGCTTCAAATGGAGCCATCTGTATGCTAGAGTGGTAACTATTATTATAAGGAAACTCAATTAGATGCAAGTGCATATCCCAACTTCCACCAAAGTCTAAAGCACATGCTCTTAAGAGATCTTCAAGAGTTTGTATTGTCCTTTCAGATTGGCCATCAGTTTGGGGGTGAAAAGCTGTACTAAATTTTAACTGCGTGCCCAAAGATTTTTGTAGACTTCCCCAAAATTTAGAGGTGAATCTTGGATCTCTATCTGAGATAATGCTAACTGGCACCCCATGATATCGAATGATTTCCTTAATATATAAGCTTGCTAGTTTAACCAATGAATACTTCTTGTTAATAGGAAGGAAGTGAGCAGATTTAGTAAGTCTGTCTACTATTACCCAAATTCTGTCATATCCTTTCACAGTCTTGGGTAATCCTGTCACAAAATCCATAGTGACTTGCTCCCACTTCTATTCAGGAATCGAAATCCTTTACAACTTTCCCGTAGGTACCCGATGTTCTATCTTCACCTATTGACATATCAGACATTTAGAAACAAACACTACTATATCTCTCTTCATACCATGCCACCAATAGTTTTAGCATAAATCTTGATACATCTTAGTAGTCCCAGGATGGATATTAAATTTTGATCTATGTGCCTCCTCTAATAATTGCATCTTTACTGGATGGCTTTCGGGAACACAAAGTCGATTGTGGAATGTAATAGAACCATCTTCGGCTTGGAGGAATTCAAGTCTAGATCCTTGAGCTATTTCCTTAACTATCATTTGAAGATATGTATCTTCCTTTTGACCTTCTTTAACCTTTTCTACCAAAAATGATTGTGCCATCAAATACACAAGAAAACCTTTATTTGTCTCCGATAAAAGTTTAAGTTTTAAGTCTGCTAACTCCGTTATCATAGAATTCCTTTGAATATTCATATAGGCTACAAGACTGTAGGTATTTCTGCTTAAGGCATCAGCAACTACATTAGCTTTCCCAGGATGGTAGTTGATATTAAAATCATAATCCTTTAGAAAGTCCAACCACCTTCTTTGTCTAATATTTAAATCTTTCTGTGTGAAAATATATTTGAGACTCTTATGATTTGTGAAGATTTCGAAAGTCTGTCTATAGAGATAATGCCTCCAAATTTTTAGTGCAAAAATGATAGCTGCTAGCTCTAAGTCATGAGTAGGATAGTTCTTTTCATGAGGCTTTAATTGCCTCGATGCATAAGCAACTACCCTCTCGTTTTGCATTAGAACGCAACCAAGCCCTTGTAGTGAGGCATCACTATATACTACAAAACCTTCTCCCCCTGAAGGAATCACCAAGATAGGAGCACTGGTTAATTTCTTCTTCAATTCTTGAAAACTTTGTTGACATTTATCATCCCACATGAATTTTATGTTCTTTTGTGTCAACTTGGTCAATGGTGCTGCTATTTTTGAAAAGCCTTCTACGAATCTTCTATAGTATCCAGCCAAACCCAAGAAGGTTCTAATCTCTGAAACATTAGAAGGCTGCTTCCATTTTATCACAACTTCAATCTTGTGAGGGTCAACAGATATGCCAGCGCTCGAAATTACATGATCGAGAAACATAATTTCATTGAGCCAGAAGTTGCACTTGCTTAACTTGGCATATAGTTTCTCTTGTCTTAGGACTTCCAGAACTGTCTTAAGATGGTGTTCATGCTTTGCTATGCTTTTGGAGTAGATCAGGATATCATCAATGAACACAATTACAAATTTATCAAGATAAGGGTGGAACACCCTATTCATGATGTCCATGAAGGCAGCTGGTGCATTTGTGAGTCCGAAAGGCATTACTAAGAATTCATAATGACCATATCTTGTTCTAAAGATAGTTTTCTATATGTCTCCTTCCCTTATCTTCAATTGATGATACCCGGATCTCAAATCAATCTTTGAGTATACCTGAGTACCTTGAAGTTGATCAAACAGGTCATCTATTCAGGGAAGAGGATATTTATTCTTTATGGTCACTTGGTTGAGCTGTCTATAATCGATGCATAGTCGCATAGATCCATCTTTCTTCTTCACAAATAGGACAGGGGCACCCCAAGGTGATACACTGGGTCAAATAAAACCCTTGTCCAAAAGCTCTTGGATCTATTTCTTTAACTCCTCCAACTCAATTGGTGCCATTCTATACAGAGGTTTAGAAATAGGTGCAGTACCAAGTAGAAGATCAATTGTAAATTCAATCTGTCTATTTGGTGGCAGTGCAAGTAGATCTTCAGGAAAAACATCTAGAAAATCCTGCACAATAGGGATGTCCTTTAATACTGGCTTCTTAGATTCTTCTCCAGAAATGAAGGCCAAGTATCCCTGACATCCCTTCAGTAATAGTTGGGTAGCACTCAAGGCTGAAACAATAGAAGGAAACTTTTCTTGAATCCCAATGAACTTGAAAGGTGGTTGATCTAGAGGTGAGAAAATAATAGTCTTCCGAAAACAATCGACACTTGCATGGTATGCTAAAAGCCAGTCCATACCCAAGATAGCGTCGAAATCTTGAAATTCTAGTAGAATAAGATCTACTAGCAAATCGTGACTTTCAATAGTAATAACACAGTTTCTATATATCTGATCAACTATCAAAGAGTTTCCAACCGGTGTTACTACCATTAATGCATTATTCATTGTCTCACGATTCTTATGTAATTTCATAGCAAAATAGGGTGATATAAAAGAATGCGTAGAACCAGAATCAATAAGCACAGATGCTAGCATACCACAGAGTGTGATGATACCTTTAATAATAGATCCCGAGGCTTCAGCATCTTGATGAGTTAGTGCGTAGACTCTTGCCTGTCCTTCCTCTCTGGGTCGTAGCTATTGTTGTCCAGTTGTTTGGGGTGGAGCTCGGCGTTGATGTTGCTTCCATGGGCAATCCTTTGACATGTGCCCCGGTTGTTGACAATAAAAACATACGCGTTGTCCCATAGGGCATGAGGTGGAAACATGATCTGTCTTCCCACAGAAATAACATCTTATAACAACTTGATTGCTAGGAGCTCCTGCTTGTTGATGCCCAAACTGTTTATCTTTTCCTTTCTTTGAGGGTCCAGAATGTGATCCCCCATACGTAAATGGTGTAGCACTAAAAGGTCGCTTTCGATCCTTTGCTTGTTGTAATTCATTATCCAATTTCTCTACCACCAAAGCTCGATTTAACACTTCAGCATATGTTGGTAAAATCAGTACTGCAACAGACTTTCTAATTGATGATCGAAGTCCCCTCTTAAAATGACGAGCTCTTTGACTTTCATTAAAAGCAATATGTGGAGAGAACTAAGCCAACTCAGTGAAATGATGATCATATTCTATTACAGTTCTATTTCCTTGGTGGATGCTAAGGAACTCTTGTTGTTTCTCAAAGCGAACTGAATCAGGAAAGAACTGCTCATAAAATGCATCTTTAAACTGCTCCCAAGTTACCATATTACCTCTTGCCTCTAACATCCTCCTTTTTTAGATCCACCAAGTGTCTGCCTTCCCTTCCAAAATGAAAGAAGCGAAAGGCACTTTTTGATTTTCCCTACATTCGATAGCTTCGAATGTCTTTTCCACTTGACGAATCCAACATTCAGCAAAGATTGGATCTGACTTGCTCTAAAAAATTGGTGGTCCCAATCTCTTAAAGTGATCTAAAGTATTATTCCTACCCTGTGGAATTTCATCTCGTTCCTCTTGACGCTCAAAGTATTCTCTAATAGCATTGAGGACTCTGTGTACGTCATCTTGAGCATTAATGGGTGTTTGGGCATGAGGGGCATTCTGCGAAGTCGAAGAAGCTGGCCCATAATTAGTGACAGGTGTACGGGAGGACTGGGTTTGCTCTACGATGCGTGGAGCTTCTAAGTTATTATTTGTTTGAACACCTCTCCGAGTGCGTAGACCAATAGCATTGCGACCATGAGCACCCCGAGTGACAAGACCACTAATCTCTGGAATTGGCTCCATTACTCCTATAATAGGTTAAAGACAATCATCGGTTAGAGTCAATCAAGGGACCTAATACACCTACAGGCCCTAGACCATGCTTTGATACCATAAAAGATGTCACATCCTGAATTTTTTTTTTATATATCTTTCCACACATTTAGGCCAAATAGATAAACATAACTTTATTCATCATTCATAAACATTTATTACAATTCATTTATTATAATCCATTTATTCGTCGAGTCATAAATAGAAAAGTAAACATAGTGATGTTAACTTCAAGAATCTTCCAAGTGGCTCTACCTAGTGGTAGAGGAAGGTCTGCTCTCCACTGGAATCTGATTTAGTACCAGAGGGAGGCTGCTCTGAAAATCAAAAATAAAGAAAATTCAGCAACGCTGAGTAGGAACCCCAAAAGTCAACTCAAAATGTATACATGATCAAAATTCAATCAATTATCCCATTGGTATATATCAAGTACTCGAAGGAGCACTCCCCCAACAGCGGATGGAGAGGCTTTATCCTATGGGATGAGTTTGTGTTCTCTCAACAACGGATGGAGGCAAACTCATATCACACTCCCAACAACGGATAGAGTGGTATCCCACACCCGCCAAAGTGGGGACACGTTCCTCCCAACAACGGATGGAGGAACCATCCAGTCGCCACGTCTGACGACCCGCTAATCGCCTAAGGGAATCGCCCTACCTGCTCTCGGTAGGAAAATAATATAATCTCACACTGGTCATGTCCATTTCGGGATGAAATAACATATTTAAAACATCTCTTTCAAATATCATCAATATCAAATAATATAAATTAGCCCTCAATTGACTTGAACTCTAGTTTAATCGATTCAATTGAACTCGATTTACTAGAGCCTAATTGAACTGATCTCTAATTCTTATTTAACTGGTCTGGAACCACCCTATACTAGTATAATTTAGACTAGATTAAGTTCAATTTAGGTTAAACTAACTTGAATAAGTCAATCAATTCGGAATCACCCTGAATTGATCTAGACTAATCAAGTCTAGTTTAATTCAATCAATATTTGGGCTCAAGTTCAATAATAATATTGGGCTAGATTGAGTCAGTCCATCTACTGGTCATGTGCATTATACATGATTGAGCATGCATTACACAAAACTAGCCCAGCTTTGGCCCATGGACTAGTCATGTGCGTCGCATGTGACCACCCATAATGGTTGGGCTAGGGTAGCCTACGGGCCAAGGCCTGACCCGTGGGTTGGGCCTGGCTTGTAAGCAATTTCATTCCAATTAATATTCAATTTCATATCATAGCATATACCCATTAACAACATAAATAAAAACATAATAATGCATTAAAAGATAGATGAGGAGAAAAGCTTTAATACAAGGAAATAACATTTTCAATTTGACTAGAAATCATAAGACATTAAAAGAGGGACTAGGAGATAAGTTTTGATACAAGGAAATAGCCTTCTAAATTTAAATAAAAATTATGTTTTCAATACATATAAAATTTCAACATATTCTAGTCATATTTTAAATCATTCATAATAATATATTTTAAATTTCAGATCAAAGAATATCAAAAAAGGATTTTAGATAACATATTCTAATCTAACAAGATTTTAATCCAGACAAGATTAAAGATAAATTGTAATACAGAAAATATATCATATAAAACATATACCTTTTTAACATATTTAATTCTACAATAAAAAGCTTAATCATGGGTCAAAGAATATTATGAAAACTTTAACTGATTACTTTAATACAAAAATTTTGACATTTAAAGAATTGATACACATTTTTTAAACTATAAAACTTTCAACGTTTAAAGAATCAAAATAGAAGCTAAAACTTTTAAATTTAAGAAAGGTAGGGAGACCTACCTCTTATCAACAGGGTGTAATTCCTCGTTCTCTTGTCAACAGGGTGTAACTCCTCGTTCCTCTCACTGCTAGGCTCGACTAGGTGAGGAACGAAGGAGAGAAATCCCTCCCCTTTAAATAGGAGGAGGTGAGCCTGAAATTTATTTTAATTTTCGTATTTATTTAATATAAATTATTTTCATTTAATATACTAACAAATATGATATCATTATATTTGGAATACTTAATAGTTATTTCCTTAATTCATATCAACAAACATGGAAGTATATTAAGATTTCCTTAAATTATAGTAACAAGTAAGGAAATAAAATCAATTCCTAACTTAAATATTTGATTTGATTATAATTAGATTCAAATTTAATGTTATATCTCTTATCTCATAAGTAACTAATGCTTAGTAAATTATTTTTTGAACCATCGACTAACAGAACATCTTCAATCAAGAGGTTTGATTTGTTATCTATATTTCTTTTATCAATAATTTTTCTTTTATTATTATCTCCAAAGGTGGCATATCCTTCATCTTGACTAATGAGCTTAGAGAAAGTGTTAGATCTTTGGTCATATGCTTTGAGCATCTACTATTAAGATACCATCTCTTGCTCCTAGCTTTCGATTATAGACATAACTACAAGAAAGGGGAGTTTGCTTTAGGTATCCATTTAACTTTGGGTCCCTCATGGTCAAATCTACCTATCTTGATTTTTAGTATTAAGTCATTCATGGTTCCTTTAGGAACCCAAACTAATTTGTGTGAGCTATATTTTTTAAATGAACATGTATAAGCATAATGACCATATCTATCATAAAAATTACATTTAACTTTAGGGGAAACATGTAATATGAGTCCTTTAATAATTATAGTTGGCTTTTGTTGAGTGTTACTACTTACGAAATCGATTCTTTCCTTTATATGTATATGACCTTTATTTGCAAAAATCATATTTAATAATTTATTATCAATTTTAATTTTTTTAATATTTGTTTTAATAACATATTTTATTTTTTTAATAAATCAAACTTCATATTTAGTGCAAAGTGTTAACAAGCATTTATCATACTTATTTTTCAATTTATCAAATTCATTAGAGAGAGATACATGATCCTTTTTTAGTAATTTATATTTCTTACCAACTATTTTGAGTTCATCATATAAGTCATGAAATGCATTAAGTAATTCATTATAAGGTAAAGAAGTTTTAGTTAAGTTATATACCTTATCATTGAAAGCCATCAATATGTAGTTCACCACTTCGTCTTTATTGGTTTGCTTTTTGTCTTCTAATACACTTGATTCATCCCAAGTTGTCTTGAGTATTTTCTTTTCCTTTTGTGCTAGCAGCTTCTTCTTCTTCAGTTGTGGATACTCATTTTTAAAGTGTTATGACCTTTTACATTCATAGCAAATTATTATGTCCTTTTTAAGTTTATTTTAATTATTAGATTCTTGTTTTACATAGTTTATTTTATTCCTTTTCATGAATTTTTTAAATTTTCTTGTGAAGAGTGCCAAGTCATCATTATCACTTGAACTTTTGCTTGAGTGGTCTTCTTTGGTTCTAAGTGCAATATCCTTCTTGTTATTTAGAAGGTTGTCCTCTTATTCGGCATGTGCCTTGCAAGTTATTTCATAGGTCATGAATGATTCTATTGAGTTTTTTAAGAGGAAAGTCATTCAAGTCCTTTGCTTCTTGAATTGCCGTCATCTTTGGATTCCAACTTTTTGGAAGAGATCTTAAAATTGTTACAAATGAGTCAGCACTAAGGGGGGGGGGGGTGAATTATGCAGCGGGAAAATCACGTCGGTTCTGAAAATTTCTTTTATTTTGATAAAACCGATTTCAGAAACTTGCCCAACTTGAAAGCATGTTCATAAATGTATTGAAGGCAGTAAGCAAGTAAAATAGTTTGTAGTAAAGTAAATTGCTCAAGACAAAATGCAAACCAAATTTTAGAATGGTTCGGTCGTCATGACCTACATCTACTTCGCTGATTCCTCTTTCGTCGAGGCCACTGGCATCCACTATCGATTTTTCTTTAATAGGTGAAGATCAACCTCCTTCTTACACCCCTCTTCTCCTTTTCATAGGTTTAGGAGTCAACCTTTACAAGCACGCACACACCTCTCTAAATAGAATTCTAAAGTTAGATCTAGAGGAGCGATTTCTCAAGTGATTTCTATAGCGTTTTCTCACTTTAAAACTCTCTGTGCTTATGTGTGTTAACCAAAGATGAGAGGGATATTTATAGGCTTTAAGTTGATTCAAACGCGGAGACTAAAAAGATCTCATCCCAAGTTTCCTAGGTACTGGTGGTACCACCACCGTTCTTGGGCAGTACTACCATCGTAGGATCTGACTCTGGGTGGTACCACCACCAAACAGGGGCAGTACCACCATTGGTAGCATTACTGCCGATGGTACCACTGCCCAGCCTGGGTGGTACCACCACCCAGGTTTCTTGGGGTGCTATTCCCCAAGCAGTGCCACCGTTGGCCCTAGTAGTGCCATCGCCGGTGGCCCCTAACAGACCAGTCCAACTTTGGGCCCAGTTGGCCCCTAACATAGTTAATGGGATTACCTCCTAATCCCAACTCCAATTATATGCTAACTATAATTCCTAAGACATAATCTAAGCAAGATAAGTCTGGTTTCTTCTAGCGAGCTTCCAGCGATCTTCCGACGAACTTCCGACGATCTCTCGGCAATGTTCCGGTGGTCTCTCGGCAAGCTCCTGGACTTTGTTAGAACCAGAAGCACTAAGAGGGAGGGGGAGGGGGGTGGGGGGGGGGGGGGGGGTGGGGGGGGTGAATTAGTGCAGCGAAAAACTTTCGACGATTAAAACTGCGTTCGTACGATAAAAGCGATTTCGATAGAAAACCTGATTCATAAATCACTTTAACTTATGATCAAGCGAGATGCAGTTAAAGCGAATCTATAAAGGCAGTTTACAGTTATGATGGAAATCAAAATGTAAGCACAAACTGAAATATGATGTTTGTACGATAAAACTGATTTACGTTTAAATACCGATTCGGAAAATACTGAACTTTGAAATACGATCGTAAATGCGCAGAAGGTAGTAAGCTATTGAGGAGGTTTGTAGTAAAGATAATATGCTCAAAGTAAATGGAAACCAGAGAGCACCGTAATTTTAGAGTGGTTCGGTCAATCTTGACGTACATCCACTTCTGGCTTCCTCCACCGACATCCACTAGAGGCCTTCCTTCAATAGGTGAAGGCCAACAATCCTTTTATAGTTTTACTCCTTTTGACGGGCTTAGGAGATAACCCTTATAGAATTTTCTCTCATCTCTTGAAAGATCAGAACTTGGAAGAAAAGAGGGAGAAGAACTTTTGGCCTTTACAACACTTTTGAGCTCTAAAAATCACAGAATCAGATCAGGATTTCGGTGTGTTTTTGTTACTCTTTCATTGCTGAAAGGGTGGGAGTATTTATAGGCTCCAACCCAGTTTGAATTTCAAGCTCAAAACTATCAATTCTTGGAATTTCGGGGTCTGGCGGTTGCACCGCCTGACTGGGGCGGTTGCACTGCCTGTTAGAGCTCGAAGACTGAGCCTCTAGGCGGTGCCACCTCCTGTCAGGGGCGGTTGCACCTCCTATCGGAGCTCGAAGACCGAGCTCCAACGGTGCCACCGCCTGATTGGGGCGGTTGCACCGCCCAACCAGAGCTCGGAGACCAAGCTCAGGCGGTTCCACCTCTGTTCGAGGCGGTTGCACCGCCCAGCCAGAGCTCGGAGACTGAGCCCTGGCCGATGCCACCGCCGACCCAGGCGGTGCCACCTCTGGCCAAGAAATCTGGGTCCGAATGGGTTGATCCATTCGGCCCAATTTGGGTCTGTCAAGGGCCCAATTGCCCCAAGATTAAGTTAATGGGATCACCTCCCATTTCTAACTTAATCATCATACTAACTATGAATTTCTTAAGACATTTACTGTAACTTGCTCCGGTGTGTCAATCGCTTCTTTCGGCGAGCTTCTGGTGAGCTTCCGTCGATCATCCGATGAACCCTCGGTGATGCTCCTGCGGACTTCCGGCAAACTCCTGGACATGCGAAGATCCACTTGGCAAGTTTCAATGAGCTTCTTTGGCAAGCTCCTGGACTTCTCGGATTTGTTCCCGCAGAACCTCCGACAACCGTCCGAAATTCCGTCGAATTCTCGAACCTCCAACGAATCCTTCGCGCTTTACTTTGGCACTTTGTTTCGCTTTATGTCTTCATTGTTATCGTAGTTAATCCTGCACACACAAGCCAAAACTCTACTTCGATCTAGACAATTATTACAAAGCGAATTGACATTCTGTTGCCCGACACGTCATTGGTTGGCGCTTCGTCCAATTTTTTAGCGCATCGTCCTCTCTTGTGGCTTGTTGCCCAATCGGCGGTTGACCTCCGCAATCTCGATATCTTTGGCGTAATTTCGCTCTCCCTGGCCCGATGCCCGACGTCCGAAGCCTTCTATCGTCCAATATCCTAACGTGATCTCCTCCGGCGCAACGTCAATTCCTCCTGCGTCAACTGTCTAATCCTGATCGAGTAGACCTGCATCACTCAAAATGTAGTTAAACATCTAAATATAATTAATTAGTTTCATCATCAAAATCCGAGATTCAATAATCTCCCCCTTTCTGATGATGACAACTAATCGATGACTAACGGAGTTAACCTTAACTCCCCGGAGTTTAACCAAACTCCCCTATCAATATGCCATTGATAGAACACTTGGATTATCCCAAATCCAAGTAACATTCATCACATGTTATGAAAAATATTTAAACCATCATGTAAATATATATAAAATATTCAATTCAATGTATGAAGTCATCAATATACATCTCCCCCTATATCATCAACAAAAAGGAGAAGTAGCTCTAGCTATTTTAAAAGATATGCAAGTTTTTGCAATATGAAGCTAGATTTTCATCACAACATATAAGCACAAAAGCATAGCAAGATTTTTAATTTCAATCATGGCAATTCAACACTTGAATTTTTGTGCAAGATTGCACTTTGTTTTTCTTTGCAAGTAAGAATATTTATGATGTTTGATATAGCAAATTTCTTCATTACAATGATCGAGCTAGCAAATTCTTCATTCAAGTGTGCAAGCTAGCAATAACTTTCTCCCCCTTTGTCAATGTCAAAAAGAAGGAGAGGAACCAATGATTTAGACTTTTACATCAACTTTGCATCAATTAATATTTCAATCATCACATGATGCATACAAGACAATAATGCAAAGAAATCATTTCATGAAGGATATGAATGTGAAAATTCACCAAGGATCACATGATACAATTGCAAATCATGATATCATTATGCGATATATCATGAGATGATAATTTATCATATCAATGAAAGATATCAATTGTTAAACATGATATGATAATAGTCTCAAAAATTTTAATTTACGATACATGTGATACATTGCGATACACTAAAAATTTAATGCGATGCTTTTAAGGATATTAACCTATTTTTGATACAAAGCATGACAAGAGCAATTTTGTTGTAAGTTTTCTAAGTTTTGTACTTTTTGCTTCTTTCGATAGGCAAGATCTTTCTTCTCTTTCTGAGAAGTGCAAGCTTGCAAGTTTTACTTCCTTAGCATGCTAAAAAGTTTACTTTCATTTTCAATGCACAAGCTAGCAAAACCTTCTCTCCCTTTATCAAAGTCAAAAAGAAAGGGAGGACTCAATGGCTAAAAATTTCAACCATTCAACAAACTAAATATGCAAATAATTCATGAAATATATCAATAAGGATCAATTCATGAATACCAAAGATATGATTCATGGTTCATTAAAATTCTTCTTAACAAGTTCACGATCAAGATTCATATAATTCATAATAAAGCAAATTGATGTACAATCATCACATAAGGCATACAAGGCAAAGAAATCTTGTTATTTCTATATTATGAAATATATGATATCAAGGCTCATGATTCATTTGAAAAGATATAGCACAAAGAGCAACTTGAAACATTCTTATCAAGATCACATTTTAAAATATTCCAAGTATCAAGTGTTTAGAGATAAAAAATTCAATACATTGTATGAAAAAAATATAATATCAAGTTTTATCATCATGCAATGTAGCAATTAAAGATGTGCAAGTTTAGCATTTTTGCTTTTCTTGAGATAGCAATTATTTGCTTCTCTACAAGCTAGCAATTTTTACGATATGCAAGTTTTACTACATACAAGCTAGCAAATTTAAAGATTTGCAAGTTAGCATATTTACTTTTCTTTGTGATGTGCATGATAGCATTTCTTTGTAATGTTCAAGATAGCAAATTGTACATTATGCTAGCTAGCAAATTAAAGATGTTCAAGAAAGCAAGCTCTTTCTTCTCTTTTGAGAAGTGTCATTTTTGCTTCCTTTGCAAAGTGCATGTTTCTAAATTTTGCAAGATGAGCTAGCAATATTTCTCCCCCTTTGTCAATGTTAAAAAGAAGGGAAGACCCTTTGCGTCAATTTCTAAATCATAACAAAGGTAAGTATCAATCTTATCATTATATTTTCAAATTAAAACATGCACATTTTCAAAACCATACATTTCATTTTTCATGCATGATATAAATAAATCAATCATCATTATGAGCATATCATACATGATATTCAAGCATTAAAATTTTTAAGCATTAATCAACATGTTGATCATGATATCAAACATTCATCATTTAAAGCATTCATGATACACATCATATGCAATACATCATGTACATCATTATAACAAGTATTGCAAGCATTATTACAAATTTATGAATATTTTATGCATTCATATCATCACATAAAGAATATCAAGAAGAATTAGTTGGGTGATGAGAAAACATTTCATGAATACAAGGAATTGCATAAAGATCATATCATGAAAGATTTAAACATGTGAATACCAAAAGACATGATTTCTTTTTGAAAAACCTCCTCATAAATAATCGAAAGAAAATCTTAGGAGATCGATTAAACAAAAAATCTTGATTCATAATAAAATTTCATATCGACTATCGAGAAATCAAGATGATGATTAAAAAAAAATATATATATCACAAGTTATATTCAAGAAAAAAATCATCATTCATTTTGTCAAATCAACATTTCTTGGGTATGCATGATATCAAAACATGGTTTCAAATCTTCAACATATAACATACATAAATTCAAAAATCGAAGGGAGAAGGGAAGAATTCAGAGGTACAAAGATTTCAACCATCTCATAAACAAATGAAGGATCAAGTCATGAATCGAAAATTCCATGAATCATTTCGACAAATCTCCTTTTAAATAATCGAGATGATCATCAAGGGAAATCTCATGTTATTCCAAGAAATCAAGATCATGATTTCAATAAAACTCATCTCAAATTCAAATCACCAAAATCATTTTTATGGTTCTCAAAATTCGTAACATAAGTATATTCATGATTTCATTGATAATATATTTTCTCTTTTTTAAGTATTTCATTTTAAGTGATTGATTTCATATTAGCATGCTTTTTCATTTATGTTAAATAAAAATATGCATCAACGTTTAGGATCGAAAAATGAATTTCGTCGTAAAACCATCAAGATCAATAGATTCTCAAAAATGAATTGTTAGGATAAAAAAAATCTAAAAATGAAATTTAACACTTTCATGCATTCGAACATGGTTTTGCTATAGATTTTCAAATTCAATCATGAAATTAAAACATGCTCATGATCATAGAAATTTTTGTATCCAAAACACATAATTTCCAACATGTTATTAAGGCATGTAACCATGTAAAATCATCAAGATACACATGTATGGATTAATCCTAAGAACTATCACATATCATATAATTATCATCCCTAATGTTGCATACATCATTCAACATTTCAAAACATAACATGCATGAAACCTTAGCAATATACTTTTCATGATTAAATTTTTAATTTTTCAAAGATGCTAAAAAGAAAAACATGATATAATTTTTGAAAAATAATTTTTTATTTCCTATTCCTACTATCTAAATTAAGCACTCATGAAAGACTTCAAGTAATTTCAAAATAATTCAAGAGAGTTGAGTTACTTACCTTGTAGTCGAAGCTCGTCAAAGCCCAATTTGCCGTTTCAACTTTGGAAGTTTTTGATTCATCCTTGGTTGCCTTCCTCTTTTTTGGCCTCTTCCTCCGTTTAAGTTCATTGTTTATTTTAGATTTTTGTTTAATAAACTTGTTAAGATTTAGTGTTCGAAGTTCAAGTTCATCATTGTCCTCATCACTTGAGTCATCGCTCAAGTGGTATTCATTTGTCTGGAGTTCCGAATCCTTCCTGTTCTTTGGAAGGTGATTTTGTTCATCATGTTCATCATGTGCATTGTGCACCATTTCATATGTCATCAACGAACTAATTAGTTCTTCAAGTGAAAAAATATTTAAATCTTTTATTTCTTGTATTGCGGTTATTTTAGGATCCCACCTTTTTGGAAGGGATCTTAAGATCTTGCTTATGAGATCAAAATTCGAAAGAGATTTACCAAAAACTCTTAGATTATTGATGACATCCGTGAAACGGGTGTACATGTCGCCTATAGTCTCGCTTGGTTGCATTCGAAAAAGCTCAAAATCATGCAATAAAATGTTAACTTTCGAGTCTTTGACTCTACTAGTTCCCTCATGCGTGATTTCAAGTGTTCGCCAAATATCAAAAGCCGTTTCGCACGTAGAAATCCGATTGAACTCATTTTTGTCCAAAGCGCAAAATAAGGCATTCATAGCCTTTGCGTTTAAAGAAAAATACTTCTTCTCCAAATCCGACCATTCGTTCATCGGTTTAGAGGGAAGTTGAAAACCATTTTCAACGATATTCCATAAATCCAAATTTATAGAAATCAAGAAAACTCTCATTCGAGTTTTCCAATAAGTGTAGTCCAATCCGTTAAACAACGGTGGATGAACAACCGATAAGCCCTCTTGAAAGTCATGAAGAGCCATTTCTCTCGGGTGTAAATCCGAAATGAGAAATACTGGGCTCTGATACCAATTGTTAGGATCAGGAGCACTAAGAGGGAGGGGGGTAAATTTGTGCAGCGGAAAACTTTCGACGATTAAAACTGCGTTCGTACGATAAAAGCGATTTCGATAGAAAACCTGATTCATAATTCACTTTAACTTGTGATCAAGTGAGATGCAATTAAAGCGAATCTATAAAGGCAGTTTGCAGTTATGATGGAAATCAGAATGTAAGCACAAACTGAAATATGATGTTCGTACAATAAAACTGATTTACGTTTAAACACCGATTCGGAAAATACTGAACTTTGAAACACGATCGTAAATGCACAAAAGGTAGTAAGCTATTGAGGAGGTTTACAGTAAAGATAATATGCTCAAAGTAAATGCAAACCATAGAGCACTTTAATTTTAGAGTGGTTCGGTCAATCTTGACTTACATCCACTTCTAGCTTCCTCCATCGATGAGGTCACCGACGTCCACTAGAGGCCTTCCTTCAATAGGCGAAGACCAACCACCCTTTTACAGTTTCACTCCTTTTGACGGGCTTAGGAGACAACCCTTATAGAACTTTCTCTCCTCTCTTGAAAGATCAGAACTTGGAAGAAAAGAGGGAGAAGAACTTTTGGCCTTTACAACACTTTTGAGCTCTAAAAATCACAGAATAAGATCAGGATTTCAGTGTGTTTTTGTTACCCTTTCATTGCTGAAAGGGTGGGGTATTTATAGGCTCCAACTCAGTTTGAATTCCGAGCTCAAAACTGTCAATTTCCGGAATTCCGGGGTCTGGCGGTTGCACCGCCTGATTGGGGCAATTGCACCGCCTAGCAGAGCTCGAAGATTGAGCCTCTGGGTGGTGCCACCTCCTGTCAGGGACGGTTGCACCTCCTGCCAGAGCTCGGAGACCGAGCTCAGGTGGTGCCACCGCTTGACTAGGGCGATTGCACCACCCAGCCAGAGCTCGGAGACCGAGCTTAGGTGGTTCCACCTTTGTCAAAGGCGATTGCACCGCCCAGCCAGAGCTCAAAGACTGAGCCCTAGGCGGTGCCACCGCCGACCCAGGCGGTGCCACCTCTGGCCAAGAAATCTGGGTCCGAATAGGCTGATCCATTCGGCCCAATTTGGGTCTGTCAAGGGCCCAATTGCCCCAAGATTAAGTTAATGGGATCACATCCCATTTCTAACTTAATCATCGTGCTAACTATGAATTTCTTAAGACATTTACTACAACTTGCTTTGGTGCATCAATCGCTTCTTCCGGCGAGCTTCCGTCGATCATCCAATGAACCCTCGGTGATGCTCCTGCGGACTTCTGGCAAACTCTTGGACATGCGAAGATCCACTTGGCAAGTTTCGATGATCTTCTTTGGCAAGCTCTTGGACTTCTCGGATTTATTCCTGTAGAACCTCCGACGATCGTCCGAACTTCCATCGAATTCTCGAACCTCCAATGAATCCTTCGTGCTTGACTCCGGCACTTTGTTTCACTTTGTCTTCATCGTTATCGTAGTTAATCCTGCATACACAAGCCAAAACTCTACTCCGATCTAGACAATTATTATAATGCGAATTGACATTCTGTTGCCCGGCACGTTATTGGTTGGCGCTTCATCCGATTCTTTAGCGCATCGTCCTCTCTTACGGCTTGTTGCCCAATCGACGGTTGACCTCTGCAACCCTGATATCCTTGGCGCAATTCCGCTCTCCCTAGCCTGATGCCCGACGTCCGAAGCCTTCTGCCGTCCAATATCCTGACGTGATCTCCTCCGGCACAACGTCAATTCCTCCTGCGTCAACTCTTTAATTCTGATCGAGTAGACCTGCATCACTCAAAATGCGGTTAAACATCTAAACATAATCAATTAGTTTCATCATCAAAATCCGAGATTCAATAGACTTCACAATGATCTTCTTGGCAAGTTCTGACGAGCTTCTTTGGCAAGCTCCTGGACTTCTTGGTTGGTTCCGACAGAACTTTCGATGAATATCCGGACTTCCGGCGAACTCTCGAACTCCCAACGAAATTATGTTAATCTTGCACATACAAAAATATACTTTGATCTAGATAATTATTACTAAGCATGAATCATGTTGTCCGACATGTCATTGGTCTATTGATGCTTCGTCTGATTCTTCGGCGCATCATCCGATCTTGCTGCCCATTGCCCAATTGGCCAATTGACCTCCGTAAATCCGATATCCTTGGTGCAATATCCACTCTTCTTTGCCTGATACCCGAATCCATGGCCCGAAGCCTTTTGTCGATACGTCGATCGATCCTCCAGCTCGACGTCCAATCTTCTGACATGTTTTCCTCCAACCCAATATGATTCTTCCTGCTTTAATTATCTCTCCCTGATCGAAGCATCCTGCGTCACTCAAAACGTAAATAAAATCATAAATACTATCAATTGGTTTTATCATCAAAATCCAAGATTCAACAATCTCCCCCTTTTTGATGATGACAACCAATTGATGACGTAGTTAATCTTAACTCCTAGAGTTTAAACAAACTCCCCCTATCAATATGCCATATTGATAGAACCTTGAATTCAAGCTGAATTCAAGTCATGGTAAATTTCATCATGAATATTTGCAACACATCATAACATGATCATACTTCTCCCCCTTTGTCATCAACAAAAAGGAGAAGTTCCTACTATCAAGTATTTGAGATATAAGTTCAAATCAATGCATGAAAAACATAATATCAAGTTTTATCATCATGCAATTTGTAAGCTAGAAAATTTAGCAAGTGTTACATCTTGCAAGCTATCAAGTTTTAGATATGCAAGGTAGTAAGATAGCAGGTTTACAACATACAAGCTAGCAAAAATTTCAAAAGCAAATGCAAGATAGCATTCTTGTTGAAGTGTGTAAGCTAGTGATTCTTGCTTCCTATTGCAATGTGCAAGTTGCAAGTTTTGCTTCTTGGGATTGGCAAGATAGTGATGTTCAAAATATCTAGCTCTTTCTTCTCTTTTGAGAAGTGCCATTTTTGCTTCCTTTGCAAAGTGCAAGCTAGCAAAATTTTACATTATTTTACAACAATCAAGCTAGCAATTTGGCAAGTGTTACTTCTCTTTGAAGTATGAAGGCTAGCAAGTTTTTAAAAAATAATGCAAGATAACAAGCTAGCAAGATATAATGTTTTACATGAAGCAAGCTACATAAAGTACGTTTACATCAATTCAAGATAGTACATTTTCTTGAATGTAAGGCTACATAAAATAATGCAAGCTACATAAAGTACGTTTACATGAAGCAAGCTACATAAAATAATGCAAGGCTAGCAAGTTTTTGCATTTTCTTGACTTGTGCAAAGTAGCTAATTTCTCTTTGAGATGACCCTTTACATCAATTCAAGATAGTACATTAGCAACTCTTTCTCTCCCTTTGTCATTGGCAAAACGAAAGGAAGATTCAAGTTATGAATATCAAAATAATAATTTTATCATGAATATTTCATCATTGTGTGCATCATTATTGCATGCATAATACCAAATCATCATATATGTTTTCAAAACATATAAACTCATCATTATATGCATGATTCCAAATCATCATTCATATCATTTCAATCATTGTTTCAATCACCACTATAACTCATTATGCACAAAATGTAAAATCATCTAACATGATACAAACATTTATTTTCAAAATATTTATCACTATTTTCATGTATGATAATAAAGTATTCATGATACCGAACATTAAGTAAAAAATGATTCATTTTATCAAATCTCTTCTTTTTATAAATAACAAAAATTGTAGGTGTACAAAGAAGAGATTGTGATTAAAAAAAAAACTCAAGTAGTAAATCCAAGAAGTCAAGATCATAGTTCAAATACAAACTCATTCAAATTCAAATCGTCAAATTCATCAAAATCTCAACATTACTTTCAAGAGATTCAAAATGGTATACATAGATTTATCATAAAGCAAATTAATTTTCAATCATCACATAAGTCATTTAAAGAATTTTTAAAACATAGGAGAATGATTAATTTAAGCATGCAATGTTTCAATCAAATTCAAATCATGAATACCAATACTTTCATATTGTGAGTATCAATTCATGAATACCAAAAGATATTATTTGTGATTCCAATTTTGCAAGATCAAGATTATGATTTAGATAAAACTCATTCAAATCAAATCGTTAACTTGAAATTCATAATCAAGTCATCAAAATCAATTTTGAGATTTACAAAATATCATGAAATCATTAATCTCGATCAGATGGGAAAAGCATTTTTTAAGTTATTCTTTTTCATCTAAGCATTCCTTAGTCATTATATGCCAAATCAAGATAAGCATGAAAGTTCAAGACGTAAAGGCAAAATCTTATAAAACAACTCATCAAGCAAGATTTTAAACATCTATTTTCAAGCCATATAAAGAGTAAGTCAAGGATTCAATTATCTCATGTCATGAATTTCAATAAGCATCTCAAATTATCAACATCACATTAAAAAGATATTTCAAAAAGATATATCGATAAGTGATTCATTTGTATCATTTCATTCATTTAGAAGATTCTCCTCTTTGGTAAATAAATCTAGGAGAACAAAATGAATTAAGGAAGATATAACATGATTGAAGCATTGAACATGATTCATATTTAAAATGTGTCTCATGTCATAAGTATGAATCAAGCATTTGTGAAATCCGAAATCGTCCTCAAAGTCACATTCAATAAATTCATATATGACAAGCATAGATTTATTGAAAAGTCGATAAGATAGAGGATCGCATTTCGTTTTTATAAATTTTTATTCATATGATTTGCTTCTTATAAGCATGCCTTTACCTTTAATAAAATAAGTGTCAACATTTAAGATGAAAAGGTAAATTTCGTAAAACAAATCATCAAGCATGATTCCATGATAACATCCTTTTAATATCTTGATATTCATCATCAAGTATGATTTCAAAAAGTATGTTCAAGAGAAATCATTAAGACCAAATGCATGATACACTCATTTATTTTTTAAAATATTCATCATGTTTATTTTCATGAGATTCATAAGATTGGTAAAATAAATTCATTAATCTCGATAGGATAGAAAATTCATTTCCATTTCATACAATTGATTTCATGTAAGGGTATTCAAGTCTTTTGTGATTTCACATGTATCATCATTTAAAATCAAAACATAAGTTTCGTCATAAAGCCGTCAAGACCAAACACATCATGATATCACATCTATCATCAAAAGACTATTAGGAAATTCATACATAGATGTACATGCACTATGTCATCTTAATATGTCATGAGAATGTCATCTTAATTCGTCATAAAAGTGATTAGACCAAAAACATGTTAATCTAAAATGAGAGTTTCAAAACAACATTTACTTCAAAAACTCATGCATGACATAAAATCATCAAGATACACATGCATGGATTAATCCTAAGTATTATAACATATCATATAATTATCATCCCTAATGTTGCATACATCATTCAACATTTCAAAACATAATATAAACCTTAGCAATATACTTTTCATGATCAAAATTTGAATTTATCAAAGATGCTAAAAGGAAAAACATGATATAATTTTTGAAAAATAAATTTTTATTTCCTATTCCTACTATCTAAATTAAGCACTCATGAAAAACTTCAAGTAATTTCAAAATAATTCAAGAGAGTTGAGTTACTTACCTTGTAGTCGAAGCCCGTCAAAGCCCAATTTGCCATTTCATCTTTGGAAGTTCTTGATTCACCCTTGGTTGACTTCTTCTTCTTTCGCCTCTTCCTCCGTTCAAGTTCATTGTTTATTTTAGATTTTTGTTTAATGAACTTATTAAGATTTAGTGTTCGAAGTTCAAGTTCATCATTGTCCTTATCACTTGAGTCATCACTCAAATGGTATTCATTTGTCCGGAGTTCCAAATCCTTCCTATTCTTTGGAAGGTGGTTCAAGTGCTCATCGGGTTCAAAATGTTCCAAAAGTGTCATTTCATAGGTCATTAATGACCCGATTAATTCTTCTAATGGAAAATCATTTAAATTTTTTATCTCTTGTATTACGGTTATTTTAGGATCCCACCTGTTTGGAAGGGATCTTAAGATCTTGCTTACGAGATCAAAATTTAAAAAAGATTTACCAAGAACTCTTAGATTATTGACGACATCCGTGAAACGGGTATACATGTCGTCTATAGTCTCACTTGGTTGCATTTGAAAAAGCTCAAAATCATGCAATAAAATGTTAACTTTTGAGTCTTTGGCTCTACTAGTTCCCTCGTGCATGATTTCAAGTGTTCGCCAAATATCAAAAGCCGTTTCGCATGTAGAAATCCGATTGAACTCATTTATGTCCAAAGCGCAAAATAAGGCATTCATAGCCTTTGCGTTTAAAGAAAAATACTTCTCCAAAACCGACCATTCGTTCATCGGTTTAGAGGGAAGTTAAAAACCATTTTCAAGAATATTCTATAAATCCAAATTTATAGAAATCAAGAAAACTCTTATTCAAGTTTTCCAATAAGTGAAGTCCAATCTGTTAAACAACGGTGGACGAACAACCGAAAAGCCCTCTTGAAAGCCATGAAGAGCCATTTCTCTCGGGTGTAAATCCAAAATGAGAAATACCAGGCTCTGATTCCAATTGTTAGGATCGGAGCGACACTAAGAGGGGGGGTGGTGAATTAGTGCAGCGGATTAAAACTCGTAAGTTTAAATACGATTTCGTAAATGCGTAGAGATTTCAATTCATCAATGACTCGGAGAAAGTAGCTCGAGTAAAGTGAGAGGATGAAAACCGAAAGCTTACTGCTGTGTAAATAATGGTTTTAAAAAGGTAAGAACTCACATTCAAGGAATGCACCAATTTAAAGTGGTTTGGTCAAAATGACCTACATCCACTTGCGAAACCTTCTTCAATGAGGCTCCCAACTTCCATTAGCAAATCACTTTGAAGGGAAAGGACAAATACCCCTTTTACAACCTTTTACAAGTGGTTCACACTCTTACAAATTTTCAAAGAGAAAGAGGGAGGTGAATACTCAAGCTATTGAAAACAAAAACTTGCTAAAGACTTTGCTAAGACTTTTATCTCAATCTCTTGCTTCTCAAAGGTTGTCATCTCAGCTGAGAATTGAGAGGTATTTATAGGCCCCAAGAGGATTCAAATTTGGGCTCCAAATTTTGAATTCTCTTGGGTTTCCAAGGCTGGCGGTGCCACCGCCTGTTAGTGTCTGACACTGACAATGTACTGGCGGTGCCACCGCCGGACCTCTCGGGTGCTGGGCGATGCCACCGCTCAGTCCAGCGGTGCCACCGCTCAGTTCTCGGGTTCTGGGCGGTGCCACTGCGTACACTATTTCAGCTCACTGGTTGGGCTCCAAACTTGGCCCAAACCAGTCCGAACTCGGACCCAATTGGCCCCTACTTGGGTTATAGGATTAACACCTAATCTAAACCCTAATTAACGTGCTAACTACGAATTTAAAGACATTTCCTAAGCTATTACAAAGTCCGTAAGTCAAGACTTCTTCCGGCGAACTTTCGACGGTCTTCCGATAAACTTTCGGAAACCATTCTGTGGACTCCCGGCAAGCTCCTAGACTTCACAATTTGATCTTGGGGAGTTCCGACGAGCTTCTTCGGCAAGCTATGATCTTTCTCAGTGAGCTCCGCGAACTTCCAACGAACCTTTCGGTGAGCTTCCGAAAAACTCTTCGGCAAGCTCCCTACTCAATCTCGGCTAGTTCCGGCAGCATTCCCGACGAACCTTCGGACTTCCGTCAAACTCTCGAACTCGCAACGAATCCTTCATGCTTGACTCCGACACTTTGTTTCACTTTTTGTCTTCATCGTTATCGTAGTTAATCCTGCACACACAAGCCAAAACTCTACTCCGATCTAGACAATTATTACAACGCTAATTGATATTCTGTTGCCCGGCACGTCATTGGTTGGCACTTCATTCGATTCTTCCGTGAATCGTCCTCTCTTGCAGCTTGTTGCCCAATCGGTGATTGACCTCCGCAACCCCGATATCCTTGGCGTAATTCCGCTCTCCTTGGCCCGATGCCCGACATCCGAAGCCTTCTGCCGTCCAATATCCTAACGTGATCTCCTCCGGCACAATGTCAATTCCTATTGTGTCAACTGTCTAATCCTGATCGAGTACACCTGCATCACTCAAAATGCAGTTAAACATCTAAATACAATTAATTAGTTTCATCATCAAAATCCAAGATTCAACTTAAATAATAATGCATGGCTTTTGTGTGGAAAACTAAATATGAAGAGTTAGATTAACTTAATTATTTTGATTGTAAATGCATTACTATAACAAACAAATTGATTTTGATTGAAAATACTCTATATCTAATGAAATCATGCTTCATGATTTAATAATAAAATGATATTTTAAAATTATGCATGATGATTCTTGTGATTTATGGATTATTGATCGTTGACATAATGAAAGTTCTTTTTAAACATTGATGCATGTTTTTATTTGGCATAAAAATTTGGGCATGCTTATATGGAATCAATCATATGAATTGAAACACCAAAAAAGGGAAGCTTTCTCCTTGAAAAATTTTTTTTCTCCACTTTATCGATTTTTCAAAAAGAGATTAATGAATCTATTTATGTTACTTTTAATGTATCTCTTGAAAAGTGATTTTGATGATTTAATGATTTGAAATTGAATGAGGAATAGTTTGATTTCATTAGAAGAGAATTAGGCATGCTAAATCTTCCAAATGTATGAATTACTTTTTTGGATTTCTCGGTTCTTCATAAATTGAATTTTCTTTTTAAATCGAGATCATCTTTCTATTTACAAGAAAAGAGATTTGATTTATGAAGTTTTATTCATTGATTTTTTATCCTTTGTTTAATGATCATTTCCCATGAATTTTTCCTCACTCTTCTCATGAAAGAAGAATTTTTATTCATGGACTTTTAGTATGTGATGATCATTTGCAAGAATAAAGATTTGATTTTGTATGAACATCTTGATCCTTTTCATGAATCTTTTCCCTTTGCTAAAATAGAAGCTTGATTCAATGAAACTCATTTATTATGAATTTCACTTGGTTCAAATCTTTTCATGAATTTGGTTCTTGTTTTTTTTTTTTTTAGAATGAATTTCTCCCTTAATCTTCTTCCTCTTCTTATTATCTTTTTATGACAAAGAAAGAAAGAAACTTGCTACAAAGAACCAAAAAGCTCTTAAGCAAAAATGCTAGCTTCTCATTTTTCTTGCAAAGTTTTTGCTTAACTTCTCATTTTTACTAGCTTGGATAAATTGGTGTAAAACTTGACATGCTTTCAAACACCTACATTGTTGAATAACTCTCCTTTTTGTTGATAACAAAGGGAGAGAAAATAAATGATGAATGTTTGATATCAACAATCATGAAGTGATAAAAGCTTAAAAATGTTGATTTAATGTTTGGTATCATGAATACTTTAGTATCATGTATGATATGTCCATAATGGTGATTGATTTATTTTTAGTATCATGCATAGAGTAAGGATAATATGTAAAGTTTTGAAATTGTGCATGTTGTAAATTGAAACTATAATGATGCTAGCTAGCTAGCTTACATACTTCAAGAAGAAGCAAAAAGCTTGCTCATTTCAAAAGATGCAAAAATTTTACCAACTTTCATATGTGTAAAACTGCTAGCTTGCATATTCTAAAATGTTGTAAAATTCATTAGCTTGCATGATATAGAACTTGCTATCTTGAACATCACCAAAAGTGCTATCTTGCCTATCTTAAGAAGTAAAACTTGCAACTTGCACATTGTAAAAGAAAGCAAGAAATGCTATCTTGCACACTTCAACAAGAGGCAAAAATGCTATCTTGTATTCTTTTTTGAAAACTTGCTAGCTTAAACATTGCAAAGAAAAGCAAACATACTAAACTCTACACATCTCTAAAACTTGCTAACTTACATGATGATAAAACTGGATATTATGCAATGATTTGAACTTGTATGTTTAAACACTTGATAGTTGAACTTCTCCTTTTTGTTCATGACAAAGGGGGAGAAGTATGATGTTATACATGATTTTATCATGACATGTTGCTTGGATTTTTAAATCCAAGAGTTTTATCAATATGGTATATTGATAGGGGGAGTTAAGGTTAACTCCGTCATCAATTAGTTGTCATCATCAAAAGGGGGAGATTATTGAATCTCGGATTTTGATGATGAAATCAATTGAGAGTGTTTATGATTTAATCTACGTTTTGAGTGGCGTAGGAAGCTTCGATCAGGGAGACACAATTAAAGTAGGAAGAATTATGTTGGGCCAGAGAGAAACATGTTAGAAGATTGGACATCGAGCCGGAGAATCAGTCGACGTATCAATAGAAGGCTTCGGGCCATGAGTTTGGGCATCAGGCTAAGAAAAGTAGAAATTGTGCTAAGGAAATCGGTGTTACGGAGGTTAACTAGCCGATGGGACAATAGGTCGCAAGAGAGGACGATGCACCAAAGAATCGGACGAAGTGTCGATGAACCAATGACATGCCGGACAACATGATTAAAACTTTGTAATAATTGTCTAGATCGAAGTAGGTTTTATTTATGCATGATTAACTACAATAGCAAGGCATAAAGCAAAATGAAGTCCCTGAGTCAAGAACACGATTTTGTTGGGAGTTCGAGAGTCCGTCGGAAGTCCGAACATTCATCGGAAGTTCTATCGGAATTGACCGAGAAGTCCAGGAGCTTACCAGGAGTCCACTGGAACATTGTTAAGAGATCGTCAAAAGTTCATCGGAAGATCGTCGGAAGCTCACCGGAAGAAACCTAGAAGATCGTCGGAAGCTCACCGGAAGAAACCTAGACTAACCGGACCAGATTTGCTTAGTGTTTGCCTTAAATTTTGTAGTTAACACAAAATTGAGATTAGAATTGAGCCAACCCAATTAGGGGACAAATGAGCCCATGTATGGACTGTGTTGGGCCCAATAAAAGGCCCAAACAGTGACCTAACATGTGGCACCGTCGTGGCATAATCTTCGAGACTATGTCATGTCACGACCCGAGTCTGATGAGCCAACTGGCCAATAACTCCATTTTGGTCCTTCAACCGCGGACCAAAATGCTTAAGCGGGAGTTAATGTAGTACACTCATCAAGCCCTTATAAGCTAATCATACACATTGCCCACTTCCGACGTGGGACTAATGGGATGTTACAATATCCCCAACTCAATTAGCTTGACGACCTCATCAAGCCCCGACATAACCTAGATCGAACCCTAGCATAGTGCATGTGAGGTTTAACTCAGTGGTGGCTCCACGCCGTGATGAGTTCTCGACTCCATCCATGGGTAGCCCTTTCCTACTCGAGCCCTCTCACCCTGCCCAAATGCTAGGTTGGCTTTGATACCAAATGTCAAATAGATAGAAGGTGAAGTAGGATTCCAAACATAATATGGTCCATCCATTTCCGAATGACCACCAAACATAATCTAGTGCATCGCGGGCTCTAAGCACATACCTTTTACCATTTCTAGCAAAGGTCCAAATAATCCCACAAACACCAGAGTACAAAAGGGTATTATGAAAAATACATTGCTAGGTCGGCTTCGAAATGTTCCATATGTAGTTGATATGTTCTGAAATATTTCATTTATTATTGATATGCTCCAATTACTCTATGCTCCATTTGTTATAAACCAAATAGGTTTTGAATGACATGACACATATGATTTTGTATCTAATGATATGGTATCTTGAAAATTCTTGAATTCTACCAGAAATCGAGCTTTGGTTGATTTCGCATATTCTGGTTTCATTCCTTTAGAAATTGATATCTTTTAGCTTTCTTATTTAATTGAGCTTTATATTACTGCTTTGAATTCTTGTATGTTCTTGTCCTTAAAGTTATTTGCATTCTTGAAAACTATTGTGTAACGTTTATGCTATATCGTATAGACTCCCATACTTGTGAATTTATGTTGTGGTTATTATTTTGGTGAGTTGGGTTCAGATTTTATGAATCATCGAATGATGTGTTGTATGTTTATGAACTGCACAGGGTTTATAAATTTATAGATTATAGAGGAATCCAAGAGATTCAAGGATATCATCTCATTAGATACAGAATCGCAAATGTCATTTCATTTTGAAACATATTTGATTCATAACAAATGGAGCATAGAGTATTTGGAGCAAATCAATAGCGTACGAGATGTTTCGGAGCATATCAATTGTAAATAGGACATTTCAGAACATATTAGTTCATAGCAAATGGAGCACAGAGTAAATGGAGCATGTTAATAGCGTACGAGATGTTCCAGAGCATATCAATGGCAAATAGGACATTTCAGAACATATTAGTTCATAACAAATGGAGCATAGAGTAATTGGAGCATACCAATAGCGTATAAAATGTTCCGGAGCATATCAATGACAAATGAAACATTTCGGAACATATCAATGGTATGTGAAGCATTTTGAAGTATATCAATGGCATAGGAAACATTTTGGAGCATATCAATACAAAATACGAAACAGAAGCTCAGACGTCGTACCCTAGCATAGTGCATGTGAGGTTTAACTCAGTGGTGGCTCCACGCCGTGATGAGTTCTCGACTCCATCCACGGGTAGCCCTTTCCTACTCGAGCCCTCTCACCCTGCCCAAGTGCTAGGTCGGCTCTGAATTTCATATCAAACAGATAGAAAGTGAAGTAGGATTCCAAACATAATATGGTCCATCCATTTCTGAATGACCACCAAACATAATCTAGAGCATCGCGGGCTCTAAAGCACATACCCTTTACCATTTCTGGCAAAGGTCCAAATAATCCCACAAATATCAAAGTACAAAAGGGTATTGTGAACAATAAATTGGGCCATATCGGAAGCACATGCGGAACAATGAAATGTACATGTGCCTTTATGAGTCAATACGATGCAAACATAATCCTTTACAAATGTATTCAGATTTGAAAGGAAATAAAAGCAAGAGTATACAAGGATTCCAAGCAATCACATATAGCTCAATTCAAATAAGAAGGTTAGATGAAATCAATTTCCAAAAGAATGAAACCAGAATATGTGAAATCGACCAAAGCTCGATTTTTGGCAGAATTCAAGAGGCATATTGAACAAATGATTCAAACTATCAATCATGCTCCAATTTACTCAGAAATATATCATTGGAAAGATATTTCAATCTACTTCCAGATAAAACAAGCTTCATATGAATTGAACTGTCCAACAGAGAGAGTTACAAATAATTTGGTAAATAAGGGTCGTAGAATAAAATCTCTGTTTGGCAGAATTCATAATGTCAGATTCAACAGATAACTGGGTAGGTGTTTGGATTCCAAATCTTTCAGTCCATATATCAAAAGAAAGATCTACGAGTCTAGTTTCCAATGAAATCAGTTTGAACAAATCAGAGTTTCTAACAAAGACTTATAGGTAGCTCGGTATCAAAATGTCAGAATTCAGAAGTTGTACAGATTCGAATCGTTACGTCTAAACAGGAGATATATTAAATGCAAGGTTAGAACAATTTAAAGTTCCTCATATTCAAAGTAAATGTAGAGATAAAATTGCAGTAAGGAAAGATCAGGACACTTGCAATAGGAAAGATTAGAAAGCTTGCAATAGGAAGGATCGAAACACTTGCAATAGAAAGGATCAGAACACTTGCAATAAGAAAAAATAGAAAAATTACAGGAGAAATGATAAGAAAACTTGCCTTTCAAAGATTTTGATCTAAAGATCCAAAGAAGGTGTTAGCCCAAATTCTTCTACTTTTCCTCCGTGTCCTCTTCCTGTTTCATTTTCTACATGTCTTCTCTTTTTCCTCCACAACTGCAGCTCATGTAGAATATAGAGGCATAGTCACTTGCTCTCTCTTACTCTCATTCATTCATTTTCTTTTTCAAACGCAGCTTTCATAGCCAACGCCGCTGCCACTACCACAGTCGTAACCATGACCGCAGCTGCTGTCACAACCGCAGCCCCTTCCACTACACTACTTCCTTCCTTCCTTCTCTCGTTCCTACTTTTTTCTTTCCCAAACACAGCTGCCGTAGAAACAGCCGCCACCACGGCCTTAGCCCCCCTTTTTTTTTCCCTTTCCTTTCTTTCTATTTCCCAAAAGCAGCTGTTGCAGCCACCACCGCAGCCGCAGCTACCGCAGCCAACGTCGTAGCCGCAGCCACCATAGCCGTAGTAGCCTCTTCTTCCTCCCCTACTCTATTTCCTCTCCTTCTCTTCTGCAGCTGCCTCCCCTTCTCCTCTTCCTCTCTTCTTCCCTTTTCCTTTCTCTTCTTCTTCCTTCTCTTCTTTCCTAGCTGCATTGCTGCAGTCGCAGCCTCAGCTACGGCCGTAGCCTCTTCTTCCTTCCCTGCTCTGTTTCCTCTCCTTCTCTTCCAGCTGCAGCTGCCACTGCCGCAGCTGCCTCCCCTTCTCCTCTTCCTCTCTTCTTCCCTTTTCCTTTCTCTTCTTCTTGCTTTCCTTCTCTTCTTTCCCAGTTGTACTACTGCAGTCGCAGCCTTAGCCACGGCCGCAGCCTCTTCTTCCTCCCCTACTCATCTTTCTCTCCTTATTCTCTTCCAACTGCAGTTGCCATCGCCGCAGCCGCAGCCCCTTCTTCCCCTTCTCCTCTTCCTTCTCCGTCCCTTCTTCTTCTTCTCTTCTTCTCCTTCCTCCCATTCTTTTCCCCAATGCACTGCCTCTCTTCTCCTCTATTTCCTCCTGCTGGAAACAGAGGTGTCATAGCCTCCTCCTCCCTCCTCTTCTTCTTCTCTTCTTCTCCTCTCCTTCCCTTCTCCTCCCCAGCACCACACACACCCTCTCCTCTGTTTCCTCCTGTAGGAAACAGAGGTGTCACAACCTCTTCACCCGCTTCTCCTTCTTCTCTCTTTTTCTTCTTCTTCTATTCTTCTCTTCTCCCCCTTCTTCCTCCTCTCTTCTTTTCCCTCTTCTTCTTCTTTTCTTCTTCTCCTCTTCTTCCATTCTCCTCCCCGACGCCCCACACATGAACTCCTCTGTTTTCTCCTACACGAAACAGAGGTGCTGTAGCCCTAGCTGCTGCAGCTATCTCTCTTTCCTCTCCCTCTTCCCTCTCTTCTTCTTCTTTTCTTCTCTTCTCCCTCTTCTTCCTCTCTTCTTTTCCCTCTTCTTCTTCTTTTCTTCTCTTCTCCCTCTACTTCTCTTCTTCTTCTTCTCACGCCCCACCGCTCCTCTCTCTGTTTCTCGAGAAATACAGAGCATGGGAGGCGGTGGGATAAAACCGAAATTTTCGATTTTTTTTTTGTAACTTAACAGTTTAGTCCTTAAAATTTTTATATTTATATATAGGTCCTTCGATTTATATATAAATCTTTATTAATAATTTTTAAAAGTGAGGGATATTACATGACAAGTAGTGATACCATCTAATGTTAGTATTAAGTGGTGGTACTGCCCAAACACAGTCTCCCAAGTACCGTCAGGACACGGAAAACCCAGGATGAGACATTTTTCGGCTCCAAGTTTGAATCCACTTAAGGCCTATAAATACTCCTCTCATCCCTGGTTAACACACACAAGTACAAAGAGCTTAAAAGTGGAAAAATTCTATTGTAATCACTTGAGAGATCCCCTCCTCTAGTCTAAGTTTAGAATTTTATTTAGGAGGAATGAGTGGTTGTAAAAGGTTACCTCCTAAACCTGTGAAAATGAGAAGAGGGGTATAAAAGGGTAGTTGGTCTTTGCCCATTAAAGGAATAACATTAGTGGATACCCGTGGCCTCAACAGAAAAGGAATCGGGAGTGGATGTAGGTCACGACGACCGAACCACTATAAACTTGGTTTGCATTTCTTTTGAGCAATTTACTTTAACTGTAAACTTTCTTACTTGCTATACTCTTCCATATGCTTTCAAGTTAAATACATTTCCGAGATCGATTTAATCGCAATGAGTTTTAGAACTGACGTAATTTTATCCACTGCACTAATTCACCCTCCCCCCTTCTTAGTGCCAACTCATTCCTAACAATGCTTGTATGAAACAAACAACTTAAAATGAAACACATAAAAAAAAAGGGGAATATATTTGCCAACTCTATCTTATTGATTTTTCGATAAAAGATTAATGAATCCATGTATATTATGCTTTTGTGAATCTCTTGGACTATGAAAAGGATTTTGATGATTTGATTCGAAATAAGATTTTTCCTATCGAATCATGAACATTCTCTTGAGATATCTTCTATCCTATATGAATCTATATCTCTTCCTTGTTCTTCTATGGTTCTTCTTACCATTTACTAAATAGGAGATTTTCTATATGAATCATAAGATTTCTTATACATGAATTGAAATCTTTTTCTCCTATGTTTCTTTTTACGATTTACTAAAGAGAATATCTTTTTTGGAATTCATGACTTAAAATTTCTTTTGAATATCTTTTATTATTTGATCACCTAATATTTTCTTTTAATTATTTAAGAGGAGATTTGTCAAAATGAATCATGTCTTTTGGTATTCACATGATTTCATCTTTCATGATATGATTTTTCTTTGTATAATTCCTTGTATTCATGAAGTATATCTCATCATCAAAATTCTCTTAATATTCTTCATGTGATGATATGAAATTATGCAATACTTAAACTTATGATAATGATGCATGCAATGATGAAATATTTATGATAAAAAATTATTTTGACATTCATGACTTGATTTTTCATCTTTGTTACGTATCCTTGTCATGATTTGAAGATTGTAGTAAAGAGAAATGAATTACATTATTATATTGTTATTACCCTCTTTTTGCTAATGATAAAGGAGGAGAAAGAATTGCTAGCGTGCACATCATGAAAAGAGGTAAATTTGCTAGCTTGCTCATCTCAAAAGAGAAGCAAGAAGTGCTATCTTGCAATTCTCAAGAGAAGCAATGTTTGCTAAGTTACACATTTCAAGAAGATGCAAAAATAGTCTTTCTTGCACATCTCAAAAGATGTAAAATTTTGCTAACTTTCATGTGTAAAATTTACTAGCTTACATATTTTAAAATGATGCATTGCTATCTTACTAGCTTGTTATCTTGCATTCTTTTTCAAAAACTTATTAACCTGCATACTTCAAAAGAAGTAACACTTGCAAAATTGCTAGCTTCCATATTGTAAAAAAATATAAAATTTTGTTAGCTTCCGTTTTGCAAAGGAAGCAAAAAATGACACTTCTCAAAAGAGAAGAAAATGCTATCTTGAACATCACCGAAGATTGCTAGCTTGCCTATCTTAAGAAACAAAAATGCAAACATGCAAAATTTGTAATCTTTCACATCTTCAAAACTATTGATGATTTAGTGATTATGCATGTTGTAAGGTGATGAACAAATTTGTTAGTTGTTTGTTATAAAACTTGCATGATAAAACTAGAGATTATGCAATGATTTGAACTTGTACGTCTAAACACTTGATAGTTGAACTTCTCCTTTTTGTTGATGACAAAGGGGGAGAAGTATGATGTTATGCATGATTTTATCATGAC
Organism: Musa acuminata AAA Group; assembly: GCF_036884655.1. NCBI lineage: Eukaryota > Viridiplantae > Streptophyta > Magnoliopsida > Zingiberales > Musaceae > Musa > Musa acuminata. Next base: position 21,502,616 of record NC_088342.1, on the reverse strand, counting down.
ATGTTGCTTGGATTTTTGAATCCAAGAGTTCTATCAATATGGCATATTGATAGGGGTAGTTAAAGTTAACTTCATCATCAATTGGTTGTCATCATCAAAAAAAGAGAGATTGTTGAATCTCGAATTTTGATAATGAAATCAATTGGTAGTGCTTATGATTTGATCTGTGTTTTGAGTGACATAGGATGCTTTGATCAGGGAAAGACAATTAAAGCAAGCAGAATCATGTTGGGCCGGAGAAAAATATGTCGAAAGATTTGACGTCGAGCCGAAGGATCGACGTATCGACAGAAGGCTTCGGGCCATGAGTTCGGGCATCAAGCCAAGAAGAGTGCATATTACGCCAAGGAAATCAGAGTTGCAGAGGTCAATTGGCCGATTGGGCAATAGGCCACAAGAGAGGATGATGCGCCGAAGAATCGGATGAACCATCGATGAACCAATGACATGCCAGGACAACATTTGATTAGCTTAGTAATAATTGTCTAGATTGAAGTAGGTTTTAACTGTGCAAGATTAACTACGATAGCAAGGCATAAAGTAAAATGAAGTCTCAGAGTTAAGGATGCGATTTCGTTGGGAGTTCGAGAGTTCGTCGGAAGTCCGGACGTTCATCGGAAGTTCTACCGGAATTGACCGAGAAGTCTAGGAGCTTGCCGGGAGTCCGTTGGAACAGTGTCGAGAGATCGTCGGAAGTTCATCGGAAGATCACCAGAAGCTCGCCGGAAGAAACCGAGACTTACAGACTTGTTTAGTTGAGTAAATATCTTAAATTTTATAGTTAACATATAATTAGGATTGGAATTGGGCTAACCCAATTAGGGGCCAGTTGGGCCCATGTATGGACTGTGTTGGGCTCAATGAAAGGCCCAAACAATGACCCAATAGGTGGCATAGTCTTTGAGACTGTGTTAAGCGGTGGTACTGCCCCGACAGTCTCCGAGAGACTATCAGGCAGTGGTATCGTTAGACTGGGCGATGGTACTACCCAGTGTCAGGCTGCAAGTAGTGGTACAGCCCATACTCGGGAAACCCGAGATGAGACATTTTTAAGCTCCAATTTTGAATCAACTTAAGGCCTATAAATACCCCTCTCATCCTTGGTTAACACATACAAACATAGAGAATTTAAAAAGGGAAAAACATTATAGTAATCTCTTGTGAGAATCCTCCTCTTCTAGTCGAAGTGTTAGCTCTGTTTAGAGAGGAGTGATTGTTTGTAAAGGTTGTCTCCTAAACCTGTGAAAAGGAGAAGAGGGGTGTAAAAGGGTAGTTGATCTTCACCCTTTGAAAGAAGATCGTTAGTGGATGTCGGTGGCCTTGACGACAGAGGAATCGGGAGTGATGTAGGTTACAATGATCGAACCACTATAAACTCGATTTGTATTTCTTTTGAGTAATTTACTTTAACTATAAACTTCCTTACTTGCTATACTCTTCCATACACTTTCAATTTAAGCATCTTTACGAAATGGGTTTAATTGAAATGAATTTTTATAAACTAACGTGATTTTATCTACTGCACTAATTCACCACCCCCTCTTAGTGTCGACTTGTTCCTAACAGTAAACTCAATCTTCTATCCAGTCTAATGAAAACAAAGCAAGAGGAAAGTACTATCACTTATTATCGATAAAATATCAAACTTATCATCGATAACTTGGCTTTGATAGGTCATTCCCTATATGACGAAGAAGTCATCATTCATACCCTTAATGGCCTCCGAGACAAGTACAAGGAATTGACAACCGCAATTCAAGCGTGCGACTCACCAATGTCATTTGAAGAACTCTATAATAAGTTGACTGATTATGAGACATATTTGAAGTGCGAGGATAAATTGCTCGGACCGACCATCACAGCTCAAGTCAGTCATAAGTCCAAGAGGAAGAGCAACCAATACAATACAACCATCACCAAAGGTTTGGCCAAGATATCTCTTGCCCCTATGGGTCCTAAGCAAACCCCCCCCCCCCTCCTTATTCTCATCATCATAATTTCTCGCAAAGTGGCAACTCCAATACCCATCAGCCTTGGCGTCCTGCCCTCACAAGCCAATAAAGACTCGTCTACTAGTTGTGTGATAAAATCGACCACTCTGCTAAAGTTTGTCGGTCTCGACCCCGACTCCCTACTTCATCATAATGGCCTTAGGCGAATCTCATAACTACACCAACTACTAGCCAACCCAATTGGATTGTGGACTCTGGTGCCTCCCATCACATCACCTCTGATCTTCAGAATTTGTCTATCCACAACAACTATGACGAAAATGAAGATATCATTATCAATGATAGTAAAGGACTTCCTATAACTCATACTAGTTCCACAATGCTTAATTCTGATACTACAACCTTTACACTCAATGATGTTCTACGTGTGCCTCATATTAAACCAAACCTTATTTTTGTTTCTCAATTTTACAAACCCAACAATACTTCAATTGAATTCTTTCTCGATTTCTTTTCTTGTCAAGGCCTTGAGCACGGGGGCATCCTTGGTCCAAGGCCTAAATAGAGGTAATATTTATGAATGGTCGTCAGCTCCATAAATAACCCAACCTACTATTCACTCTTCAGTTGCAGCTCTAATTGATGTGTGGCATCGTCGTCTTGGTCATCCCTCATCCCTTATCAAGCAAAAATTACTTTCTCATTACTCTCTTCCTATTTTTAAATCAAGGAGTTCTATAACGCATTGTGATGCATGTCTTAGTAATAAAAGTCATCGATAGCCCTTTTGCACATCTTTCATATCATGCTCTAAACTATTTAAAATTATTTATACCGATGTTTAGGACTCTGCTCCAATCATTTCTTTTGACAAATTCAGATTTTATGTCATTTTTTTGTATATTACTTCACTAAGTACATATAGTTATATCATCTTCACCATAAATATGAAGTTTCCACAATCTTTACCAACTTTCAAAAGTTGGTCGAGAACTACTTTCAGTCTACAATCAAAATAGTTTACTCTGATGGTGAAGGTGAATATCAAGCCCTGACATCCTATCTCTTAGCTTGTGGTATACAACACCTCAAGTCACCCTCGCATACTTCTCAACTAGTTAGCTCTGTCGAAAGCAAATATCGACATATAGTTGAAACTGGCCTCACACTTCTATATCAAGCCTCTATGCCTTCTACCTTTTGGATAGTAGCCTTTCAAACTATAGTCTACCTTATTAATCGAATGCTTACGCCAGTCCTATAATACTAGTCTCTATTTTAAACACTATTTCACAAACTTCCAAACCTTCATAAACTCAAAGTATTTAGATGTCTATGTTATCCATGGTTACGTCCTTATGCCTCCCATAAGATAACATCAAGATCTAAGCCTTACATCTTTATAGGATACTCTCTTGAACATAATGCTTTCCAATGTTATAATCCCCACACTCACAAAGTCTTTATATCACGTCATGTTATTTTTGTTGAGTCTATCTTTCCTTCTCAAAACTAAGAGTCTCTCGCCATGCGGACCACTCCAATAAATATTTCTCATTGGAGTATACCTCCGATCCAATCGAATGAGCCTCCAATGACATCGTCCAGTCCTTCCCCTCAGGATCCACACTCTACTACTACTCTAGTTCAACAATTGTCTATTCCCTCTATTACTACTCCACTCATTTCTTCTTAAATTGATGAGGTAATATGTTCAGAAATACAACCATTATCTTTACCTTCTTCAAAACCAATTGACACTAAGGTACCTCAACTTGACCCGACCTGTGTCAATGACTCTCCGTCGCTTATTCCAACAACACAATCTCATAATCGCATAGCCTCCAAACATCCTATTGTTAGGATCGGAGCGGCACTAAGAGGGGGGGGTGAATTAGTGCAGCGGATTAAAACATCGGTTTTGACAAATCTTTCGTACGATAAAAATCGAACTCGGAAGTGCTTAACTCGAAAGCGTATTCGTAAAGTTGTGCAGCAAAGGTAATGAGGAAATAAAGCACGTAAGAAGGTTTGCAATAATGTAAATAGCAATAATTGAAATACAAACCAGAGATCACGTCGATTTTAAAGTGGTTCGGTCAAATGACCTATATCCACTTGCGAGGCCCTCTTCGTTGAGGCTCCCAACTTCCACTAGCAAATCTCTTGAAGGGGAAGGGCAAATACCCCTCTTATAATTTTTTTACAAGCGGTTCACACTCTTACAAATTTTCAGCAAGAAAGGAGGTGAACACTCTAGCAAATTGAAAACAAGACTTGCTAAGACTTTTCTAAGACCTTTCTCTCAATCAATTGCTTCTCAAAAAGTTATAATCTCAGTTGAGATTTGAGGGGTATTTATAGGCCTCAAGAGGATTCAAATTTGGGCTCTAAAATTTGAATTCTCTTTGGTTCCCGATGCTGGCGGTACCACCGCCTGTCAGTGGCGGTGCCACTGCCTGTTAGTGTCTGACACTAACAGTGGACTGGTGGTACCACCGCCCAGCCAAGCGGTGCCATCGCCTGGCTCTCGGGTGCTAGGCGGTGCCACCACCTGGCTCTCGGGTTCTAGGCAGTGCCACCACCTAATCTGGCGGTGCCACCGCCTACACTATTTCAGCTCACTAGTTGGGCTCCAAACTTAGCCTAAACAAATCCGAACTCGGGCCCAATTGACCCCTACTTGGGTTATAGGATTAACACCTAATCTTAACCCTAATTAATATGCTAACTACGAATTTAAAGACATTTCCTAAGCTATTACAAAGTCCGCAAGTCAAGACTTTTTCCGGCGAACTTCCGGCGATCTTCCGACGAACTCTCGGAAACCATTCTGCGGACTCCCGGCAAGCTCCTAGACTTCACGATTTGATCTTGGCGAGTTCCAACGAGCTTCTTCGATAAGCTTCGATCTTTCTCGGCGAGCTCTGCGAACTTCCAACGAACCTTCCGGCGAGCTTCCGAAAAACCCTTCGGTAAGCTCCCTACTCATTCTCGGCTAGTTCCGGCAGCATTCCCGACGAACCTTCGGACTTCCGTCGAACTCTCGAACTCACAACAAATCCTTCGTGCTTAACTCCGACACTTTGTTTCACTTTATGTCTTCATCATTATCGTAGTTAATCCTGCACACATAAGCCAAAACTCTACTCCGATTTAGACAATTATTACAACGCGAATTGACATTCTGTTGCCCGGCACATCATTGGTTGGCGTTTCGTCCGATTCTTCAGCGCATCATTCTCTCTTGCGGCTTGTTGCCCAATCGGTGGTTGACCTCCACAACCCTGATATTCTTGGCGCAATTTCGCGCTTGGCCCGATGCCCGACGTCCGAAGCCTTCTGCCATCCAATATCCTTACGTGATCTCCTCCGGCACAACGTCAATTCCTCCTGCGTTAATTGTCTAATCCTGATCGAGTAGACCTGCATCACTCAAAATGCAGTTAAACATCTAAACATAATCAACTAGTTTCATCATCAAAATCCGAGATTCAACAATCTCCCCCTTTTTGATGATGACAACTAATTGATGACTAACGGAGTTAACCTTAACTCCCCGGAGTTTAACCAAACTCCCTCTAACAATATGCCATTGATAGAACACTTGGATTATCCCAAATCCAAGTAACATTCATCACATGTCATGAAAAACATTTAAACCATCATATAAATATATATAAAATATTCAATTCAATGCATGAAGTCATCAATATACTTCTCCCCCTATGTCATCAACAAAAAGGAGAAGTAGCTCTAGCTATTTTAAAATATATTCAAGTTTTTATAACATGAAGCTAGATTTTCATCACAACATGTAAGCACAAAAGCATACCAAGATTCTTAAGTTCAATCATGGTAATTCAACATTTGCTTCTTGTGCAAGATTGCACTTTGCTTTTCTTTGCAAGTAACAATATTTATGATGTTTGTAGCAAATTTCTTCATTACAATGATTGAGCTAGCAAATTCTTCATTCAAGTGTGCAAGCTGGCAATAACTTTCTCCCCCTTTGTCAATGTCAAAAAGAAGGAGAGGAACCAATGATTTAGACTTTTACATCAACTTTGCATCAATCAATATTTCAATCATCACATGATGCATACAAGACAATAATACCAAGAAATCATTTCATGAAGGATATCAATGTGAAAATTCACCAAGGATCACATGATACAATCGTAAATCATGATATCATTATGCGATACATCATGAGATTGATAATTTATCATATCAATGAAAGATATCAATTGTTAAACATGATATGATAATAGTCTCAAAAATTTTAATTTGCGATACATGTGATACATTGCAATACACTAAAAAATTTAATGTGATGCTTTTAAGGATATCAACCTATTTTTGATACAAAGCATGGTAAGAGCAATTATATTGCAAGTTTTCTAAGTTTTGTATTTTTTACTTCTTTCGAGATAGCAATTCTTTGCTTCTCTTTAGATTTCAGGATTTGCAATTCATTGATAGCGTTCATGATAGCAAGTTCTTTCAATGAAATGATCGAGCTAGCAAATTTTCCTTCCTTTGAAATATGCAGGCTAGTAAACTAACTCCCCCTTTATCATTATAAAAAAAAAAAAGGGAGAAATCAATGGCTAAAAATTTTAATCATTATACAAGCCATATTACAAAATCATGTCATAATATCAAGAAAATTCAAGAAAGACATGACTCATTCGATAAATCTTTTTAATAAAGCAAAAGAATTATACAACCAAGGATCATGATTAAAATATATCAATATCATATATCAAGTCATGATTCATGATTCATGATTCATCATAAAGCAAATTAATTTTCAATAATCACATAAGGCATTTAAAGAATTTTTGAAACATAGGAGAATGATTAATTTAAGCATGCAATGTTTCAATCAAATTCAAGTTATGAATACCAATACTTTCATATTGTGAGTATCAATTCATGAATACCAAAAGATATTATTTGTGATTCTAGTTTTGCAAGATCAAGACTATGATTTAGATAAAATTCATTCAAATCAAATCGTTAACTTGAAACTCATAATCAAGTCATCAACATCAATTTCGAGATTCACAAATTATCATGAAATCATTAATCTTGATCAGATAGGAAAAGCATTTTTTAAGTGATTCTTCTTCATCTAAGCATGCCTTAGTCTTTATATGCCAAATCAAGATAAGCATGAAAGTTCAAGACATAAAGGCAAAATCTTATAAAATAACTCATCAAGCAAGATTTTAAACATCTATTTTCAAGCCATATAAAGAGTAAGTCAAGGACTCAATTATCTCATGTCATGAATTCCAACAGGTATCTCAAATTATCAACATCACATTAAAACGATATTTCAAAAAGATATATCGATAAGTGATTCATTTGTATCATTTCATTCATTCGGAAAATTCTCCTCTTTGGTAAATAAATTTAGGAGAACAAAATGAATTAAGGGAGATATAACATAATTGAAGCATTGAACATGATTCATATTTGTCTCATGTCATAAGTATGAATCAAGCATTTGTGAAATCCGAAATCATCCTCAAAGTCACATTCAATAAATTCATATATGACAAGCATAGATTTATTGAAAAGTCGATAAGATAGAGGATCGTATTTTGTTTTTATAAATTTCTATTTATGTGATTTGCTTCTTATAGGCATGCTTTTACTTTTAATAAAACAAGTGTCAACATTTAAGATGAAAAGGTAAATTTTGTAAAATAAATCATCAAGCATATTATTTCAATCATTGTTTCAATCATCACTATAACTCATCATGCACAAAATGTAAAATTATCTAACATGATACAAACATTTATTTTCAAAATATTTATCACTATTTTCATGTATGATAATAAAGTATTCATGATACACATTATATGAATATATCATCACAATAAAAAGCAATTGCATGCATAATTTCAAATCATAAATGTTTCAAATCATGATGGTATTAACTTGTCAAATTTTATCCTACCATTCATAATCATAACTTTTCATTTGTATGCATCAAAATAATATCAAGAGTATTTCATGCATAATTTTATATCACCACATAAGGAATATCAAGAAGAAAGTAATTGGGTGATGCGATAAACATTTCATGAATACAAGGAATTGCATAAAAATCATATCACGAAAGATTAGAACATGTGAATACCAAAAGACATGATTTTCTTTTTGAAAAACCTACTCATAAATAATCAAAAGAAAATCTTAAGAGATCGATTAATGAAAAAATCTTGATTCATAATAAATCTTAATTTGTAAATATCACGGAATCAAGATCATGAATTTGGATAAGACTCATTTAAATTCAAATCGTCCAAATCATCAAAATCTCAACATTTTTTTCAAGAGATTCAAAATGGCATAAATAAGTTTATTGGTCTCTTGGGTAGAAATCAATAAGATAGAGAAAAATAAAATTTTTAATAAAAAATTCTTTCCTCCTTTTGTTTCAACTTATTGATTGATTCCATACATGCATGTCCCTTTTTTTTTCTTTTTTTTTTTAAATCCATGCATCATCGTTTAAAACGGAAAGATCAAAAATTATAAAAAAAGTACAACACATAATTCAAAAAAAAATATTTCAACTCATTACTTCAAGTCAAACATGATTTCATTTAATCAAAATTGAATAACTTCAAAACCAATAAATCATCATGTATAACAATCATCAAGTATGATACAAACTTTTCAAAATGTTTAGCATGATAAGGCATATAAGCCAAAGAAACTATTAAATATAAAGCATATTCATCAATGATTGTTTCATTGGGCATAAGGCATTTTCAAACAAAATCATTTTGTTATTTGTTGTAGTCATACATTTTTCTTTTTAGGTGAATCTATCTTTTCATGCTTAAATTTTTTAATTTTTCAAAGATGCTAAAAAGAAAAACATGATATAATTTTTGAAAAATAATTTTTTATTTCCTATTCCTACTATCTAAATTAAGCACTCATGAAAAACTTCAAGTAATTTCAAAATAATTCAAGAGAGTTGAGTTACTTACCTTATAGTCGAAGCCCGTTAAAGCCCAATTCGTCGTTTTACCTTTGGAAGTTCTTGATTCATCCTTGGTTGCCTTCCTCTTCTTTGGCCTCTTCCTCCGTTCAAGTTCATTATTTATTTTAGATTTTTGTTTAATGAACTTATTAAGATTTAGTGTCCGAAGTTCAAGTTCATCATTGTCCTCATCACTTGAGTCATCGCTCAAGTGGTATTCATTTGTCCGGAGTTCCAAATCTTTCCTATTCTTTGGAAGGTGGTTCAAGTGTTGATTGTGTTCATCATGTGCATTGCGCACCATTTCATATGTCATCAATGAGCCGATAAGTTCTTCAAGTGAAAAAATATTTAAATCTTTTGTTTCTTGTATTGCCGTTACTTTTGATTCCCAAGCTTTTGAAGTGATCGTAAAACTTTACTAACAAGTTTAATATTCGAGAAACATTTGCCAAGAGCTTGTAAACCATTGACGACATCCGTAAAACGGGTGTACATGTCAACAATGGTTTCGCTCGGCTTCATTCGAAAAAGCTCGAAATCATGCAATAAAATGTTAACTTTCGAGTCTTTGACTCTACTAGTTCCCTCGTGCGTGATTTCAAGTGTTCGCCAAATATCAAAAGCCGTTTCGCACGTTGAAATCCGATTGAACTCATTTTTGTCCAAAGCACAAAATAAGGCATTCATAGCCTTTACGTTTAAAGAAAAATACTTCTTCTCCAAATCCAACCATTCGTTCATCGGTTTAGAGGGAAGTTGAAAACCGTTTTCAACGATATTTCATAAATCCAAATTCATAGAAATCAAGAAAACTCTTATTCGAGTTTTCCAATAAGTGTAGTTCAATCCATTAAACAACAGTGGACGAAAAACCGATAAGCCCTCTTGAAAGCCATGAAGAGCCATTTCTCTAGGGTGTAAATCCGAAATGAGAAATACCGGGCTCTAATACCAATTGTTAGGAACGGAGCAGCACTAAGAGGGGGGGGTGAATTAGTGTAGCGGATTAAAACGTCAGTTTTGACAAATCTTTCGTACGATAAAACTCGAATTCGGAAGTGCTTAACTCGAAAGCGTATTCGTAAAGTTATGCAGCAAAGGTAATGAGGAAATAAAGTACGTAAGAAGGTTTACAGTAATGTAAATAGTAATAATTGAAATGCAAACCAGAGATCACACCGATTTTAAAGTGGTTCGGTCAAATGACCTACATCCACTTGCGAGGCCCTCTTCGTTGAGGCTCCCACCTTCCACTAGCAAATCTCTTGAAGGGGAAGGGCAAATACCCCTCTTACAACTTTTTTACAAGCGGTTCATACTCTTACAAATTTTCAGCAAGAAAGGAGGTGAACACTCTAGCAAATTGAAAACAAGACTTGCTAAGACTTTTCTAAGACCTTTCTCTCAATCAATTGCTTCTCAAAAAGTAGTAATCTCAGCTGAGATTTGAGGGGTATTTATAGGCCTCAAGAGGATTTAAATTTGGGCTCCAAAATTTGAATTCTCTTTGGTTCCCGATGTTGGCGGTGCCACCACCTGTCAGTGTCTGACACTGACAGTGGACTGGCGGTGCCACCGCCCAGCTAAGCGGTGCCACCGCCTGGCTCTCGGGTTCTAGGCGGTGCCACCACCTAATATGGCGGTGCCACCGCCTATACTATTTCAGCTCACTGGTTGGGCTCCAAACTTGGCCCAAACTAGTCCGAACTCGGGCCCAATTGGCCCCTACTTGCGTTATAGGATTAACACCTAATCCTAACCCTAGTTAACTTGCTAACTATGAATTTAAAGACATTTCCTAAGCTATTACAAAGTTCGCAAGTCAAGACTTTTTCCGGTGAGCTTCCGGCGAACTTCCGGCGGTCTTCCGACGAACTCTCGGAAACCATTCTGCGGACTCCCGGCAAGCTCCTAGACTTCACGATTTGATCTTGGCGAGTTCCAACGAGCTTCTTCGGTAAGCTCTGATCTTTCTCGGTGAGCTCCGTGAACTTCTAACGAACCTTCCGACGAGCTTCCGAAAAACCCTTCGGTAAGCTCCCTACTCATTCTCGGCTAGTTCCGACAGCATTCCCAACGAACCTTCGGACTTCCGTCGAACTCTCGAACTCGCAACAAATCCTTCGTGCTTGACTCTGACACTTTGTTTCGCTTTATGTCTTCATCGTTATCGTAGTTAATCCTGCACACACAAGCCAAAACTCTACTCCGATTTAGACAATTATTACAACGCGAATTGATATTCTGTTGCCCGACACGTCATTGGTTGGCATTTCGTCCGATTCTTCAGCGCATCATTCTCTCTTGCGGCTTGTTGCCCAATCGGCGGTTGACCTCCACAACCCCGATATTCTTGGCGCAATTCCGCGCTTGGCCCGATGCCCGACGTTCGAACCCTTCTGCTATCCAATATCCTAACGTGATCTCCTCCGGCGCAACGTCAATTCCTCCTGCGTTAATTGTCTAATCCTGATCGAGTAGACTTGCATCACTCAAAATACAGTTAAATATATAACCACAATCAATTAGTTTCATCATCAAAATTCGAGATTCAACACCTATGACAACACGCTCCAACAGTGGTATTTTTAAACCAGGACTTGCTCCAAGAGTGGTATTTTCAAACCACATCAAGTCCTTGACCTATATGTTATCACAGAATCCTCATCTAATACCATTGAACCCACCACCTTTACTCAAGCTCAAAAATCTCTACACTGGCGTAACGCTATATGTGAGAAATATGATGTCCTCCTTCATAACTCAATATGGAACCTAGTATCCTTTGATTATACACAAAATATCATTGGGTATAAGTGGATTTTTTGAATTAAGTGGAACCCAGATGGATCTGTTGCCCGATATAAAGCACGTCTCGTCACCAAAGGGTTTAATCAACAACTTGGAGTTGATTTTACTAAGACATTTAGTCCCATTGTTAAGCCCACAATAATATGACTTATCCTAAGTCTGGCCACCACTAAAGGCTAGCAATTACGATAATTGAATGTTAATAATACCTTTTTATAGGGGACTCTAAACAAAGATCTTTTTATGCAACAACCTCCTGATTTCATTTATCCTTAGTATCCAAGGCATGTTTGCAAACTTCAAAAAGCTATTTATGGACTTCATCAAGCTCCAAAAGCCTAGTACACTGAACCTGGCTCATTTTTTTACTTTAGTTGGCTTTATTAACTCCAAGTCTAATACCTCGTTATTTCTATGACAATAACATGGAGACACAATATATATTCTAGTGTATGTGGATGACATTATTGTCACAGGCAATAATCCTATAGAGATCCAAACATTCATCAAGCAATTGACAGATCGATTCTCTCTTAAAGATCTAGGAACCTTGAACTACTTTCTGGGTGTAAAAGCAACATATACATCTTCATGTCTCTTCCTTTCATAAAGAAAGTACATTCAAGATTTATTATAAAAAACAAACATGCAGGATGCAAATGCAGTTACAACTCCCATCTCTACTAGTGAATCTCACAATTGTTAGGAATGAGTCAGCACTAAGAGGGGAGGGGGGGTGAATTAATACAGCGGTAAAATTACGTCAGTTCTGAAAAATACTTCATACGATTAAAATCGATCTCGGAAAGATGGCTTGAAACTGTATGCAAGCGTAGGCGTAGTAAAAGCACAGTAAGAAGGAGAGGCAGTTTGCTATAAAAGTAAATTGCTCAAAGTAAATGCAAATCAAGTTTATAGTTGTTAGGTAATCGTGACCTACATCTACTCCTGATTCCTCCTCTGTCGAGGCCACTGGCATCCACTATCGGTCTCCCTTCAATAAGCAAAGATCAACCACCTTTTATAACTCGATTCTCTTTTTTATCGAGTTTAGGAGATAACCCTTACACCCCCATTTATTCCTCTCTCAAACTATTCTAACACTTAGAAGGAGGAGAGGAGTTCACACAAGATTACAGTAGCGTTTCTTTCATTTTTTACCTCAAGTCTTGTGTATATTAACCAGGGATGAGAGGGGCATTTATAAGCTTTAAGTTAATTCAAACTTGGAGCCTAAAAATGTCTCATCTCAGGTTTTTCGGGTACGGGCAGTACCATCGCTTGTGTGGCCGGTACTATCGCTTGACATCTTGACATTAGGCGATACCACCACCTGACAGAGCTCAGAGACCGAGCTCTAGCGGTACCATCGCCTGACAGGGGTGGTACCATCGCTGGCAGCATTTATTGCCGGCGGTACCACCATCCAAACCACTTGGGAGATAGAGTCTCTCTGGCGGTGCTACCACTGGCCAAGCTTTCAGCATTCTAGTTGGGCCTTGAATCCAGCCTAAACCGGCCCAACTTCAGGCCTAGTTGGCCCCTAGCATAGTTGATGGGATTACCTCCCAATCCCAACTCTAATTATGTGCTAACTACGATTCCTAAGACATATTCTAAGTAAAATAAGTCTGTAAGTCTAGTTTCTTCCGGCGAGCTTCCGGCGATTCTTCTGGCGAATTTCCGACAATCTCTCGGCAATATTCCAGTAGACTCCCGACAAGCTCCTGATGACGATTTTCTTGGCGAGTTCCGATGAGCTTCTTTGGTAAGCTCCTAAACTTCTCAGTTGGTTCCGGTAGAACTTCCGACGAACGTCCGGACTTCCAAAGAACTCTCGAACTCCTAACGAAATCACGTTCTTGACTCCGGGACTTCATTTTGCTTTATGCCTTGCTATCATAGTTAATCCTGCACACATAAAAATATACTTTGATCTAGACAATTATTACTAAGCATGAATCATGTCGTCCGGCATGTCATTGGTCCATCGACGCTTCGTCCGATTCTTCGGCACATCATCTTCTCTTGCGGCCTATTGCCCAATCGGCCAGTTGACCTCCGCAACTCTAATATCCTTGGTATAATATCCGCTCTTCTTGGCCCGATGCCCGAATCCATGGCCCGAAACCTTCTATCGATACGTCGACCGATCCTTCGGCCCGACGTCCAATCTTCTGACATATTTTCCTCCGACCCAACATGATTCTTCCTACTTTAATTGTCTCTCCCTAATCGAAGCATCCTGCATCACTCAAAACGTAGATCAAATCATAAATACTATTAATTGGTTTCATCATCAAAATCTGAGATTCAACAATCTCTCCCTTTTTTATGATGACAACCAATTGATGATAGAGTTAACCTTAACTCCCAGCGTTTAAACAAACTCCCCCTATCAATATGCCATATTGATAGAATTCTTGGATTCAAAAATCCAAGCAACATGTTATCATAAACTTATGCATAACATCATACTTATCCCCCTTTGTCATCAACAAAAAGGAGAAGTCCAATTATCAAGTGTTTAGACATACAAGTTCAAATCATTGCATAACAAATATATTATCAAATTTTATCAACATGCAATTTGTAAGCTAGAAAATTTAGCAAGCCAAAAAATAATATCATGAAGGATGAGATCATGTGAATACCAAAAGACATGATTCATTTTGACAAATCTCCTCTTAAATATTCAAAGAGAAATCTTAGGAGATCAAATAATAAAAGATATTTAAATAAAATTTTAAGTCATGAATTTCAAAAAAGATATTCAAATAAAATTTTAAGTCATGAATTTTGAAAAAGATATTCTCTTTTGTAAATCGTAAAAGGAAATGTAGGAGAAAAAGATTTCAATTCATGCATAGGAAATCTTATGATTCACATAGAAAAATCTCCTCTTTAGTAAAATACCAAGAAAAATCGTAGGAGTACAAAGAAGAGATCTTGATTAAAAAAAATATCTCAAGTAATTCCAATAAACCAAGATCATGAATTTGATAAAACTTATTCAAATTCATATCGTCAAAATCATCAAAATCTCAACATTTCTTTCAAAAGATTCAAAATGGCATAAATATTTTTTTTGATCTCTTAGTGAAAAATCGATAAGGTAGGGATTGAGAAGTTTTCAAGAAAAATGCTTTCCGCTTTTTGTTTCAATTCATATGATTTTATTTCATTTATGCCAAATAAAAACTTGTATCATGTTTAAAACTGAAAGTACAAGATTTATTACGACAAAAATCAATAAGGCATAAATCACCCAAAAATCACTATTACTTCAAATCATCATGCATAATTTTAAAAGATAAATTTATTAAGCATGATCATTATGCATTATTACATTATTTCATCAAGCATGATTTCATAAAGTTTTTTCAATAATACGGATATCATTAAGATACACATTATCATTAAAGCATCTAGCATGATTTAAGTCTAACATTTTGTTCCTTTATCATAACACATATAATTTTCATGATTATTTTTAAAATTACTAGATAAGCATGATTCCTAATTTTTTATAGTTTTATTTATTAAACATATCATTTTTTAAAAAAATATTTTTTTAAATTAAAAATAACTCATGAAAGGCATCATGTAATTTTGAAATAAACTAAGGGCATTTTGATTATCTCATCGTCGAAGGCCGTTAAGACATAGTTTACTATCTCGCCTTTGTTGATTTTCTTCTCGTCTTTGGAGGAGCTCGATTCGTCTTTTGGCAACTTCTTCTTGCGTTCATAGCAAGTAGTTCCGCTCTTTTTAAATTTATTTTTATTCTTTAATTGTTGTTTCATGAACTTTTTAAATTTCATGAGGAGTTCAAGTTCACCATCACTTGAGCTTATGCTAGAGTGGTCTTCTTTTGTTAGAAGTGCTAAATCCTTCCTGTGCTTTGGAAGGTTGTTCTCAAGTTCATTTTGTGAATTATGCGCTTTTTTATATGTGATCAATGAACCAAAAAGTTCTTCAAGTGAAAAATTATTAAGATATTTTGCCTCTTGTATTGCTGTTACTTTCGGATCCCAACTCTTATTAAGAAAATGTAAAATTTTATTTATAAGTTCAAAATCTAAAAAAAATTTACCAAGTGCTTTTAAACCATTGACGACATTCGTAAAATGGGTGTACATGTCTCCAATGGTTTCACTTGGTTTTATATGAAATAGTTCAAAATCATGCATTAAAAGATTGACTTTAGAATCTTTTACTCTACTCGTGCCTTTGTGTGTGATTTCGAGAGTATGCCATATTTTAAAAGTCATTTCGTAAGTAGAAACCAGATTAAACTCAATTTTATCTAAGGCACAAAATAGGGCATTCATAGCCTTTGCATTTAGAGAAAAAGTCTTCTTCTCTAAATCATTCCAATAGTTCATTGGAAGAGAAGACATTCGAAAATCGTTTTCAATAATATTTTAAAATTTTAACTCTAAGGAAAACAAGAAAACTCTCATTCGAGTTTTTCAATATATGTAGTCCGTCCCATTGAACAAAAGAGGACGAATGAGAGAGTGACCCTTTTGAAAGCCGAAAAGAGCCATTTCTCTTTGGGTGTTAAACCAAATGAGAAAAACAAGGCTCTCATACCAACTGTTAGGAATGAGTCGGCACTAAGAGGGAGAGGTGAATTAGTGCAGCAGTAAAATTATGTCAGTTCTGAAAAATACTTTGTACAATTAAAACCGATCTCGGAAAGATAGCTTGAAAGCATATGCGAGTGTAGGCGTAGTAAAAGCACAGTAAGAAGGAGAGGCAGTTTGCTATAAAAGTAAATTGCTCAAAGTAAATGCAAACCGAGTTTATAGTGGTTCGATCATCATGACCTACATCCACTCCCGATTCCTCCTCCGTCGAGGCCACTAGCATCGACTATCGGTCTCCCTTCAATAGGCGAAGACCAACCATATTTTACAACTCGATTCTCCTTTTACTGGGTTTAGGAGATAACCCTTACACCCCCACTTACTCCTCTCTCAAACTATTCTAACACTTAGAAGAAGGAGAGGAGTTCACACAAGATTGCAGCAGCGTTTCTTTCCTTTTTTACTCTCAAGTCTTATGTATCTTAACTAGGGATGAGAGGGGTATTTATAGGCTTCAAGTTGATTCAAACTTGGAGCCTAAAAATGTCTCATCTCGGGTTTCTCGGGTATGGGCGGTACCATCGCCTATGTTGGGTGGTACTACCACCTGGCATCCTAATACTGAGTGGTACCACCGCCTAACAGAGCTCGGAGACCAAGCTCTAGCGGTACCACTGCCTGACCAGGGCATTACCACCGCTGGCAGCATTTACTGTCGGCGATACCACCACTTAGACCACCTAGGAGACTGAGTTTCCCAACCAGTGCCATAGTCGGTCAAGCTTTCAGCATGTTAGTTGGGTCTTGAATCTGGCATAAACCAACCCAACTTTAGGCTCAGTTGGCCCCTAACAGAGTTGATGGGATTACCTCCTAATCCCAACTCTAATTATGTGTTAACTACGATTCCTAAGACATATTCTAAATAAAATAAGTTTGTAAGTCTAGTTTCTTCCGACGAGCTTCCAGCGATTCTTCTGATGAATTTTCGATAATCTCTCGGCAATGTTCCAGCAAACTCCTAGTAAACTCCTGGACTTCACGACAATCTTCTTGGCAAGTTCTGACAAGCTTCTTTGGCAAGCTCCTGGACTTCTCGATTGGTTCTGATAGAACTTCCGACAAACGTTCGGACTTCCAACGAACTCTCAAACTCCCAACGAAATCACGTTCTTGACTCTGGGACTTCATTTTGCTTTATGCTTTGCTATTACAGTTAATCCTACACATATAAAAACATACTTCGATCTAGACAATTATTACTAAACATGAATCATGTCGTCCAACATGCCATTGGTCCATCGACGCTTCATCCTATTCTTTGGCGCATCATCCTATCTTGCAGCCTATTGCCCAATCGGCCAGTTGACCTCCGCAACTCTGATATCCTTGGTGCAATATCCACTCTTCTTGGCCCAATGCTCGAATCCATGGTCCGAAGCCTTCTGTCAATACGTCGACCAATCCTCCGGCCCGACGTCCAATCTTCTGATATGTTTTCCTCCAGCCCAACATAATTCTTTCTGCTTTAATTGTCTTTAACTGATCGAAGCATCCTACGTCACTCAAAACGCAAATCAAATCATAAATACTATCAATTAGTTTCATCATCAAAATATGAGATTCAACAAAACCCACTCAATATCAACAAGTAGTTGGCTCTTTGCAGTACTTATATCTCACCCATACAGAAATCTCATTTGTCGTCAATAAATTATCATAATTTATGCAGCAACCATCTACTATGCACTAGTCTACAGTCAAACGAATCCTGCGATACCTTAAAGGGACCCTCAATCGTGGTCTCTTTCTCCGCAAACACCTTCCACTTTATCTTCATGCCTTTGCCAATACTGATTGGGCAGGCAACTTTGATGATAGAACATCCACATCGGGATATATTATCTTCCTTGGAGCTAATTCAATCAATTGGAGTTCTAAGAAGCAAAAGACAATCGCACGGTCTACAACTGAAGTTGAATATCATGCCATCGCCACTGCCACTGCAGAACTCAATTGGGTCACAAATCTGCTCAAGGAACTCAACATCAATTCCACTCCTATTTCTACAATATATTGTGATAATGTCGGAGCTACCTATCTATATGCCAATTCTATATTCCACTCCTACATGAAACATATTGCTATCGACTTCCACTTTATGCGAGATCAAGTTGTCCGACGTCAACTACGTGTTTCTCATGTACATACGGTTAATCAATAAGCAGACTCACTCACAAAGCCTCTTGCTCATAAACTCTTTGCATTATATTGGTCCAAGATTGGTATCATTGATAGAAGTACCATCTTGCAGGGGCATGATAGCAGATAAGATTTTCCTAACTATATGAGAAAATATCGCTGCTCTGTTAAGGGAAATCCTCCCTCCTAACTTGTATAAATAGAAAGAACATCTCAATATGGAATATAGTTTCTTCTATAATTTCTATCTTCTATCTTCTTCGTTTAATTTCTTATGGTTATAATCTTCATTTACTCAAACTCTCTATTAGTGCTTGTTGAATTATTCCTATTCTTAATAAGAATCAATCACCGCTACAATCTATTTTTACCATAAAATATGGTAACTCTCACCCTCAAAAAAGAGAATATTCTAATTCATTTGATGGGATATAAAGTGAAACTAAACTTTTTTATATGAATAAATACTAGCAGGCCATAACACATAGCGAAATTAAATAAAAATCATAATCAAATATGACACCAAGATTTACGTGTAAAACCCCTCCAATGTGAAGGGTAAAAATCACGGGGCAAGTTAGAGATAATCCACTATGAGAATAATAAATATACAAACCTCAATCTCTTGCCCAAAACCCTAGCAACAATCACAAGAGAATAACTAGGATACAAGGATCACCTCATTATGCACAATATCTAAAACCTCCCCAAGTAATCACAGCAAGAGTCTATTGTAGATTCGATCTAACTTGAGATGAGAACACTACAAGATGATTGAGAATAGTCTCTCTGCATTATTCTTATTTTCTACACTTTCTTTCTCTTGTTTTTCTGCCTTTTTCTACACCTCTTTGAATCAAGATGCTACTACAAAAAACTGCTCGTGGCTACAGTTTTTTCTGCCCCAAAATCGTAGCCCCCACATCGCCCTAACTTTGATCTAGGGTTAGGTCAAAGGGGGGTGGTCTATGGGCTAATAAAGCCCACTATGGGCTAAACCTACTATGAGTTGTCAGCCCAACAACCTCCCCCTTCAGCCCATAAGGGAGGCTGTCCCATGACTCCTCAATGTGAAGCCATGCCGATCAGCTGTCGGCATATCTCCTATTTTTCTTTTGGTAAAGTCTTTGTCAACATGTCTGCTCCGTTATCATCTATGTGAATTTTCTGAAGCTGTAACTGCTTCTCTTCAAATACATTTCAAATCCAGTAGTATTTGACATCTGTATGCTTTGACTTGGAATGAAATATTGGGTTCTTACACAAATGGATGGCACTCTGGCTGTCATAATGCATCATATAATTTTTCTATTTCAGCCCCAATTCTTGTAAAAATTCTTTCATCTATAACATTTCTTTGTAAACCTCTATAGCAGAAATATATTCTGCCTTTGTGGTGGAGAGAGCAATGTTAGAATCAAGAGCACTAAGAGGGGGGGTGAATTAGTGTAGCAGAAAACTTTCGAAGATTAAAACCGCGTTCGTACGATAAAAGCGATTTCGGTATGAAAGTCGATTCGTAAATCACTTTAACTTGTGATCAAGCGAGAAACAGTTAAAGCAAAGATATAAAGGCAGTTTGCAGTTATGATGGAAATCAGAATGTAAGCGCAAACTGAAATATGATGTTCGTATGATAAAATTGATTTCCGTCTTAACGCCGATTCAGAAAATACTTAACTATGAAACACGTTTGTAAATGAGCAGAAGGGAATAAGCTTCTGAGGAGGTTTGCAGTAAAGATAAGATGCTCAAAGTAAATGCAAACCGAGATTTAGAGTGGTTTAGTCAATCTTGACCTACATCCACTTTTGGCTTCCTCCACCAACGAGGTCATCGACATCCACTAGAGGCCTTCCTTCAATAGGCGAAGGCCAACCACCCTTTACAGTTTCACTCCTTTTGACAGGCTTAGGAGACAACCCTTACAGATATTTCTCTCCTCTCTTGAAAGATCAAAACTTAGAAGAAAAAAGGGAAGAGAACTTTTAGCCTTTACAACACTTTTGAGCTCTAAAAATCACAAAGTAAGATTGGATTTTCGGTGCCTTTTGGTTACCCTTTCATGCAGGAAAGGGTGGGGTATATATAGGCCCCAAACTGGTTTAAATTTGGAGCTCAAAAATGTCATCTCCCGGATTTCCGGAGTCCTGGCGGTACTACCTCCTAACTGGGACGGTACAATCGCCTGGTAGCTTGGAGACTGAGCCTCTGGGCGGTGCCACCGCCTGATAGGGGCGGTTGCACCACCCAGTCTTGCTCAGAGACTGAGCCCAAGCGGTGCCATCGCTTGACTAGGGCGATTGCACCGCCCAGTCTCGCTCGGAGACTGAGCCCAAGCAGTGCCACTGCCTGATTGGGGCGGTTGCACCGCCCAGCTTTCCTGGGAGACCATCTCCTGGGCAGTGCCACCGCCGACCCTAGCGGTGCCACCGCTTAGCAGGAATTCTGGTCCGAATGGGTTGATCCATTCGGCCCAATTTGGGTCTGTTAAGAGCCCATTTGCCCCCAGATTAAGTTAATGGGATCACCTCTCATTCCTAACTTAATCTACATGCTAACTACGATATTTCTTAAGACATTTACTGCAACTTGCTCCGGTGCGTCAATCGCTTCTTCCGACGAGCTTCCGGCGAACTTCCAGCGAACATCCGACGAACCTTCGGCGATGCTCCGGCGGACTTCCGGCCAACTCCTGGACTTGCGATGATCCACTTGGCGAGTTCCGACGAGCTTCTTTGGCAAGCTCCTGGACTTCTCGGATTTGTTCCCGCAGAACCTCCAACAACCGTCCGGACTTCCGTCAAACTCTCGAACTCTCAATGTGATCATAGTCTTGACTCCGACATAACTCCTACTGCATGTCTTACTTCCATCGTAGTTAATCCTGCATATGTAAAACAAACTTCGATTGAGACAATTAATCCTAAGCAATTAACCAAGTTGTCTGGCATGTCATTGGTCCCTCGACGCTTCGTCCGATTATTCAGTGCATCATCCTCTCCTGCGACCTATTGCCCAATCGGCCAGTTGACTCCGCAACTCCGATATCCTTGGCACAATACCCACTCTTCTTGGCCCGATGCCCAAGTCCATGGCCCGAAGCCTTCTATCGATACGTCGACCGATCCACCGGCCCGACGTCCAATCTTCTGACATGTTCCTCCAACACAACATGATTTTTCCTGCTTTAATTGTCTCATCCTGATCGAAGCATCCTGCGTCACTCAAAATGCAGATTAAAACATAAACACATATCAAGTGGTTTCATCATCAAAATACGAGATTCAACAATCTCTCCCTTTTTTATGATGACAATCACTTGATGACGAAGTTAAACTTAACTCCCGAAGTTTAAACAAACTCCCCCTATCAATATGCCATATTGATAGAATCTTGAAGAATCTTGAATTCAAACTGAATTCAAGTCATTGCAATATTCATCATGAATACTTGCAACACGTCATCATGAACTTATGCATAACATCATACTTCTCCCCCTTTGTCATCAACAAAAAGGAGAAGTTCCAAGTCTAATGTGTTTGTAGTATTAATTCAACTTATTGCATGAAAAGCATAATATCAAGTTTTATCATCATGCAGTTTTGAAGCTAGAAAATTTAGCAACTGTTACATCATGCTTAGAACATTCAAGCTATCAAGTTTTAGATATGCAAGTTTTACAACATACAAGATAGCACTTTTGCTTCTTTTGAGATAGCAACTTCTACATCATGCAAGCTAGAAAATTAGAGATATTCAAGAAAGCAACTCTTGCTTCTTGAAATATGCAAGTTTTACAATATACAAGCTAGCAAATTTAAAGATATGCAAGTTGGCATATTTGCTTTTCTTGAGATAGGCACGATAGCACATTTTTGTATTTTCTTGAGATTTCAAGCTAGCGATTCTCGGTGATGTTCAAGATAGCAATTTCTTCTCTTTTCAGAAGTGCAATTTTTGCTTTCTTCTTGAATTGTGCAAGCTAGCTATCTCCCCCTTTGTCATTGTCAAAAAGAAGGGAAGACCCTTTCTAAAGAAGGGAAGACCCTTTATGTCAATTTCTAAATCATGACAAAGGTGAGTAATTATTCTTATTTCAAAATTCCATAATTGAGATAAACCTTGGCAATTTTAATCATGATTCACATCATATGCAATACATCACAAACATCATAATAAAAAGCATAAGTATTGCATGCATCATTTTAGCAACAGATCATAGCATTTCATCACATGGCAAGATATCAGCAAGTAAAATTACGATGCAAGTTCTTGATACCTTAACATGATGCAAACATGGCATATGACAATCATAGCATTTCTATCATCAATTTACTATATATTTCGATGAAAGATTCTTTTGATATCTTAACATAATTCAAATTCAAATATGGCACTCATAGCATTAATTCATATATTTCTCATTCAAATATGGCACTCATAGTATCAATTCATATATTTCTCCCTCTTTGTCATCAACAAAAAGGAGAACAATATAAGCAAATTTTAAACGTAAGTGCAGTAATAATTCATGCCATAACTAGGTTTATGTCATTTTTCAACAATGAGTGATAGGATATCAATTATACAAACATCTCAAGGAAAACATGACATGGAGATAGCTTTCATTGCTTCTTCCTCTTTATTTGTTATTATCTTTTTGCATGAAGGACGAAAGTCACTTGTGAGCTTACTCGAATGAAGTTAAAATAAATAAGATATTAAAGCACACTTCATTTTTACAAGGATCAAGATATATGTGTGAATCAAATCCTTGCACGTAAAACTATTTCTCTAAAGATATAAGAAGGAATTATCAAATCCATTTCTCAAAAGATATTTTTCACATGATAAGTCTATGAGAGATGCATTTGCTAGTTGATTCCATATGTCAAAAATCAATGATATGAATCAAACTCGATATGACATATGTTTATTAAGTCCGAAAGAGAATAATGTATCGAGAAAATCCGATTGTTAGGATCAAGAAGATCCAAAAATAAAATTTAACACTTTCATGCATTCAGACATAGTTTTGCTATAGATTTTCAAAAACAATCACGAAGATAAAACATGCTCATCATCATGGAAATTTTTGTATCCAAAACACATAATTTCCAACTTGTTATTAAGGCATGTAATAGTGTAAAATTCTCATTATAGCAATTATATCCTACCATGCATGATCAAAATTTCTCCCCATTTTATCATTATAAACAAAAAAAAAGAGGAGAAGAACAAAATAATATAAAATATTTTAATCATTTCAAGGCATACAAGCCATAAATACAATCACATCATGTCATGAAAGATAAAATCTCAAAGATCATGTAAATACCAAAAGACATGATTCATTTAAATAATTTTTTTAATAAAATGCAAGA
Source organism: Musa acuminata AAA Group (assembly GCF_036884655.1). Classification (NCBI taxonomy): domain Eukaryota; kingdom Viridiplantae; phylum Streptophyta; class Magnoliopsida; order Zingiberales; family Musaceae; genus Musa; species Musa acuminata. The sequence continues at coordinate 21,478,651 of NC_088342.1, read as the reverse complement.
AGTCCTGGTGAACGATCTTGATTTACATAAAGTTTCAAGACATAATTATCAAGATCATGGTTAATTTTATAGATCTCCTCTTTAGGAAATGGTAAAAGGAAACATAGGAGATATAAGATTTTGATTCATAAAGAAGATCTCAAGTAATTCCAATAAACCAAGATCATGATTTGGATAAAAATTCATTCAAAGTCAAATCGTTAAATCAAAATCATTTTCAAGAAATTCATACCAATTGTCTGATATCAAGAAAATTCAATGACATGATTCATTTGACAAATCTTTTTAATAAAGCAAAAGAATTATACAACCAAGGATCATGATTAAAAAATATCAATATCATAGATCAAGTCATGATTCATGATTCATCATAAAGCAAATTAATTTTCAATCATCACATAAGGCATTTAAAGAATTTTTGAAACATAGGAGAATGATTAATTTAAGCATGCAGTGTTTCAATCAAATTCAAGTCATGAATACCAATACTTTCATATTGTGAGTATCAATTCATGAATATTAAAAGATATTATTTGTGATTCATTCAGAAGATTCTCGTCTGTGGTAAATAAATATAGGAGAACAAAATGAATTAAGGGAGATGTAACATGATTGAAGCATTGAACATGATTCATATTTAAAATGTGTCTCATGTCATAAGTATGAATCAAGCATTTGTGAAAATCGAAATCATCCTCAAAGTCACATTTAATAAATTCATGCATGACAAGCATAGATTTATTGAAAAGATGATAAGATAGAGGATCGCATTTCGTTTTTATAAATTTCTATTCATGTGATTTGCTTCTTATAAGCATGCCTTTACTTTTAATAAAACAAGTGTCAACATTTAAGACGGAAAGGTAAAAAACAAATCAACAAGCATAATTCTATGATAACATCATTTTAATATCTTGATATTCATCATCAAGTATGATTTCAAAAAGTATGTTCAAGAGAAATCATTAAGACCAAATGCATGATACACTCATTTATTTTCAAAATATTCATCATGTTTATTTTCATTAGATTCACAAAATTGGTAAAATAAATTCATTAATCTCAATAGGATAGAAAATTCATTTCCATTTCATACAATTGATTGCATGTGAGGGTATTCAAGTCTTTTGTGAAAACATGTATCATCATTTAACATCGAAACATAAGTTTCGTCATGAAGCCGTCAAGACCAAACACATCATGATATCACATCTATCATCAAAAGACTATCAAGAAATTAATACATAGATGTACATGTTAGGATCAAGAGCACTAAGAGAGGGGGGGGGGGGGGGGGGGGTGAATTAGTGCAGCGGAAAACTTTCGACGATTAAAAAAGTGTTCATACGATAAAAACGATTTCGATAGAAAAGCCGATTCGTAAATCTCTTTAACTTGTAATCAAGCGAGATATAGTTAAAGGAAATCTATGAAGGCAGTTTATAGTTATGATGAAAGTTAAAATGTAAGCGCAAATTAAAATATGATGTTCATACGATAAAACCGATTTACGTCTAAACGCCGATTCGGAAAATGCAGAGCTTGAAACACAATCGTATATGCGTAGAAGGCAGTAAGCTTTTGAGGAGGTTTGTAGTAAAGATAAGATGCTCAAAGTAAATGCAAACCGAGATTTAGAGTGGTTCGTCAATCTTGACCTACTCCACTTTTGGCTTCCTCCACCGACGAGGTCACCGACATCAACTAGAGGCCTTCCTTCAATAGGCGAAGGCCAACCACCCTTTTACAGTTTCACTCCTTTTGACGGGCTTAGCAGACAACCCTTACAGAATTTCCTTTCCTCTCTTAAAAGATTAGAACTTGGAAGAAAAGAGGAAGAAGAACTTTCAACTCATACAACACTTTTAAGCTCTAAAAATCATAAAGTAAAATCAGAATTTCGATGGTTTTTGGGTGCCCTTTCAGTGCTGAAAGGGTGGGATATTTATAGGCCCCAACCCAGTTTGAATTTGGAGCTCAAAACTATCAATTCCCAGAATTTCGGGATCTAACGGTTGCACCACCTGACTGAGGCGGTTGCACCGCTTGACTGAGGCGGTTGCACCGCTTGGCAGAGCTCGAAGACTGAGCCTTTGGGCGATGCCACCTCCTGTCAGGGGCGGTTGCACCTCCTGCCAGAGCTCGAAGACTAAGCTCAGGCGGTGCCACCGCTTGACTGAGGCGGTTGCACCGCTCAGCCAGAGCTCAGAGACCGAGCCCAGGCGGTGCCACCTCCTGTCAGGGGCGGTTGAACCACCCAGTCTCGCTCAAAGACTGAGCCCAGGCGGTGCCACCCCCTGTCAGGGGCGGTTGCAGCACCCAGTCTCGCTCGGAGACTGAGCCCAAGCGGTGCCACCGCCTAGCTTAGGCGGTTCAACCGCCTGGCAGAAATTAGGGTTCGAATTGGTTGATCCATTCGGCCCAATTTAGGTTTTTCAAGGGCCCAATTACCCCAAGATTAAGTTAATGGGATCACCTCCCATTTCTAACTTAATCATTGTGCTAACTACGATATTTCCTAAGACATTTACTGCAACTTGCTCCGGTGCGTCAATCGCTTCTTCCGGCGAGCTTCCGGCGAACTTCCGTCGATCATCCGATGAACCCTCGGTGATGCTCCTGCGGACTTCCGGCAAACTCCTAGACTTGCGACGATCCACTTGGCGAGTTCCGACGAGCTTCTTTGGCAAGCTCATGGACTTCTCAGATTTGTTCCCGCAGAACCTCCGACGACTGTCCGAACTTCCGTCGAACTCTCGAACTCCCAACGTGTGATCACTGTCTTGACTCTGGCGCAACTCCTGCTGCATATCTTATTTTCATCATATTTAATCTTGCACACTTATCTCAACATATAGATTAGATAACAAATGACAATTGACTTCATCATCAAAATCCGAGATTCAACAATCTCCCCCTTTTTGATGATGACAATCAATTGATAATGGAGTTAACCTTAACTCCCCGTCTATATGCCATACTTGAGAGAAGTCATTCTTGAATTCAAAATCTTTGAATTCAAGAGACATATTGATAAGTTAAAATCATTTAAACTTATCAATACTCCCATCATGATTCCCATCATGATGTTTCTCTCTGAAGATGATGTCAAGGCTTGACATTCATTTTCAAATTTTACATTACAAGTTTGAATGATGGTAATAGTAGCAATTCATCATATTGTAAGATATCAACATGTAAAACTGCGAAGTAAGATTTTGATATCATTACATGATGCACACATTTCAAATGTTTTAGCATGTATTGCATTTCATCACATGGTAAGATATCAATACGTAAAATTACGATGCAAGTTTTTTGTTTGATATCTTGACACGATACAAACAAGACATAATGTAAATTATAGCAATCATAGCATCTATTCATATATCTCTTGGTAATGCAAGCATAGCATTAATACTCATATATTTCTCCCCCTTTGTCATCAACAAAAAGTGTGGTAATTGTGATACCAGGAGAATAATATAAGCAAATTTTGAGCATTAGTGTGATAATTGTTCATGCCTTTACTAGGTTCATGTTATTTTCCAATAGGAAATCAATTATACAAGCATATGATATGTAGATCGCTTTGAATACTTCTTCCTTTTTATTTGTTATAATCTTTTTGCATGAAGGAGGAAGGCTATTTGTGATACCAGCTATTTGTGAGTTTACTTTGAGTGAAGTTAAAATCGATGAGAGATTAAATCATGCTTTATTTTTACAAGGATCAAGATATGTATGTGAAACAAATCTTTGCAAGTAAAAACACTATCATCCATATTTCAAGATGGAATTTATAAGCAGGAATCATTTCATCAAATCCATTTCAGAAAAATATTTTTCATATAATAAGTGTATGAGAAAATCCAATTATTAGGATACCAATTGTTAAGCGAATCCGAAAATGAAATTAACACTTTCATGCATTCGGACAAGACTATGCTATAGATTTTTAAATACAATCATGAAGACAAAACATGCTTATTGTTATGAAAATTTTTGTATTCAACACATAATTTCTAGCATGTTATTTAGGCATATAATGGCAATCAAGTGATTTGATCATTCAATAAAGTCCGAAAAATAATTTTAACTAGTTTATGTATTCGGACACATCAACATTCCTAATTCTCTTCTTATGAAATCAAATTGTTCTTCACTTAGAGGTTTTGTAAAAATATCAACTAGTTGATGTTTAGTATCAATGAACTCTATGTTTACATCATGATTAGTAACATGATCTCGTATAAAGTGATGTCTAATATCAATATGTTTTGTTCTTGAGTGTTGTATAGGATTCTTCGTTAAGCATATTGCACTTGTGTTATCACATTTAATGGGAATATTTTTAAGATGAACTTTATAATCTTCTAAGGTGTTTTTCATCCATACAACTTGTGCACAACATGCACTTGCTGCAATATATTCAGCTTCGGTTGTTGATAGTGCAACCGAGTTTTGTTTTTTAGATGACCAGGAAACAAGGGCATGTCCTAAAAATTGACATGTTCCTGATGTGCTTTTTCTATCTAGTCTACAGCCAGCAAAGTCCGCATCAGCATAAGCAATTAACTCAAGATTCTCTGATTTTGGGTACCATAATCCTAGATTTTGTTGGGAAATCATGGGGGCGACATCACATGCGCAGCGGAAGAACAAGAAAACAAAATCCCCGATTCCCAAAAAGATGTTCGTCGTCGTGCGAAGATTGGTGCGCAAAAATCCGCGAAACATGAAACTGCATATAGAGTAGATTGTGTTACCTAGGGAGATCGTATATCCCTATTTCTTTGCAGATCCTTAGGAGAGGGTAAAGGAGGTCAAGTGTCCTCCTCTCTAGCGGTGATCCACACAGTAGGGTTGCAACGACGCTCCTCAAAAACTCCAGGCCTGATCTGAGGTGGAGAGGAAGAGGAGAATAGGAAAGGCAAGCAAAGGCTCTAGCCTATGAGGCTCTGAATCCCTCCTATTTATAGAGGTCCCCTGTCAAACCCTAATGGGTCCTCCCCTAGTGGGTATTGGATCTGCATCCAATAAGACAAGGGCTTCGTCGGATATCTCATATCCGAACCTCTACTCATCGCAATCCCTACCATATGTGTGTGACCCTCTAGGCCCAATATCGAGCTGGCCGTGAGTCATACCTGTCAGAACTCCTTCTAACTCAGTGAATTATTATCTCTGTAATAATTCACTCGACTCATCGACTACCGATGTACTAGGCCACTACGCCGTAGTCCCTAGACAATACAGGGGAATCCAATCCATTGGACCTGTCTGTCCTCAATTACCGTGTACCTATAGTCCCTCATCCATCTAATATCCTAGAGACTGTATATCGAGCATGGTGTTGTCAGACCCATACGGTTTCTACTCGAGTCTCGCTCTAATCAGATTCTCTCGGAGAACTCTTTCTCTCTCAACCCGAATGACCCTGGCCAGGGATTTGTCTGAGCAAGAACACATGGGATATTCCTCTCATGACGCCGAGAGTGGATGATCCTCTATCGACACTCAATAGCCCTCGTAAGGTCGACTACCACTCCCAATGACCAGCTGTACTAGATCTGGGACAGCCAAACCTATAAGTCTGGTATCAAAGAGTGGAGCACTCATACAGGACATCCTTGGTGTCTCAAGTCTAAGGACCAGATACACCACTAGGACTACATAATCGCTGTCTGACAATAAGGCATCATCAACCATCCAGCATTCCGTAAGCGGATCAATCAGTGAACTCATTCTACAATGAGCACCTGTATTGTATCCCTAGTGTCCCTACACGAGCAGCTATGAGACCAGCTGCATCCATCATATGGACGGGTATACAGCACACCAGTCTATCCGGTTATCACGATGTCCCTCTCGAGTAACCTATGATCGGGATTATTTAGGATATGTGTTTAAAGGTGAATCGATCTCATTATCGTGATCTCATCACGATCCGATTCCCATTGCATAAATCCAAGGACATCATAATATATGTATGCATTTATGCAATAGTTATAAAGTGATATACGCCAAAATATAATAAGCAAAAAGATTCTGTATCAAGTCACACGTGCCATCACTCACGTGATTGGCTTGATGGGCACCTATGACTAGCAGATTTGTGGTACCATTAAGATATCTAAGTATTCTTTTAACTACTTTGAGATGAGATATCTTAGGGTTTGATTGAAATCTAGCACAAAGTCCTACACTGAACATGATATCTGGTCTAGTTGTAGTGAGGTAAAGTAAACTTCCTATCATGCCCCTATAAGTTTTTTGATCGAAGCTTTCTCCACTTTCATCAATTTCTAACTTAGTGGAGGTGCTCATAGGAGTGTTAATAGCTTTTGAGCTATTCATATTAAACTTTTTTAGCAAATTCATAGCATATTTAGTTTGACTAATAAAGATGTCATTGCTTAGTTGTTTGATTTGTAAGCCTAAGAAGAATGTTAATTCTCCCATTAAACTCATTTCGAATTCAAGACTCATAGTTTTAGCAAAAGATTCACAAATAGATTCATTCGTAGAACCAAAGATAATATCATCAACATAAATCTGAACAATGAGAAAATTATTTTCAAAATTCTTGATGAACAATGTAGTATCAACCTTGCTTTTTGTGAAATTATTTTCAATAAGAAAAGAACTAAGTCTCTCATACTAAGCGCTCGGAGCTTGTTTTAAACCATATAGAGCTTTAGTTAATCTAAACACATGATTAGGGAGGCTATTATTTTCAAATCCAGGAGGTTGTTCAACATAGACTTCTTCGGAAATAAAGCCATTAAGAAAAGCGTTTTTAACATCCATTTGAAACAACTTAAAATTATTACTACTAGCGTAGGCAAGGAGCATCCTTATGGCTTCTAATCGAGCCACAAGAGCGAAGGTTTCTTCGTAATCGATACCTTCTTCTTGGTTGAAACCTTTGACCACTAATCCAGCCTTGTTTCTAACCACGATACCATATTCATCTTGCTTGTTTCTAAAAACCCATTTAGTACCAATAACTAAATGGTCAGTTGGCCTAAGAACAAGCTTCCACACCTCATTTCTCTCAAATTGATTTAATTCATCTTGCATTACGATAATCCATGAATCATCTTTCATGGCTTCGTCAACACATTTGGGTTCAATTTGGGAGAGAAAAGCGGCGTTGGCACCAAAATTTTTAAGAGAAGAACATGTTTGAACCCCCTTTGATGTGTCTCCTAAGATTAGCTCCTTAGGATGAGCATCTATATACTTCCAATCCTTGGGTAAGGATGTTTCGGAAGTGGATGCATCCAAGTTGCTAGTTGGAGACAGGGTTTCATTTAAATTCAAGGAATCAAAATTAACATCATCATCAAAACCGTTTTTCCTAATTTCAAAAATCTCATTGAAAACAACATGAATGGATTCTTCAATAATTAAAGTTCTTTTATTGAAGATACGAAAAGCTTTAGAAATCGAAGAATAACCAAGAAAGATTCCTTCATCGGATTTAGCATCAAATTTTCCTAAGTTATCTTTTTCATTCAAGATAAAACACTTACACCCAAAGACTTTAAAATATGAAACATTGGGTTTTTTGTTGTTCCATAACTCATAGGGAGTTTTGGTGAGTAAGGGTCTTACTAGAACTCTATTTAAAATATAGCATGCAGTGTTTACGGCTTCGGCCCAAAAGTATTTGGGTAGGCTATGTTCATTCAACATGGTTCTTGCCATTTCTTGTAAATTTCGATTTTTTCTTTCTACTACTCCATTTTGTTGAGGATTTCTTGGAGTAGAGAAATTATGGTTATATCCATTGAGTTCACAAAATTCTTGGAAATCATGGTTTTGAAATTCACCACCGTGATCATTTCTAATTGACGAAATCATAGAACCCTTCTCATTTTGAACACGTTTACAAAACTTGGTAAAATATCTAAAGTATTCATTTTTCTGTTTTAAGAAGTAAGTCCATGTGTATCTGCTATAGTCATCCACAATAATGAAGGCGTATTTGCTACCTCCTAGGCTTGATGTAGAGATTGGTCCGAACAAGTCCATATGGATCAATTGTAAAGGCCTAGAGGTGCTTATTTGATTCTTAGATTTGAAACTACCCTTAATTTGTTTACCTAATTGGCAAGCATCACATACATTATCTTTGATGAACTTGATATAAGGAATTCCTCTTACAAGTTCTTTAGATGATATTTGAGTAATTAGTTTCATGCTAGCATGACCTAATCTTCTATGCCATAGCCAAGCATCCTCATTCAAAACCGAAAAACATATTTCATTACACAAATCATTGATGTCAATAGTGTATACGTTATTTTGTTTTAATGCAATCATAGACGTGTTTTTGTGTGGTTTTTCAATGATGCAAGCATTAGATTCGAATATGACAATATATCCTTTATCACATAATTGACTAATGCTCAAGAGGTTATGTTTTAAACCATCAACTAACAAAACATCTTCAATAAAGAAGTTAGATTTGTTACCTATGGTTCCTTTGCCAATGATTTTACCCTTGTTGTTGTCTCCGAATGTGACATAGCCTTCGTCTATGCTAGTGAGCTTAGAGAATTGAGATGGATCTCCGGTCATATGCCTTGAGCATCCACTATCAAGGTACCATCTCTTGCTCCTAGCTTGTGATGGTATAGGTTTCTACAAGAAAGGATGATCTTTAGGTACCCATTTGCTTTTGGGTGCCTCAAAAATAGATCTACATTGTTTATCATTTTGCATAGAATTTATCATGGTTCCTTTAGGAACCCAAATTAATTTGTTCGGACTAATTTTCTTGAATGGACAATAATGTGTTTTGTGTCCAAATTTGCAACAAAAGTTGCATTTGCTTTGGTGTCAAACATGTAAGATGGGGCCTTTCATGAAGGTGGTTGGATTTTGATGAGGACTTCTCACAAATCCGATTCCACTTCTTTTGGGAACGTGACCCTTGTTTGCAAGGATCATGTTCAATGACTTGCTACCAATATCGAATTTCTTCAAGGTGTCCTTAAGTAGCAAGTTTTCCTTTTGGAGAGTTTCTAGATCATGGCATTTTATGCATGAACCTAAACTATCATGATATTCAGTTTTTAACTTATCAAAATTACAAGTAAGACTATCATGCTCCTTTTTTAGCAATTTGTATTTTCTACTAATAATCTTGCATTCATCAAATAAGTCATGGAAGGCATTTAATAATTCATCAAATGATAAATCTGCATCTATTAAATTCGTTACCTCCTCTCCGATGGTCATTAAGGCGTAATGAGCAACTTGCTCGGTGTTGGACTCCTCTTCTTCGGACGCGCTCGAGTCATCCCACGTTGCTTTGAGTGCCTTCTTCTTTGATGTTCTCTTTTTGACTTGGGGACAATCACTTTTGTAGTGTCCCGGCTTTTTGCACTCGTAGCAAACAACTTGGTCCTTCTTGGGTTCAAGTTTATTTTTTGTGTCATTCTTAAACTTGTTTCTTTTAATGAATTTTTTAAATTTTCTTGTTAAAAGTGCCAAGTCATCATCACAGTCCTCATCACTTGAGTTTTCTCTCAAGTGGTCTTCTGATGTTCTAAGTGTCATATCATTCCTATTCTTTGGAATGATGTCTTCTTGCTCTTCATGAGCTTTGTAAGTCATCTCGTAGGTCATTAATGACCCGATTAGTTCTTCAAGAGGGAAGTTATTTAGATCTTTCACCTCTTGAATAGCAGTGACTTTAGGATCCCAACTCTTAGAAAGGGATCTTAGAATCTTATTTATGAGCTCAAAATCCGAAAAACTTTTTTCGAGTCCTTTTAGACCGTTGACGACATCCGTGAAACGGGTAAACATGTCGCCAATAGTCTCACTCGGTTTCATCCGGAAAAGTTCGAAAGAATGTAACAAAAGATTGATTTTTGACTCTTTCACTCTACTTGTGCCTTCATGAGTCACTTCGAGTGTGTGCCAAATATCAAATGCGGTTTCACAAATCGAAACATGATTGAACTCATTTTTATCAAGTGCACAAAATAAGGCATTCATAGCCTTTGCATTAAGAGCGAAAGCCTTCTTCTCCAATTCATTCCAATCGATCATTGGAAGAGAAGACTTCGAAAATCCATTTTCGACAAGATTCTAAAGTTCAAAATCCATAGAAATAAGAAAGATCCTCATTCGGGTCTTCCAATAGGTGTAGTCTGTCCCATTGAACATGGGTGGACGTGTAATAGAATGGCCCTCTTGGTTTCCGGCGTATGCCATCTCTCTTGGGTTTTAATCCGTTTGAGAGTTAACCCCGCTCTGATACCAATTGTTAGGATCAAGAGCACTAAGAGGGGGGGGGGGGTGAATTAGTGCAGCGAAAAACTTTCGACAATTAAAAAAGTGTTCGTACGATAAAAACGATTTCGGTAGAAAAGCCGATTCGTAAATCTCTTTAACTTGTAATCAAGCGAGATATAGTTAAAGGAAATCTATGAAGGCAGTTTGCAGTTATGATGAAAGTTAAAATGTAAGCGCAAACTGAAATATGATGTTCGTACGATAAAATTGATTTACATCTAAACGTCGATTCGGAAAATGCAGAGCTTGAAATACGATCGTATATGCGTAGAAGGCAGTAAGCTTTTGAGGAGGTTTGCAATAAAGATAAGATTCTCAAAGTAAATGCAAACCGAGATTTAGAATGGTTTGGTCAATCTTGACCTACTCCACTTTTGGCTTCCTCCACCGACGAGGTCACCGACGTCAACTAGAGGCCTTCCTTCAATAGGCGAAGGCCAACCACCCTTTTACAGTTTCACTCCTTTTGACGGGCTTAGGAGACAACCCTTACAGAATTTCCTTTCCTCTCTTAACAGATTAGAACTTGGAAGAAAAGAGGAAGAAGAACTTTCAACTCATACAACACTTTTGAGCTCTAAAAATCATAAAGTAAAATCAGAATTTCGGTGGTTTTTAGGTGCCCTTTCAGTGCTGAAAGGGTGGGGTATTTATAGGCCCCAACCCAATTTAAATTTGGAGCTCAAAACTGTCAATTCCCGGAATTCCGGGATCTGGCGGTTGCACCGCCTGGCAGAGCTCGAAGAATGAGCCTTTGGGCGATGCCACCTCCTGTCAAGGGTGGTTGCACCTCCTGCCAGAGCTCGAAGACCGAGCTCAGGCGGTTCCACCGCTTGACTGAGGCGATTGCACCGCTCAGCCAGAGCTCGGAGACCGAGCCCAAGCAGTGCCACCTCCTGTCAGGGGCGATTGCACCGCCCAGTCTCGCTCGGAGACTGATCCCAAGCGGTGCCACCTCCTATCAAGGACGGTTGCACCGCCCAGTCTCGCTCGGAGATTGAGCCCAGGCGGTGCTATCGCCTGGCTTGGGCGGTTCAACCGCCTGGCAGAAATCAGGGTCCGAATGGGTTGATCCATTCGGCCCAATTTGGGTTTTTCAGGGGCCCAATTGCCCCAAGATTAAGTTAATGGGATCACCTCCCATTTTCAACTTAATCATTGTGCTAACTACGATATTTCCTAAGACATTTACTGCAACTTGCTCCGGTGCGTCAGTCGCTTCTTTCGGCGAGCTTCTGGCGAACTTTCGTCGATCATCCGATGAAGCCTCGGTGATGCTCCTACGGACTTTCGGCAAACTCCTGGACTTGCGATGATCCACTTGGCAAGTTCCGACGAGCTTCTTTGGCAAGCTCATGGACTTCTCGGATTTGTTCCCGCAGAACCTCCGACAACTATCTGAACTTCCGTCGAACTCTCGAACTCCCAACGTGATCATTGTCTTGACTCCGGCGCAACTCCTGTTGCATATCTTATTTTCATCATAGTTAATCCTGCACACTTATCTCAACATATAGATTAGATAACAAATGACAATTGACTTCATCATCAAAATCCGAGATTCAACAGTACATGCACTATGTCATCTTAATATGTCATGAGAATGTCATCTTAATTTGTCATAAAAATGATTAGACCAAAAACATGTTAATCTAAAATGAGAGTTTCAAATCAACATTTCAAAAACTAATGCATGACATAAAATCATCAAGATACACATGCATGGATTAATCCTAAGCATTATCACATATCATATAATTATCATCCCTAATGTTGCATACATCATTCAACAATTCAAAACATAACATGCATGAAACCTTAGCAATATATTTTTCATGATCAAATTTTTAATTTTTCAATGATGCTAAAAAGAAAAACATGATATAATTTTTTAAAAAATAATTTTTTATTTCCTATTCCTACTATCTAAACTAAGCACTCATGAAAAACTTACCTTGTAGTCCATGCCCGTCAAAGCCCAATTCGCCTTTTCACCTTTGGAAGTTTTTGATTGATCCTTGGTTGCCTTTCTCTTCTTTGGCCTCTTCCTCCATTCAAGTTCATTGTTTATTTTAGATTTTTATTTAATAAACTTATTAAGATTTAGTATTCGAAGTTCAAGTTCATCATTGTCCTCATTACTTGAGTTATCGCTCAAGTAGTATTCATTTGTCTGGAGTTCCAAATCCTTCCTATTCTTTGAAAGGTGGTTCAAGTGCTCATCGGGTTCAAAATGTTCCAAAAGTGTCATTTCATAGGTCATTAATGACCCGATTAATTCTTCTAATGAAAAATCATTTAAATTTTTTATCTCTTATATTACAGTTATTTTAGGATCCCACCTTTTTGGAAGGAATCTTAAGATCTTGCTTACGAGATCAAAATTCGAAAAAGATTTATTAAGAACTCTTAGATTATTGACGACATCCGTGAAACGGGTGTATATGTCGCCTATAATCTCGCTTTGTTGCATTCAAAAATGCTCAAAATCATGCAATAAAATATTAACTTTTAAGCTTTTGACTCTACTAGTTCCCTCGTGTGTGATTTCAAGTGTTCGCCAAATATCAAAAGCTGTTTCGCACGTAGAAATCCGATTGAACTCATTTTTGTCCAAAGTGTAAAATAAGGCATTCATAGCCTTTGCGTTTAAAGAAAAATACTTCTTCTCCAAATCCGACCATTCGTTCATCGGTTTAGAGGGAAGTTGAAAACCGTTTTCAACAATATTCCATAAATCCAAATTCATAGAAATCAAGAAAACTCTCATTCGAGTTTTCCAATAAGTGTAGTCCAATCCGTTAAACAACGGTGGACGAATAACCGATAAACCCTCTTGAAAGCCATGAAGAGCCATTTCTCTCGGGTGTAAATCCGAAATGAGAAATACTGGGCTCTGATACCAATTGTTAGGATCAAGAGCACTAAGAGGGGAGAGGGGGGTTAATTAATGTAGCGGAAAACTTTCGACGATTAAAACTGTGTTCGTACGATAAAAGCGATTTCAGTATGAAAGTCGATTCGTAAATCACTTGAACTTATGATCAAGCGAGATTTTGTTAAAGCAAATATATAAAGGCAGTTTGCAGTTATGATGGAAAACATAATGTAAGCACAAACTGAAATATGATGTTCATACGATAAAACCGATTTTCATCTTAACGCCGATTCGAAAAATACTTAACTATGAAATACGTTCGTAAATGAGCAGAAGGCAGTAAGCTACTGAGGAGGTTTGCAGTAAAGATAAGATGCTCAAAGTAAATGCAAACCGAGATTTAGAGTGGTTCGATCAATCTTGACCTACATCCACTTTTGGCTTCCTCCATCAACGAGGTCATCGATGTCCACTAGAGGCCTTCCTTCAATGGGCGAAGGCCAACCACCCTTTTATAGTTTCACTCCTTTTGACGGGCTTAGGAGACAACCCTTACAGAAATTTCTCTCCTCTCTTGAAAGATCAAAACTTGGAAGAAAAAAGGGAGGAGAACTTCTATCCTTTACAACACTTTTGAGCTCTAAAAATCACAGAGTAAGATTGGATTTTTAGTGACTTTTGGTTACCCTTTCATGTAAGAAAGGGTGGGGCATATATAGGCCGCAAACTGGTTTGAATTTGGAGCTCAAAAATGTCATCTCCCGGATTTCCAAGGTCCTGGCGGTACTACCTCTTGACTAGGGCGGTACAACCGCTTGGCAGCTCGGAGACTGAGCCTCTCGGCTGTGCAACCGCCTTACAGGGGTGGTTGCACCGCCCAGTCTCACTCGGAGACTAAGCCCAGGCGGTGCCACCGCCTGACTGGGGCGGTTGCACCGCCCAGTCTCACTCGGAGACTGAGCCCAGGTGGTGCCACCGCCTAACTAGGGCGGTTGCACCGCCCAGCTTTCTTGGGAGACCATCTCCTAGGCGGTGCCACCGCCGACCCTGGCGATGCCACCGCTTGGCAGGAATTCTGGTCCGAATGGGTTGATCCATTCGGCCCAATTTGGGTTTGTCAAGGGCCCAATTGCCCCCAGATTAAGTTAATGGGATCACCTCCCATTCCTAACTTAATCTACATGCTAACTATGATATTTCTTAAGACATTTACTACAACTTGCTCCGGTGCATCAATCGTTTCTTCCGGCGAGCTTCCGGCGAACTTCCGGCGAACATCCGACAAACCTTCGGCGATGCTCCGGTGGACTTCCGGTCAACTCCTGGACTTGCGATAATCCACTTGGCGAGTTCCGACGAGCTTCTTTGGCAAGCTCCTGGACTTCTCGGATTTATTCCCGCATAACCTCCAACGACCGTCCGGAGTTCCGTCGAACTCTCGAACTCCCAATGTGATCATAGTCTTGACTCCGGCGTAACTCCTACTGCATGTCTTACTTCCATCGTAGTTAATCCTGTATATGTAAAACAAAACTTCGATCGAGACAATTAATCCTAAGCAATTAACGAAGTTGTCCGGTATATCATTGGTCCCTCGACGCTTCGTCCGATTATTTGGTGCTTCGTCCTCTCTTGCGGCCTATTGCCCAATCAGCCAGTTGACTCTGTAACTCCGATATCCTTGGTACAATACCCGCTCTTCTTAGCCCGATGCCCAAGTCCACGACCCGAAGCCTTCTATCAATACGTCGACCGATCCACCAACTCGACGTCCAATCTTCTAACATATTCCTCCGGCACAACATGATTTTTCCTGCTTTAATTATCTCATCGTGATCGAAGCATCCTGCGTCACTCAAAACGCAGATTAAAACATAAACACATATCAACTGGTTTTATCATCAAAATATGATATTCAATAAGCAATACACCTTTACAATCTGGATTACCATGACATAGCTCTCCCTGCAAAAGTATGTACATAACCTAATATAGACTTTCTCGTATCTATATCTCTTGTCATATCTGCATCTATGTAACCTGTCAACATAGGTGGTCCAGCTCTAAAGCTTAAACAAACCTTAGAGCTCCCTCTGAAATATCTAAAATTCCACTTCACTACTGTCCAGTGCTCTTTGCTTGGATTTGCAAGAAATCTGCTAATAACACCAACTGCATATATGATGTCCGGCCTCGTACATATAATTGCATACATTAAACTTCCAACTGCTGAAGCATAATGAACCTTTTGCATTTTCTCCTTCTCCTCATCACTTAATGGACTCTGTTTTGAGCACAACTTGAAGTAACTTGCAAGAGGAGAACCAATTGGCTTTGCATTGCTCATACTGAACCTTTCCAATATCTTCTCGATATATTTCTCCTGTGATAACTAAATCATCTTGGTTTTTCTATCACGGGAAATCTGCATGCCTAGTATTTGCTTTGCTAGCCCCATGTCCTTTATTACAAAAGACTTACTCAATTCCTTCTTCAACCTGTCAATTTTAGACATATCTTTCCCAAGAATAAGCATGTCATCAACATAAAGTAGGAGAATAATAAAATTCTTACCAAAACATTTGATATACACATAATAATCTGTAGTTATTCTTTTGTATCCATTTTCTATCATAAAGGAATCAAACTTTTGTACCACTGTCTTGGAGCTTGCTTCAGCTCATACAAGCTCTTCCTCAACTTACAAATAAAGTTCTCTTTACCTTTGACTTTAAAGCCTTTTGGTTGCTCCATATAAATTTTTTCCTCCAAATCACCATAAAGGAAAGCTGTCTGCATATCTAACTTCTCAACCTCCAGGTCCTGGCTAGCAGTAATACTAAGAGCAACACGAATAGAAGACATTTTAACAACAGGAGAAAAAATCTCTTCAAAGTTAATACATTTCTTTTGACCAAAAGCCTTTCACAACCAATCTAGCTTTGTGCTTTGGTTAAGAATAATATTCTTAAGTCTTTAACCTGAAAACCCACTTGTTCTTCAAGGCCTTCATTCCATTTAGTAGTAACACCAAATCATAAGTGTGGTTCTTCTGAAGAGTATTCATCTCTTCCTACATAGCAACTAACCACTTCTTTTTCTACTCATTTTAAATTGTTTCCTAGTAACTCTTTGGTTCACCTGCATCAGGAAACATCACATACTCATCTGTAGAGTATCTTCTGAAAGGTTGACGTTGTCTAGAAGATCTTCTCAACTGAGGTTCTACGGAAAGTTGCTCTCCAACTTCTTCTTGCTCAATATGTCCTGCAGGTATATCAACATCAGGCTCTCCCTCATCACCCTGATACATTAGAAGAGTAACTAGGTCACAATCTACTAATCCTTCTGTAGAAGTCTTGGTCGGTACCTTCTTCTTCAAATCCTTAAAGGTTTGATTCTCAAATAAGACTATATCTCTACTTCTAAACACCTTCTACTTTTTTGGATCTCAAAGCCTATAACCAAAATGATTATGTGAGTAGCCAAGAAAAATATATTCTTTAGTCTTACCATCTAGCTTGGACCTCTTATTGTTTGGAACATGTACAAATGCACGATAACCAAACACTCTCAAATGTTTGTAGGAAACATCTTTTCCTGACCATACATGCTCTGCAATATCACCATCTAGGGCTGTACATGGTGGCCTGTGAAAGCATATATCTGATATTTTCCATGATGGTGCGGTTCATCCTCTCTATAATTGTATTATGCTGAGGTGTACCAAAAACTGTCATCTCATGTTGGATGCCATGTGACCTGTAATAATTGTTAAATAATCTTGTGTACTCACCATCATTATCTGATCTTATGCATTTCAATTGTCTTTTTGTCTCCCTTTCAATTCTAGCATGAAACTCTTTGAAGACATTAATAACCTGATCTTTGGTCTTCAAAGCATATGCCCAAACTTTCCTGGAAAAATCATCTATAAAAGTGACAAAATAAAGTGCACCACTTATACCAGGAACATCAACAAATCCATCAGGAGTTTTTGTCCTCAAAGAACCATATACATCTGTATAAACATGGTCTAAGGCATGTATTTTTCTAGACAAAACAAGACTAGCAAATGAAACTCTATGTTATTTACCAGCCAAGAAATCCATATAAGGGTTCAAATGTGTACCTCTAAGGTCTAGCAACATCTCTCTCTTGGAAAGAGCTTGCAGCCCCTTCTCGCTCATATGTCCCTGTTGCCTATGCCACAACTCCATACTGAAGTCTTTTTCTGTAGCATTTAATTGCTCACCATAAGCTTTAGTTTGCAACCTATACAAAGTATGACATTTCTTTCCACTAGTCATAATAAGATAACCCTTATTGAGCTTCCATTGCCCTTTGTGAAATCTACTATCATAGTCTTCATTATCTAAGCTTCCAACTGAAATTAAATTCAACCTCAAGTCAACCACATGCCTCACATCCTTAAGCACCAACTTGCAGCCAATGTTGATCTTTAAATGGATATCACCCATGCCAATGATGTCTGTTGTACCATAGTTGCCCATCTTGATAACACCAAAATTTTCAGGCCGTTATATAGCAAAATACTCCCTCGGTGGTGTAGTATGATAAGAAGCACCTATGTCAATCACCCACTCAAGATCCTAACACACACAAGAAAAAATATCATCAGAAGGAGACAAAATCAAATAATCACCACCCTGCACTATAGCTGTAGTATTATCCTTTGACTCTATAGACTCCACTTCTTTTCTCTTTTTCTTGTTCTTCTTATGTTGCTTACATTAATTTTTGTAATGTCCATTCTCATCACAGTTATAGCAAACAATATATTTTCTTGATCTTGACTTGTTTCTACCCATGCGTGAATTGCTTCTAGACTTTGACCTTCCTTTGTTCTCTGAGATAAGTGCTTGTGAATCATTCTAAGATGTTGAATTCTTTCTTCTCAACTTCTCATTCAACAAACTGCTTGTTACTTAACTCATTGTGATAACACCATCTAGCGCAGAATTACTGAGGGAAACCACTAGTATCTCCCAACTTTTTAGTAATGAATTGAGAAGTAACAATGTGTGCAACTCATCATCAAGAGACATTTTCACAAAGGATAACTATTTAGTAATACTCTATATTTCATTCAAATGCTCAGCAATAGAAGCACTCTCTCTATATTTTAGGTTCACAAGTTTTCTGATCAAAATAGCTTTGTTGCCAGTTGTTTTTCTTTCATAGAGACCTTCCAACTTTTTCCAAAGAGAATATGTAAAATTTTCAGTAGAAACATGGTGAAAGACACTATCATCAAGCCATTATCGAATAAACCTAACTATTTTTCGATCTAACCTCTTCCACTAATCATCTGTCATAGTTATGGGTTTTGCATTATCCCCTACAAAGGTCCATATAAATCTTTGCAATACAAGAGGTCTTCCATTCTTGGTTTCAATATCATCCAATTATTTTCATTTTAACTAATCATGCGAGAAACATTACTGGCCTCAATGTTCAAATATAAAAATTAAATCACCACAACCCTACTATGATACCAATTGATGGGATATAAAGTAAAACTAAACTTTTGTATATGAACAAATACTAGCAAGCCATAACATGCAGAGGAATTAAATGAAAATCACAATAAAATATGACACTAAGATTTACATGAAAAACCCCTCCAATGTGAAAGATAAAAATCACGGGGCAAATTAGAGATAATCCACTATGAGAATAATGAATATACAAATCTCAATCTCCTACCCAAAACCCTAGCAATAATCACAAGAGAATAATTGGGATACAAGGATCACGTCACTATACACAACATCTAAAACCTCCCCAAGTAATCACAGCAAGAGTCTACTGTAGATTTGATCTAACATGATATGAGAACACTGCTAGATGATTGAGAACCGTCTCTCTGCATTATTCTTATTTTCTTCCATTTCTTTCTCTTATTTTTCTGTCTTTTTCTTCTCCTCTTTGAATCAAGATGCTGCTAAAAAAACTACTCGTAGTTTTTTTTGCCCCAAAATCATACCCCCTTAACTTTGATCTAGGGTTAGGTCAAAGAGGGGTGATCTGTAAACTAATAAAACCCACTATAAGCTGAACCCACTATAAGCTGTTAGCCCAACATCATCTACATGTTGAACATCATCTACAGGTCAATATTCCACTCAACCAATGACCAACCTTTATAAAGATTAATCTATCTACTAGTTTCACTCTCGTCTCCGATTTTATTCATAATTATGCTTGGAACCCAAACCCTCAGTTCTCTTTTCTCAACAGACTTAGTAAAACTCATATTCTCTATTCATATTCTTATCCAGTCTTGTAATGGCTCTTGGGTTTGGAACCACAGCTTTCAGGGTTAGCTATATCTAAAAGTTGATAGAATTTTCTAAAACAAGGACAAGTAGACTCGGGTAGAGACTAGAATGGCATTCTAGAAGGTGATTTGGAGCGTTAATGTTCTTCCTAGAGTCCAAAACTTTTCCTTTGAAAACTACTTTAGAATAGACTTCCGCTATCGCATTGGTTTTCTATTACCATTCACTGTTACCCGTCGCTTTGTCCAATATGTCACTGCGGACCTGATGCCATATCTCATATTATCTTTGATTGTCATTTTGCTCTAAACTATTGGAACCTCGTTCGGTCAACTCTTGGTATATGTTTCCGATATCTTAACAATTGGCCAAATGGTACGTGGTGGCCATCTCGTTAAAAACTCTTCCTCCATTATACTTGCTATTATTTCAACCTCCCTTTGGATGCTTTGAAAGAATAGAAACGACATTCTTTTTTTCAACCTCCCTTCGGAGTTTCTTCCGGGGCTTTGAAAGAATAGGATCGAAGGCCTGCAGGAGGGTCCGGCGAGTGGCGTCCCAACCGACGGCGTGGACGAAGACCACGCTCTGGTATATAAGCGACGAGCGCAGCGTCAACGGCGTCGAGTTAGAAGTAGATGAGCTGATCCTCAGTGTAGGGCTCGAGGACGCGGTGGATCATATCAGGGGTGGAGACCGACTGCGGAAGAGCCGTCGTCGCCGCGGCCGCTGCCTCCGCCGCCGAAGAAGGCGAGGTCGTCGTGGTCTTGAATGGCGTCGTTACCAGGGGGCCGCTGCCGCTGCTGCTGCTGCATGGGCTCGGGCTCGAGGCCGAGCTCTGTGGGAAGCGGAACGACTCGGACTTTCTATACGCAGTAGATATTCGATTCCTGAGTTGACTCGGACGAGTTTGGTATGGGAGGTTGGATTTATCTGAACCGTCCGTTTTTCCTCGGTACACAAATACCCTATTCCAGCATACCCATTCGATTACTGTCTCGGTGATTGAAACAAGTGATGGCCCCATCTTAATCAGTAGACAAGTCGGCCGTCAAGTAACGCACAAACGTCGACTAAAAGATGAAGCACGTCCCGCTTCTGCAGCTACGGACCAACTCGGACCCCAACTCATGAAGTGTTCTTCATATCGTGTCTTTCGTACGCAGTCCCCACGTCAGATCGAAAATGGTTCATAATAATACTCGACTCTCACGACCTTTTGAGGCGGAAGCAGCAACAAAGTACAGCACCATACAGCATTTACATCGATCGAGGAAGCGCCACGTACGACGCAGACACCAAATGATTCGGTCCTCTCGTTCGGTTCCTCGGGGAGACATTTCCGTCACGAATCTCCCAACCTCCGAGCCCCGGAAAAAACTCCTCTCCCGGCCATCTATTTCTTCCCCCAAATCGAAACCGTAACCCTTAATTCCAATTTCTCCTTCTCCTTTCCTCCTACTGCTCTCAGGATGAGCAGTCTGAGAGTGATTTGCCGCCCGCACGTGGTCGTCTCCTCTATCTACTGCTGCAGAGGCTACGGTCGCCTAAGGTTCGCGCCCGCCGCCCGGAATCCTAATCTCCCAATCTCGCACCCGTCGTATGCATCGTCTCCTTTTGTCCTCGATGACTCCCCGAGGATGGGACCGGCGTCGCGCGCTAATTCGAGGAGGACGCTCACTAGGGTCTCCAATTGGAACTCCGAGAAGTCGCCTTATGATACCCTTGGTAATTTCCTCAAAGATCATATCTTTGGTCCTGCCCTTGGAACTCACTTAGATATAGTATCCAAGATCTGATTTTTCTATACTTCAAGATCCATTTATTTCTGATGAATGAGAAAATCACGATAGTAAGTGTAATATTTTCCTTCAATCTTCAAGTTTAAGGGCGATCAGGTTCTCTATCATGCTTTGTTTATGTTTATATGCATTTTTTGTGTGTTCTTGATCGTTCACGATATTAAACATGCAGAACTGGAAAGGGATGCTGATGATGAGAAGATTAAAGCTGCTTATAGAAGATTGGCCAAGTTTTACCACCCAGATGGTTTCTCTTTCACCTTCAATATTTATAGTTGAAAGTTTTTTCTACTGATTGTTTTTTATGCAGTTGTTATGCTGTCAAATTGCTTGTAAATTTGGCTACTTTTCTTATCACTTTGACCAAGTATTTCCTTTTATTGAATATTAAAGTTTTTACTGAAACTGGAATGAATTGATTTCCCCTTATACAGATGAGCTACTTTTTCGTTTTTCATATATGAGCATTTTGTCTTACCTTCTTCTGTGTCTTACTTGATATTTTTCCAGTAAGTTCATACTTGCTAGTTCATTTTTGTGTTTGTAATATAGCCCAACTGATATATGACATAATTTACTAATAATTTACAGTAAAATGATTGCTCAGTGATTGCCATGTGAGTGAACTAGAATCTTTATCTGAAAGTTAAGCTACCTATTCAACTAAATAAATAAATACTTAGATACTGTTTCTTAACATAAGTATTTTGATTTGCTAATTGTCCTTCTAGGTGCAGGCATTTTAAATGCTCTATCATGCATATAGATTTTGTCTGTTCTGATTTTGACCTATCTGTTCTGATTGCTTTATTTGTCCCTGTTATAGTCTAGTGCTATAGATTTCTTTTATTAATTTTTGTGATACTTTATTTCTCAAGTAAAAAGACTAACTTTCTGTGTGTCTCATTAAAAGGTATCTTAATCTTGTGTTCTCATTGTGGCATGCTTGCATATGATCTTTGTTAGATGTATTATTTTGTTTAGTGAAATAATGTATAACTTTTGGTTTTGAATTTTCTTGACACTAGATCTCAGTATCATATAATTAAACTCTTTATTGTCTCTTTCATTGTGTATTGAACTCTAGAATCATTGTTCGAGTTTCTCGACTTGTCTCAATCTATTCTTTTTTCAGTATGAAACATGAGGTATTAGTTTTTTCTGTTCTTTTTCTTTCTATTTGCACTTCTAATAGGTTATATTATAAACAATCATTAGCAATTGCTCTAAGTACCCAGCTGATACTTTTGTTCTTGTCTTCTAAAGTTTATGATGGTAGAGGAACTCTTGAGGAAGGAGAAACAGCTGAATCTCGATTTATCAAAATTCAAGCTGCTTATGAGCTTCTAATAGATGATGAGCAGAGGCAACAATACGACAGAGATCACCATGTCAATCCTATGAAGGTACATATTATAATTTTGTATATTCGTTTACATTCTTAATCTAATTATTATGCCCATTTTATTGACTACTTTTTAATTAACCATTCCATGTCTTGTAATGAGAGGTTATGAGGTTGTTTTTGCTACCTCAATCTTGCCAAAATTTCTTTGTGATTATTGTTTTTGTGACCAAGATGTGTCAAACTGACTCTTTTTTATCTCATTCCTCTTACAATAGAAATGTTATAGAGATACTTTAGGAATTTACAATACCCTCACGGTGCAAAAACGTGGTATGCTAATTGGCTTATTCAAAGACTTGAGAAAATAAACTTGTGTATTTAAAAAGGAAAATAACTAAGAAGTTCATAGTATAAGTTTTGAATCAAATCTAAATAAATATTAAATAATATAATTTTGTAAATTTTTTTGTTATAAAATTGATGAAGGATTTATTTTTGACAATAAATTCATAATGTATTGTTTACAATTAATTAATAACTTAGTTTTTAAAATCAATGAATGCAAAAAAATTAATAATTTAGTTTCTGAAACCAATTGATATTTTCTTAATACCTTATCAATTGTAGGAGAATTCTTAATCAGTATCCTAAAGTTGATGGAACATCAACTGATGCTCTAAAGTTAATAAAATATTACTATTTACGTGATAGGATAGCCTATAGTTAGTGTTTCAGATGGAAGTATATATTATAGACATTGTAGATGTTAATATAAAGTTTGTGTCACAGGGTTGTAGGTTCTTAGTTATATCCTGATAAATGTCATGGAAAGTGACCCATGAATTTGTCAAAGTAAACCTTAATAGAGAGAAATATGTGGTACCTAAGTTTGTAACTTGCGGAGCTTTTCTATGCCCTTGAGCAACTGAACAGGTCGAAAAGATATGCTAAAAATAACAATAGTGAAGCTTCCAAGTTAGTCAGTTTAAAGCAGTTTTGTTTGCTTCTGTTTTATGAAATTCCTACACTGTATATGATCTCAAAACTATATTTATCAGGGGCTAAATATAAAAATATAAATTAATTTGAAGATCCAACAATGGAGCGATAGGGAACACTTATATTAATACCTTCTCAACACAATTAGAAAGAAAAAGAATAACATTGCACATACCATAATAAAACAGCTCAGTTAGGTTATATAAAAGATACCTGTGCATACAGAATTAGCATTTGTAGTTAACCTTATTAAAGAGTTTATAGATAATATATTATAAAGTTTTACTGATTTAAACTTGAGAAAGCAATCCAAATATGCCTGTCTACCAAAAGTGCCTCCCTAGAGAAAGACCGATGATTTAATCCATATAGACTTTTTATGTAATAAAAGAGGAAGGCCATATATGTCAGCCTCACAGTTGGCTCTGCTGGCCTTCAACTCTTGTTAACAAAGTAGTTTACTATTATGATGGTAACCGAGAGAGAGATGCAGAGATATGACACAACCTTCAAGTTGCATAAAGGAAAGCGAGGGAGGCGAGAGTGCCTCTTGGCCCCATTTCCTCTACCCTGATATATGATACAGGTTTTAAGACATTTCTCATTGCCAACACTTTGATTCAACTCTTTTTGTGTTATTGGAAAATTTCACCATAAATTTAATTGTATGGACATCTTTATAATTAATGCTATACAAAAATGTGAAATATTTGTCATATACAGGTGCATTACTATCAGCCTCTTTTATTTTAGAAGTAAATGGTTTTCTTTGTATAAATTCCAACATTCTTTGTGTTTGCACCTATCAGGCTTCCCAGGCATGGATGGAATGGGTGATGAAAAAGCAAAAAGCATTTGATCAGCGTGGTGATATGGCAATTGCTGCTTGGGCTGAACAGCAGCAACGTGAGATGAATCTCCGAGCACGTCGTCTTTCTCGTTCAAAGGTTTATAAGTACATTATATTATATACGAGAATTTGTCTTGGGACTGCTTGAATGCCAGCAAATAACTAACTGGCACCTCATTAATTCATTACTGAATGTGCATTCTTGTGGTGTTGATTGATCCAAAGCTTTTTTCATACCATTAAATAAAGACAATTTTTTTTGACATAAGGACTAATGAGTACCTCCATTTTTTAAAAAAGGTGTTTAATTGTTTGTTTGACTTACTTTCAATCCTGTGTTTCTGGTGCTTTACTGATGAACGACACTCCATTTTATTACTTTGTCATAGCTTTTACCTACTTCATTGTTAGTCACAGGCTGTCATATTAACTCCAAGTAGTATAAATCATGATTTTTGAAGTGTGAAAACCATGATTACTGAGTCAATTGGTCTCACGTCGTCGTTCATTTTGTTGAAACACTATTTCATTATTTTTGAATTTTTGTTTAAATGCAATTTAGATGTTTCTAACTAGATACTTTCTGTTTTCTTCGGATTTTCATTTTTTCTTTTTTGCGTCACTGAAGATCCCTTCATATGGCTGACACTCCTGTGGTACAGGGTTTTACTCTTTTACTGCTCTCCTTTCAGTGCTTATTCGGCAGCATTACTTTCTTCCTCTTAGGTTCACTAGCACTTAGTAAATGTCACCATATTTCAGATTGATCCTGAAGAAGAGAGGAAGATTTTGGCAAAGGAGAAGAAAGCATCCATGGAGTACTTCACCAATACCCTGAGAAGACATACACTTGTTCTGAAGAAGAGAGATTTAATGCGGAAAAAGGCAGAGGAAGACAAGAAAAGGGTCATTAGTCAGCTTTTAGCGGCTGAAGGTCTCGAGCTTGATACAGACGATGATGATGAAGCTGTATGATGAATTGTTCATCATATGGGAAAATTTGTTGTACATACAGAGATCTCTTTATTTCTGGTCATGGAAAGCAGGTAATGAAATCTGTGTCTAATATTTTTCTCTTAACTGTATCCTATGATATATATTATTGTTTTATCGGTATAATCTGAAATCAGTACATCTAAATAGAATGATCGAAAATTAGCATGACCCAACCCAGTGTTTGTCAAGTACAAATTGTTCTGATTGGTCTCAATCTCTCGTATGGGTGAAGATTCAATTACTGAATGTAATATGACCGCACTAGCATAACTATTAAAGTTATCTTAACCTTGACCTGCGGTATGTTAGGATATGCCGCAAAAGTGAAGGAAGGCGGAAGAGAAGAGGTGGGGTGGAGTAGGTGGTGTAGGAGAAGAGGTGGCGGCGGCGGGAGCGGAGAAGAAGAGGGGAGGAAGCCACGGAGAAGAGAGGAATTGGTGATGATGGATGAGGGAGAGTACCAATTCGATTGGGGGGCATATATGATGGCGTACGTTGAATTGAGAGAGAGAGAGAGAGAGAGAGAGAGACAGAGAGAGAGAGAGCAATTATGGGACGTATTAAAAGAGATTAAATAAGCCTCCTATATCTTTCTATTATGACATCTTTTAATATTATTTCTAAAGAATAAATG
This sequence comes from Musa acuminata AAA Group, assembly GCF_036884655.1. NCBI lineage: Eukaryota > Viridiplantae > Streptophyta > Magnoliopsida > Zingiberales > Musaceae > Musa > Musa acuminata. The sequence continues at coordinate 21,452,519 of NC_088342.1, read as the reverse complement.
TGGAATAGTGGGATGAAAACTACTATGAAATGGGCAATTATTGTTTAAAAAAAAAAAAACATATTGACTAGGCAGGATATTTAGATTGCCCACATACTAGAAACAGCAACCTTATATATCATCATCGAGTCTATAACTCATAATTAGGTTTATGTCATGCTTGAAGGTAATTAAATGGTCTTGTGTCCATTAGGAAAAGTAATCTGCCCAATCTATTTACATGATCGAGAGTCTTTTTTTTTTTTTTTTTTGGGTGTTGCAAATATCCTTTCCATAATATTTCTAAGAGCATTGCAAATATTTAACCCTCTGTTGAGTCTCACAGTGATGGAAGACTTATTACATCGTGCTACCGTTTGGATGTCAATCAAGAGATCATAGATTCAATACCATAAGTAAATGTATGAAAAGGCCAACTATTCTATAGTGTGTAGAAGACAACAAAGTAGAAGAGCTATTGATTGATAAGTCGTAACAAAGTAACACAGCACATGGAACTGCTGGAGATGGGTGAGCAAAAAGGCATTTGCTTTCCGATACTTGTGTGGGGTCTTCCTGGGGGCAATAAGAATAAGAGTTCTAACATTATCATATCAAATCTAACACTCATTTATTCTGTTCTACAACTTTTGCAATAAGAATTTAGATTCAGTTCTCATCAAATCTCGAGTAATCAAAAAACCTTGATAAATAGTTAAAATTTTGAACATGTCATTGGAAGATAAAACAATATCATCAAACAAATATAACTTCGATATAAGTCATGATGAAAATTATATCACCATAATCAACTGACTTGAATGCTGGAGAGAACAGATTTGTCCAATTTCAATCATCTTCAAGCATTCACAGTTATAAGATGTTTTGTGTATTAAACAAGTGCTCGGATGACAACATTAAGCAAAATATATGCACAATATCTGTACATCAAAAGATGAAACGATCAAGTGATGACATGAGAAATGAAATTTCTCAGTGAACAATAATATATGTTAAATGCACAATCAGAAACCAAAGGTTCAGACAAGTTTGCACAAACCAAGTTATGGTAAAATATGTATGATTCAAGTGACTTGTTCCTCAGCAATTTTAGTATGATGGAAATTGAATGAACAACCTTGATACAAGATTTTAGGGATTCAATTTTAATATATGATTGAACAACCTGCAGCAGAGCTTTGTATTCAGCTAAAGAAAAATCTTATGTTCATACAAATCCCTCGAAAATATGAAATCTTTTACAAAATGATGCAATTGTACCTATTGCAACAAAGGAAAGCAACATGGTGTCACCAAAAAAAATTACACATTAAGAGAGAACCGCAAATGTTACTGTGGATATTAGATGATCTTATGTGAGACATGAAAATGCTGAAAGAATAGACTTCAGATGATTTTTCATCTATCAGATCATTTCAAACTCACCTCGGTCCAGATAACTCAACTGCACGGAGGTTGTCAGTGGAGTCCAGAATCCAGTCGGAGGCACGATTGCGTGGAACAAACTCGGCTTCATGCTGAACCACTTCCACCCTTTGCCATTCGTCCCACCTCTCAGCAAGACCGTCGCCTTCAAGCATTCTCACCACCTCTGACATCTTCGGCCGTTCCATTGGAGAGCCCTGAGTGCAAAGCAGTGCAACTTGGATAAGTGATTCTACTTCAGGGCCAACATAGTTGTTCTGCAGATCTGGATCAATCAACATCTCCAGCTTTTTCTCTTTCAGAAGTCCTTTTACCTGAAAGCCACAAATGTCTGATGACTCAACTCATTCTATTGCAGGAAAACCAGATAAAATCCTACCTGATGTACTATAAATCGGAAAACTAAATTATAAAATTATAAAGAAAAACAATAAACTAGTTGCCCTTTAATATTTATGTATTAAGTAACTTCCGTATGGAACTCATTGATTTCGGACTAGAGCTTTATGCAAAACACACTCTCAACACTTGACCTATTGGAACTAAGAAATGCCTGGTGAAACTGGACCAGTTTTAACAAAGTCATGAACTGGTCGAATCTGAATACATACTGAGAATCTCACCACCTAAGTGCCAAATGCAAAACATAGTGAGAAAAAGTCATGAACCTGGTCGAATCTGAATACATACTACACAAACATTTTATGCCAGTTTCCCAAACTCTAATGTAAGGCTTCGGATATGATGGGAACCGTGTCTTGTACTTACCCAATCAAGCAACATAACATCATCATCATTTGCAAGACGTGCAAGATCAAATGCTCTTTGACCTGTAATTAGTTCTAAAAGCATGATTCCATATCCAAAAACATCAGTCTTCTCAGAGGACTTTCCTGTTGACAAGTATTCTGGAGCAATATGTCCTATCGTTCCACGGACAGCCGTCGTTACATGGGTATCCTTGTAGTCCATTAGCTTGGCCAAGCCAAAGTCCCCAACAACTGCTTCAAACTCCTCATCCAACAAAATATTTGCAGCTTTAACATCACGATGAATAATTTTAGGATCACAATGATCGTGCAAGTAGGACAATCCCCTAGCAGAACCCAGTGCAATCCTTTGCCGAGTTGGCCAATCCAGCGGTGGTTCAGATGGTGGACGCTCTACAAACAAGTATGAAATATGTTCTTAAAGCAATCTATACTCAGGTAACCAACTAAGCTTACTTGAAGCATGTAAACATTCCAACTTAAGCAATTAAAATGGTAAATACCTCTTAAGCGTGATGCAACACTTCCATTGGCCATGTAAGGATATACAAGCAATCGTTCGGTTGGGGTCATACAAAACCCACGAAGCCTGAGTAAGTTTCGATGTACAGCCATGCTAATCATCTCAACTTCTGTTTGAAACTGAAGCTCTCCACCAGGTGTACGTTCTTCTTTTAGTCTCTTTACTGCTACAAGTGAACCGTCTGTAAGTCTTCCTTTATATACCTTTCCAAATCCACCTCTGCCCAAAATGTTCTTGTTGCTGAAATTATCAGTTGCAACTTGTAATTCTCGCAGCGAAAATCTTTTAAGCTGACCTAAGTGAACTTCTGGATCCTCTTCAGCTGTAAAAAAGGTATTAGCGTCTATATATTATAAAAATGCATACAACATGTAGATTTACTGACTGAAAACTAACCAGGTACATCAAAGAAATGTTCTTGTGGTTTACGACGACGCCACCAGGCAAATCCAATAGCAGGTGCTGCAAATAGCAAAGCAGCACCTGCAGCAACTCCCCCAGCAATTGCTCCAGTGCTAGAGGCATTACTTTCTATTGAAATGACATCCATAAAGCATAAGCACTTTATGTATGAAATAGTTTCTTGCAATTTCATTAGGAACAACCAAGAATACGAGACTTATCATAATGACATTTAAATAAACTCCAATGAGTAGAAAGCATAGGGATAATTACCTCGAAGAGTGGGTGCAGTTGGAGGAACAAATGGAGGTGGTGGAGGCAAAGGAGGGTAACCAGGACAAGATTTTGTTGTACCAAGACCACATAAGTAAGGGTTGTTAGCAAAACTGCATATACAAGACAAAAAATCAGCATTAATAGAACAGCAGCTGCAGCTAATACCAAAAGCTGTATCAAAACCAGAAAGCACCTGATGGGAGTGAACAATTGGAAGGATCCAGTAGAAGGAACTTCTCCTGATAGATTGTTATTCGACAAATCTCTATGCCAATGAGAAGTACAATTGTCAAATATTTGCAACTAAAAAGTAATATTTTGTACACATGGTAATAATCAACTTACAGAACTTGAAGCGTTGTGATATTGGTCAAAGATGTTGGAATTAGACCCAACAGAGTATTGTTGTTAAGCCGGCTATCCTTTGACAGAATTTCCAAAACTAAAAAAGTTATGATAAACAAGGAACAAAGAAGTCTTCAGACAAAATAAAACAAAAAACAAAAAAATAAATTCAGTCACCACCGAAATTTCCAAAGCAGCAAGCAATTTGTTCATTCATATGGCTTCAGCTTAATGAATAGATATGGGCTGCTCAAATTTCAACACTTAGCACAACCAGCTCTCAACCGACAAAGGCCTTTCATAGCAGCAAGGTGGAATGCCAGTTGGCAGATTGGCAGACACCTTATCTTGATACGTGTCATAAACTCAACATCCAACAGACTCCTCTACTAAGATTATTCTGTCACCTTGTTTTAGCTGCAACCATATCAGTAGCCCTGACCATGGTTTGGTTTGTACCAGAACAAAACCGAACCGGACCCAACCACGCTTGAACCAAAACCGAACTGGTTCGATGGTTGGCCGGTTCCAAACTGAACCAAAACTGGCTCTATGTGGTTCGGTTTCGATTCCTGGTTTTGGGAAAGCAGAACCGTCAGTTCAGTTCCTGAATCAGAACCAATGGTTCTAATTCTGGTTCAAACTGACAGTTCCATGATTTAAAAACAAAATTAAAAAGGCGGTCAAATGGGCTTGACCGACCATTGGGTCGATCGTTTGAGCCCCAACAGTCCAGTGATCGACCATTTCAGGGCTAGAGGAGCAAATAACCAGTATGCCCTCTCAACAGTGATATAAATGGTTATTTTCAACGTTATTTTGGTCATTTCGACTTAGCAAATAAATAATAACTAAATTTGGGGGCATTTTAGGGGAGAAAATCCTCCAAAAAACCTATAACTATCTCTCAAACCCCTCATTCTTCTTCACACATTTAATTAAGCATTCATAATACTCTCTTAAGCTCTCATATGCTCTCTAATCACCCTCTTAAGTTCTCTCCCTCGTTCCAATGGCAAGTGAAAACCACCACTTCATCAAGAATTTTGAAAGTCCGATCATAGCAACCCAAGAAAGCCAGTACATCATCGTCGAGTCAGAGGAATTCGATATGGCAACTAAAGCAATAAAGTCGAACATCTTCAAGCTTCATTTCAAGAAGGTCTAAAAGACTGATGATTTCTTCCATGTGACCTGCAACCACTATGGTCAAATTTTCAAATTTAAAAAAGGAAGAGGATACCTTTCCCAAGCATCATGAGAAGAAACACCCAATAGAAGTTGGTATGAAAAAAATCTAAACACAAATTTCCCAATACCCCACTAATTATACTTTTCATTTTTTTCATTAAAAAAATCATGAAAATTTAGCTAGATTTATTCCCGTCGAACATTTGTCTTTTAGTTTTGGTGAAAAATTCAATTTTATTGATTATTGTCAAAACACTTAAAATCCTACCCTTCATAAGTGTCTTGAGAAGAAACACCCAATGATAACCGGTATGGAAAAAGCAAAAGACAAATTTTCAAGTACCCCATTAATACCACTTTTCATTTTTCTGTTGGAAAAAATTGTGAAGAATTAGCTAAATTTATTTTCATCGAGCATTTGTCTTTTAGTTTTGATGAAAAAATTGATTTTATTGATTATTGTCAAAACACTTTAAATCTTGGTACCCAATGTGTTTCTCATTCTACTCTTACCCATTCTGTGCATAATCTTTATAAAAAAGAAAAAGAGATTTACAAGTTATTTCGAGCTTTTGATGGTCGTGTTTCTGTTTCTGTTTCTGTCAATATTTTGAGTGATTACTGGCAAATGCACTCCTACATAGGTATCGCATATAATTGAATTGACAATAATTGGACCACATAAAAAAGAATTATTGTCTTCAGAGTTTTTTTTTTATGAATGACATCCTGTCAATAACATCTATAGAATGATAAAAACTATTTTAGAAGAATACTATTTGGTTGTTCAAATTTTTTCACTTTGTTTCGATAATACATCCACATATACTGCTTCTATTTCGAAATTACAAGTATGTCAACTTGCTTTTGGTGGTTTTTTTTCATATCAGATGTTCTTATTATGTTTTAAATTTGTGTGTCGCATATCATTAGATTGACAATGATTGGACCATATAAAAAAGAATTATTGTCTTCAGAGTTTTTTTTTTTATGAATGACATCCTGTCAATAACATCTATAGAATGAAAAAGACTATTTTAGAAGACTACTATTTGGTTTTAATTTTTTTTTCAATTGGTTTTAATAATACATCCACGAATACTGCTTCTATTTTGAAATTACAAGAAACATGTCAACTTGCTTTTGGTGGTGTTTTTTTTTTTTTTCATATTAGATGTTCTCATTATGTTTTAAATTTGTGTAAAAGGTCTTAGGTCTCTTGAAAATTTTCTTCTTCAATTAACTAAGTTATTTCATTCTTCTAGAGTCATCCATAAGTAATGAAAGAGTGGGCTAGATTTTCTAAATTACATGGTAAAAGATCAAAAAGATTTCCGAGGGACGTTCCTACCCAATGAGAAACTCGATAGAAATCTACATATAAGTTGCTTAATGAAAATTTTGAATATGAAGAATTATTATGTACTTTTATTGCAAATAATGTTAGACAGTCAATTTATATCCACAACACTAGAATGTTTGTGAAAAAATTTTAGAAATTTTAAAAACTTTTAATGATACTACTTATACCTTAGCTGGTGTTTGTTATTCTACTATTCATATATTTTTAATTGTTTAGATTAATATTGTTAGTGCTTTAGAAGAATATCAACATGATCATAATTTAAATATGATTATAATAACAATAAAAATAAAATGGACAAATATGACTATCATAGCAATGATATCATTTCTCAATTGATAGTCATAATCTAAATATGACTATCATACTTCTATTTTTGATCCTCATATTAGAATAGATGGTTTGAGTGATTATTAAGTTTTTTATGAAAGTTTAGGATTAGAAGTTGATATTGGTGAAAAGTTAGAGAAAATAGAAAAATTCATCATTAACTTATATGATTAGACAACAAACTACCTTCAAAACTTCTCCATCTATGGATCAAGTTAGCGAGAGTAGCAAAATCAGTAAGGGAGAAATTATTATTACAAAGACAAAATCAAGAGGACTATCAAGAGTTTGCTTAGAGACATTGCTGCGAGTATAGAGTTTCCAATTCTTGACTGGTGGAAGTGATATACAACAATCTTTCTAGTTTTGGCAACGATTGCAAAGCAAATACTAGTAACTTCAGTTTCAACAATAGTTGTGGAACAAGCCTTCAAAGCGAGAGGGCACATCTTGGATGAGACCTATTCGTGTATAACTCCCAAATCAGTTGAAGCTCAAACATACATCGACAATTGGACTAAGGCGGAGAAACAAAAATAAGAAATTATTCGCAAAGACAATGACTGCTTATTCGACGACCAATGTATCAACCAAAGAAACGATTGAAAAATCCAACACCGGAAGCCATTGAAAATTTTGAAATTTAAAAATTTGTTATTTTTTATAAAATATAAAAAATATTTTATAAAAACAAAAGACCCTTTGGGTTGAGGGTGGCCTATCGGCCATCCACTTCCTCTGGTGTCGGCGGGAGTCTTTGAATGCTTCGATAGCTCGAAAGACATTACCGCGAAGGTCCATATCTACAAATAGAAGACCTATTAGTCTTATACACGAAAACAAAAGGCAAAGGGAAAGAGTCAGACACTAACCCCGAGGGGAGGGGCTAATTTGAACTTCCCTAAGCTAAGCGTCGCTCATCTATAAGGTGGCCATGGACTCGGACAAAGCATCGAACAACTAGCGGAGTTGCTCCACTCTAGATCATTTAACCTCAGAATCAAGTTTCGAAATTTCCTAATGGACCACATCAAGTCGACAGGCCACCCCCTTTGTGAAGAAACAAAGAAGTATTTCTTCCAACCCTATTGGAAGAAAGCACCCCAGGACTCAACAAACAGGATAGGAAAAACGTAGACCAAATCCCTTAGACTCACGGTGAAGCAAGTCTGTAGAAAGGTTGACGATGGGGAGATACCTGTCACGACCCGACAAAATATCGACAATATTTAAGATCTTCATCACAACAAACCCAGGATCCAAACACATATTTGAGGTCACTAAGAAAACATTCAGATCAAAAATTTCACTTCTATAATCTACCAATTCATAACCCTGTGCAATTCATAAACATAGCACACATCTCTCGATAATTCATACAATCTGAACTCAACTCATCAAAATAAAAACCACAATATAAATCCACAAGTGGGGAAATCTATGCAGTCACCACAATCATCGATTTACCATAAGTTCATACCATTACACAAATTTAATTTAACATACCAAAACCCTATACATGAGGGATCCTTTAACTTACACAAAATCCACAGGTTTAGATTCATAGTCACATTTCATTAGATGCAAGGTAGCTATATACACAACTACATATATGCTAACAAAAGTTCTGCCCAACGTCTTCTAAACTTTCCACTGCCTCAGCCCATTCTTAACATTTAAGCAAGCGATACGCTATCCTGAAAAATTTATCAACAAATGGGGTGAGCATAAAGAGCTCAGCAAGTGACTAACATATCCATATCAAAATAGTACAATTTCCAAAGTGGTGCAGTTTCAAAATACATGGCAGAATATACGATTTCGTAGACATAATATCATTAGGAGCAGAATCACAATTGTCCTTCCAATCATACCCATTAGGTTCCTGACAGATGGAGCATAGAGTAAATGGAGCATATCAGAGACAAAGGAAACATATCGGAGCTTATCAATGGCATATAAAATGTTTCAAAGCATATCAACGGCATATGGAACATTTCGAAGCAAAATCATCAGGGAATGAAGCCTTTCAGAGCATATCGGTACACATATCGTACAAGAGCTCAAACGTCGTCCTTGACGTTGCAATCATATCAATCTTATCCAGAGTATGAACAGAAACAAACTCACCAAAACTCTGGATGTCATATCAAACATATAGAGGGTGTAGTGGGATCTCAGTCAGAATGTGATTCATCCATTTCTGAATGACCACCTGACAAAAGTCTCCCACGTCTGGGAGCTCCATCCACCCACGTCTAGGTGAAGTCAAAGGGGGCCGGCAGAGCATCGCAGGCTCTAATCACATACCCACGTAGCGGGCAACAAGCGCAAACAGAATATCCCTCATAGCGGGACCCCACATAGCGGGCAAATAGCGCATACCCTTTACCATTTCTGGCAAAGGTCCAGACAATCCCACACACCAGAGTACAAAAGGGTAGTTTCAACAATAAGTAGCATACATCGGAAGCACACGCGGAACAACGAAGCTTACATGTGCCTTTTTAAGAACAAATGACGCAAGGAACAAATCTCTCACAAATGTATTCATATTAGAAAGGAAAATGGAAGCAAGAGTGTACAGGGAATCCAATTATAGTTAGCTCAATTCAAATAAGAAGGTTAGACGAATTCAAGTAATCAAAGGAATAGAACAGAATACGCGAAATCGACCAAAGCTCGATTTCGAACAGAATTCCAGTGGCACATCAAACGAATATTTCAGAATAACAATTTTGCTCCAATACCCATAAGAAGACTATGGTCAAACCATATATCAATCTATATTCGGATGGAACAGATTTCATATGAAATAGGGCTCCCAACACAGAGTTACCTCTGATTTGGTAACACAAGGTCAAAATCACAATCACTGTTTTGCAGAATTTATAGGGTCAGATTCAACAGATAATAGGATAGACAATTGAATTCCAAAATTTTCAAACCATAAGTCAAAAGAAAGATTTTCAAGTCTAGTTTCAAATAAAATCAGTTTGGTACAAATTAGAATTTTCAACAGGGAGTTATAGGCATTTTAGTAGCGATAGGTCAGAAATCTTGAACTCTGTTTTACAGCGTCTATAGGCTCATTTGAAAAAAATGTTTGGGTAAGTATTCGGTGTCCAAAATCTACAAAATCGGTGTCAAAAGAAAGACATAAGAGTCTAATTACAAACAAAATAGTTCCTGCCTGAATTCACATCTTATACTAAAACTTACAGCCGAAGCAGTGTATAGGGGTCAGTTTACCGAAAATATTTCAGAATCCATGGTTTTAGGTCCAAAAAGAGTCATATCAGTTTCAAAACAGAAATCTTCCAATTTATTTTGAATCAACATAAAAACAGAGTCTCATACTTCTGTAGGATGGGGTTAGAACACTTGCCTTTGCAAATTTTGACCCGAAGTAACAAGATTAAAGCAAAAACCCTAAAAGCCCCAATTTCTTCTTCTTCTTCTTCTTCTTCTTCTTCTTCTTCTTCTTCTTCTTCTTCTTCCTTTCTTTCCCCTGATCACCCACGAGCTGCCTTCTCTGCTTTCTTAAGAACGAAGGCAGAGAAGCTTAAGCGGTGGGATTTGTCATTTGGTGCATTTTGCAGTTTAGTCCTTGTTTTTATCATATTCACGATTAAGTCCTTAGGGTTTACATATAGGTCCTCAGATTCTTTTTTTTTTTTCTTTTTTGAACAGATCTCCCAAATCTTAAAAATAAGTTACCTCTAATCCATACTCTATTTCTTCTGTCAATTAAAATAGAAGCTCACATTATCGCCAGAAATTTATACGAACATTCAGTAATGAGGGGTGTTACACTCTCCCCCCTTAAAAGAAAAATTTAGTCCTCTAAATTTATCGTACCTCTATCGATGAAAAGATGGGGGTACACCTTCTTCATTTCCTCCTCTAGCTCCCAAGTTGTCTCCTCTCCAGAATGATGTCTCCAAATTACTTGAACCAGCGGGATGACCCGATTCCTTAGGACTTTTTCTTTCTTATCAACAATCTGAATAGGCTCTTCCACATAAGATAAATCTTTATCAATCTCCACCAGCTCATACTTGATGATGTGAGAAGGGTCATATATATACTTCCTAATCATCGAGACATAAAATATATCATGGACATGGCACAATGCTGGTGGCAAGGCAATCCTGTAAGCGACAGAACCAACCCTCTCAAGAACCTCAAAAGGTCCAATAAATCTTGGGCTTAATTTTCCTTTCTTCCCAAACCGTATAATGCCTTTGGAAGGGGAGACTTTTAAGAATACAAAATCTCCGATTTCAAACTCAATATCTCGCCTTCTATTGTCGGCATAACTCTTTTGACGACTCTGCGCAGTTTTTAGCCTTTTTCTTATAACTTGAATTTTCTCGGTAGTTTCTTGTACTTTTTCCGGTGCTAACAGCTTTCTATCCCCAACTTCCTCCCAACATATAGGTGTTATGCACTTCCGCCCATATAAAGCTTCATAAGGGGCCATCTGAATACTTAAATGATAACTATTATTATAAGTGAACTCAACAAGTGAAATATCTTTATCCCATTCACCTTTCCAATCCATAACATAGGCTCTGAGTAAATCCTCAAGTGTTTGAATTGTTCTTTCTGACTGACCGTCAGTCTGAGGATGATATGCAGTACTAAACTTGACTTTAGTGCCCATAGATTCCTGTAATCTTCTCCAGAATTTAGAGAGAAATCTGGAGTCTCTATCAGAGATGATCTCCTTTGGAATACCATGAAGTCTTACTGTTTCATTAACATATAAATCTGCAAGTCTATCAAGTGAATACGTCATATTAATCGGTAGGAAATGTGCAGATTTTGTTAACCTATCAATGATAACCCAAATAGCATCATGCTTCCTCGAGGTTCTAGGTAGTCCCGAAACAAAGTCCATAGTAATACATTCCCATTTCCATTCAGGAATAACTAAAGGTTGCAGTAACCCTCCAGGTCTTTGGTGTTCTACTTTGATTTGCTGACACGTCAAACATTTTGAAACATACATTGCAATTTCCTTCTTCATGCCTTCCCACCAATAATGACTTTGAAGATCTTTATACATCTTAGTGCTCCCAGGGTGTAGGGTGTACTTTGAAGTATGACTTTCAGTTAGGATTTGATTCTTGATATCTAGTTCATTTGGTACACATACTCTCTCCCCAAATCTCAATAGGCCATCCTTTGAAATTTGAAATTGTGGCTTCAATCCCTTTTCTACTTCACTCCTCAAGTAGATTAAATGTGGATCTCGTAATTGTCCTTCCTTAATTTGTTGCATAAGATCAGACTGCACTTGAATGGAGGCCATCAAAATCATCGAGTCTTGCTCTTTCCTCAAAGCTTTCAAATCAAAATTTTCTTCTATTAGCTTCCATTGTTTCACGACTAGACTAGCCATAAAACTTGTAGATTTCCTACTAAGTGCATCAGCTACAACATTGGCCTTGCCTGGGTGATAACGGATGGCACAATCATAATCCTTCAGAAGTTCTATCCATCTTCGCTGCCTCATGTTCAACTCCTTCTGAGTGAAAATATATTTTAAACTCTTGTGATCAGTGAAGATTTCAAACTGTCGACCATACAAATAATGTCTCCAAATCTTTAGAGCAAAAATGATTGCTGCTAATTCCAAATCATGAGTTGGATAATTCAATTCATAACCCTTAAGTTGCCTAGAAGCATAAGCAATTACTCTCCCTTCCTGCATCAAAACACATCCTAAGCCCTTTCTTGAAGCATCAGTATAAACTACAAATCCCTCACTACCACTTGGAATAATGAGAATAGGGGCACTAGTCAATCTTCTTTTTAACTCTTGAAAGCTTTGCTCACAATCATCACCCCATACAAATTTCATATTCTTCTTAGTGAGTTTGGTGAGAGGTTGAGCAATTCGAGAAAATCCCTCCACAAATCTCCTGTAATAACCTGTCATGCCCAAGAAACTTCTAACCTCTGTTACATTTGTTGGTACTTCCCATTCAACTACAGCTTCTATTTTCCTTGGATCAACAGATATACCCTTCCCTAAAATCACATGGCCTAAGAAAGCAACTTCATTCAACCAAAATTCACATTTGCTGAACTTTGCATACAATTTCTTTTCTCTTAGTATGGACAACACATCTCTCAGGTGTTCCTCATGCTCCTGATTACTCTTTGAATACACCAATATGTCATCAATAAATACAATTACACAGATATCCAAGAGCGGTTGAAATGTCCTATTCATTAGTTCCATAAAAGCTGCAGGGGCATTTGTCAAACCAAAAGGTATCACCAAGAATTCATAATGACCATATCGAGTTCTGAAAGCTGTTTTTGAAATATCCTCCTCCTTGATCTTCAACTGATAGTAACCTGACCTCAGGTCAATCTTAGAGAATACTTGTGCACCCTGCAATTGATCAAACAAATCATCAATTCTAGGAATGGGATACCTGTTTTTGATGGTCACCTGATTCAACTGTCTATAATCAATACAAAGCCTCAATGTTCCATCCTTCTTCTTCACTAATAGTATCGGAGCACCCCATGGGGATACACTGGGTCGTATGAAACCCTTATCTAATAATTCTTGTATTTGCTTCTTTAATTCCTCTAGCTCGAGTGGTGCCATTCTGTAGGGAGGCTTAGATATTGGGGTTGTACTGGAGACCAGATCAATAGCAAATTCACCCTCTCTATCTAGAGGTAAACCAGGCAAGTCATCTGGGAATACATCAGGGAATTCTTTGACCACTGAAATTTCATCTAGGTGGGTTTCCTGGTTTGAATGCTCCTTTACACACACCATATAACAAAAACAACCTTTCTGCATAAGACGATAAGCTTGAAGTGCTGATATCAAGCAAGGAGGCAAATCATGCTTAATGCCCTCAAAGAAAAATATAGGCTGATCTGGTATGCAGAAAGTAATTATTTTCTTGTAACAATCAATACTAGCGTGATGAGAAGATAACCAATCCATGCCAAGTATAATATCAAAACCCTGGATCTCTAGGAGAATCAAATCAGCAAGGAGTTCGTGGTCTCCAATAGAGATCAAACAAGATGGGTAGACCAAGTTTGTTGCCAATGAATCTCCAACAGCAGTTGTTACATATAACATATAATCCAGGGGTTTAGGTAGAATATCCAAGTGACAAGCAAAGTATTGTGAAACAAAAGATAAGTTGGAGCCGGGATCAAACAAAACTTTTGCATTTCTTTTAGAAACATGAAGAATACCTTCCACCACTGATTTAGAAGCTTTAGAATCTTGTTCAGTGATAGCGTACACTCTAGCATGGGCTGAGGGTCTAGGAAACAGTGGCTCTTTCTTCCTATTCAGTGGGCAATCTCTTAGTTGATGACCTAGCTTTCCACAACCAAAACATGCTCCAGTCACCCGAAAACACCGACTTGTTTCATGATTTAATCCGCATTTTGCACATAACTGAGTCCTCCCCAATGGTTTCCTTTTCTCAAATCCAGATGTCTTAAACCTCTTGTTACTATCTTCATATTCATTTTCTCTCCTGCTTTTGCTAGTAAATTTGTCCCTTTTATTCTTGCCAATGATTTCTTGAATTTCCTCCATGTCTCTTTCAATTTTCAAAGCTCTTTCTACCGTATCAGCATATGTCTGTAATTTTAAAGCTGACATTCGGCTTCTTATTGCCGGCCGTAATCCCCTTTCAAACCTTCTTGCCTTTCTAGATTCATCATCAGTCATATGTGTGGCAAACCTGGAGAGCTCAGTGAATTTAGATTCATACTTTGTAACCGTCATACTTCCCTGGATAAGATTCAAGAACTCCAATTCTTTTTGCTTTCTCATACATTCTGAAAAATATTTATCGTTAAACTTTTCTTGGAATAACTTCCATGTCATTGGCTCATGTTTGATTTCAGACATCCTCTTAATCATTCTCCACCAGTGTTCAGCTTCTCCTTCCAGCATAAAGGTGGCAAGAAAAACCTTTCGTTCATCAGAGTAATTTAAAGCATCAAATATTTTCTCTATCTGCATCATCCATCGTTCCGCCACCATTGGATCAGACTCACCACTGAAACTGGGAGGACTAAGCTTCTTAAACTGTCCAATTCCCAACCCCGTCTGGTTTGATGTCTCTGTCCCATCATTATTTCCTTGTTGGACAGGTTGTTGTTGTTGTTGCATCACTTGTGCCATAGTCTCCAAAGTCCGCATAATACCACTCAATTGATCAGCAGTAGATGCAACAGGAGAACCAGATGATCTCGTCATCCTCGCTTCCTAAAACATCAAAAGAACATTTACTTTGATCAATCTCTAATGACAGTCAATAAACCTCAAATAAAGGTAATATTCTTAGTGATTCTCAAATCATGCTCTGATACCACCTCTGTCACGACCCGACAAAATATCGACAATATTTAAGATCTTCATCACAACAAACCCAAGATCCAAACACATATTTGAGGTCACTAAGAAAACATTCAGATCAAAAATTTCACTTCTATAATCTACCAATTCATAACCCTGTGCAATTCATAAACATAGCACACATCTCTCGATAATTCATACAATCTGAACTCAACTCATCAAAATAAAAACCACAATATAAATCCACAAGTGGGGAAATCTATGCAGTCACCACAATCATCGATTTACCATAAGTTCATACCATTACACAAATTTAATTTAACATACCAAAACCCTATACATGAGGGATCCTTTAACTTACACAAAATCCACAGGTTTAGATTCATAGTCACATTTCATTAGATGCAAGGTAGCTATATACACAACTACATATATGCTAACAAAAGTTCTGCCCAACGTCTTCTAAACTTTCCACTGCCTCAGCCCATTCTTAACATTTAAGCAAGCGATACGCTATCCTGAAAAATTTATCAACAAATGGGGTGAGCATAAAGAGCTCAGCAAGTGACTAACATATCCATATCAAAATAGTACAAATTCCAAAGTGGTGCAGTTTCAAAATACATGGCAGAATATACGATTTCGTAGACATAATATCATTAGGAGCAGAATCACAATTGTCCTTCCAATCATACCCATTAGGTTCCTGACAGATGGAGCATAGAGTAAATGGAGCATATCAGAGACAAAGGAAACATATCGGAGCTTATCAATGGCATATAAAATGTTTCAAAGCATATCAACGGCATATGGAACATTTCGAAGCAAAATCATCAGGGAATGAAGCCTTTCAGAGCATATCGGTACACATATCGTACAAGAGCTCAAACGTCGTCCTTGACGTTGCAATCATATCAATCTTATCCAGAGTATGAACAGAAACAAACTCACCAAAACTCTGGATGTCATATCAAACATATAGAGGGTGTAGTGGGATCTCAGTCAGAATGTGATTCATCCATTTCTGAATGACCACCTGACAAAAGTCTCCCACGTCTGGGAGCTCCATCCACCCACGTCTAGGTGAAGTCAAAGGGGGCCGGCAGAGCATCGCAGGCTCTAATCACATACCCACGTAGCGGGCAACAAGCGCAAACAGAATATCCCTCATAGCGGGACCCCACATAGCGGGCAAATAGCGCATACCCTTTACCATTTCTGGCAAAGGTCCAGACAATCCCACACACCAGAGTACAAAAGGGTAGTTTCAACAATAAGTAGCATACATCGGAAGCACACGCGGAACAACGAAGCTTACATGTGCCTTTTTAAGAACAAATGACGCAAGGAACAAATCTCTCACAAATGTATTCATATTAGAAAGGAAAATGGAAGCAAGAGTGTACAGGGAATCCAATTATAGTTAGCTCAATTCAAATAAGAAGGTTAGACGAATTCAAGTAATCAAAGGAATAGAACAGAATACGCGAAATCGACCAAAGCTCGATTTCGGACAGAATTCCAGTGGCACATCAAACGAATATTTCAGAATAACAATTTTGCTCCAATACCCATAAGAAGACTATGGTCAAACCATATATCAATCTATATTCGGATGGAACAGATTTCATATGAAACAGGGCTCCCAACACAGAGTTACCTCTGATTTGGTAACACAAGGTCAAAATCACAATCACTGTTTTGCAGAATTTATAGGGTCAGATTCAACAGATAATAGGATAGGCAATTGAATTCCAAAATTTTCAAACCATAAGTCAAAAGAAAGATTTTCAAGTCTAGTTTCAAATAAAATCAGTTTGGTACAAATTAGAATTTTCAACAGGGAGTTATAGGCATTTTAGTAGCGATAGGTCAGAAATCTTGAACTCTGTTTTACAGCGTCTATAGGCTCATTTGAAAAAAATGTTTGGGTAAGTATTCGGTGTCCAAAATCTACAAAATCGGTGTCAAAAGAAAGACATAAGAGTCTAATTACAAACAAAATAGTTCCTGCCTGAATTCACATCTTATACTAAAACTTACAGCCGAAGCAGTGTATAGGGGTCAGTTTACCGAAAATATTTCAGAATCCATGGTTTTAGGTCCAAAAAGAGTCGTATCAGTTTCAAAACAGAAATCTTCCAATTTATTTTGAATCAACATAAAAACAGAGTCTAATACTTCTGTAGGATGGGGTTAGAACACTTGCCTTTGCAAATTTTGACCCGAAGTAACAAGATTAAAGCAAAAACCCTAAAAGCCCCAATTTCTTCTTCTTCTTCTTCTTCTTCTTCTTCTTCTTCTTCTTCCTTTCTTTCCCCTGATCACCCACGAGCTGCCTTCTCTGCTTTCTTAAGAACGAAGGCAGAGAAGCTTAAGCGGTGGGATTTGTCATTTGGTGCATTTTGCAGTTTAGTCCTTGTTTTTATCATATTCACGATTAGGTCCTTAGGGTTTACATATAGGTCCTCAGATTCTTTTTTTTTTTTCTTTTTTGAACAGATCTCCCAAATCTTAAAAATAAGTTACCTCTAATCCATACTCTATTTCTTCTGTCAATTAAAATAGAAGCTCACATTATCGCCAGAAATTTATACGAACATTCAGTAATGAGGGGTGTTACAATACCAAGCCTTTGGCACTCCCCAACAAAGGCGACCAAGTAGCGCCAAGAGTTTGACGCCACTTGGGTGAGAGAAAATTTTCAAAAATTCAAGATTTCAACAAAAAAAGGGATAGAGGGGGAATCTGAGCACTGCCACCAAGGTATCAAGAGAGGTACAAAAGAAATGGCATAACTCATATGATCGATCACCAGGCCGAGGAGCTATCAGCTCGAACTTGCTAGGAATGTTGAAAGCTTCCCTGACGTGTATCAGGTCAACCTCCAAGATCCAAGGGTTGAAGTTACACGACCTCGACACAATCTGCGAGGTCTGACTCACCTCCGATGAGGTACCCTCCCTTATCACGATGACTTTGACCCCTTCAATGGAGGTGGAAGTAGTGGAAGCCAACATCGAAGGTGGCGACGGGACCAAAAAACCATCTGACTCATGGTCGGACATTGGAGATAACAAGACATTTGGATCTATCTGAGTTTTTTGAGTGATAGTTCAAAGACGAAAGAAGATATGAAGCTCTGAAGGCTCTGAGAGGTTCAAAGATCCGAAGGCATCGAGAAGTTTTGAAGGTGTGAGCGACCTTTTACTTAACTGCCTCATTGGCCAATGCTTTGGCTAACGAGACACGTAGCATCTTACCATTGGTTGAAGCTGATCAACTAAAATCATTATGATCTTTGGAATCCCTGACGGCACATGCAGTCTCCGCATAGATGTCCCTGCGAACGCCAGGTGAGCCCTATGATAGATGAAGCGACAACAACCAAATTCAATTAGATTTGCTAGGCGACCAAATCAACACACTTACTGAAGATCGAGATGGAGACAACGCATGCAAGTCCACATGTCACGATCTTGCGAAGAGAGAAAGTTCCTCGTGTAAGGCACTCGTCCCATGCATGGCCCTTCTAGTCGAACGTCTGAGCGCTAGGGCCTTAGGCCGACTAGCCAAACTACAAGCTCTGGGCTCTTAGGCTGACCGATCGAACGTCTAAACGCTGAACCTCTTGGCCAACTAACTAAACAGCTAAACACATGGTTTTCTCACTGACCGAACGCAATGCACAACCTACAGGCCAAAGTTGCATTTCGACGATGCATAGCCTATGGGCTAAATGTGCATTTCGACAACATAGCCTACGACCCAAACGAGCATTTCGACGATGCACAACCTACAAGCCAAATGTACATTTTGACGATACACAACCTATAAGACTAATATGCATTTTGACGAGACAACCGATAGACAAACGTGCATTTCGATGGCACGTCGTCTATGAGCAAAATATGTATTTTGACGATGCACAACCTAGGGACCAAACGTGCATTTCAACAACACATGGCTTTCAAGCTTAACATACACGCCAACCACGTGCGGTCCGGAGCCTAGTGCATGTTGCTACAACACCCTGTCGAACACCCTTGAAGTCAACGGCCCATTCAAGTGAGAAGTTAGAATCATCACTCGACGCACTCCGGGGATCGATGACTCTGCGACATAAAAACCCTGTAATGGAGAGGGCTAGTGATGGGTAAGAGATGACATGAAGAACACGTAAGCTATCACATGGTAACACATGGCCAATAGGTAGACCATCCAAAGAACACGTCGATCAAACATGACCCAAACGTGGCAATCGGATCTAAAGATGCATGGCCATCACGAACCGTACATGGTCGAATGTCCAAACCCTATGATTGGCAAAAATAGATGACATAGGCTTTAGGAGTACTAGCCATCATGCCATACCCTCGCTTAAAATGTTACACGTTCCCCTCTTGCCGTCGACGATCCCAGATATAACTGCTCTTGAATCACTTATAAAAAGGACCCCAGGTACGTACTCAACACGCTCTTTTCCGTCCCAACTAACGAATCTGACTCGTTCGACTAGTCCAACCATTCTATACTTGAGAACTAACTTGATCATCGAAGGGGCATTTGTTGAGAGCACCCCCAACCTAGTCTTGCAGGGTCGGTGCCCCAAAGAACTACCTTCTAGAACTGAGATGAACTTGGAACAAACCTCACTTGGATCCAAATCGTCACTCCAACTTAGACAACCAGAATCTGTACCAACAGTATGGATGAGTTTATATAGTCCTACTGAGCAAGACTATGCCTAAAGAGACTTTTGGAGTGAAGTTTACCTTACCAATGTTATCATGCAAACAAAAACAATAAATTAGGTAGACTAAAGAAATCGCAGACTTCGTAAGTTTGAATCAATATTTCTCAGAAGAATGTCCATTGAATTAGGTATACAACATTGCCAACAAATATTTCCCCATTGCAACAAAAGCAGCAGCAGTAACAACAGCATATAAATCCCAATTGTTTTGGCTAATATTTAGATGGCATCTATTTATTTTGGGTCTAAGGGCTTCATAGAATGATCACTTAATTCAAAGAACTAGTGCATATTTAATGTTAGTCAGCTTTATTGGCTCAAACACAAAAATAGATGAAGAGAAGCAAACATGCTCGCAAAGAGGTTGAACATTACGTAACTATGACATGCTGAATCATTAAAGAAATCAGAAATTGCATAAGTAAATAAATTACCACCATATAAATGTTCATTATGCTAAGCACGTAAAATCCAAGGTTAAGTTTCAAACATACATATAAAATCTATGTAAAAAAACAAAGGGAAGGAGAAACCATACAGAAACCGCAGTTTAGTTAGCTTCCCCAATGAATCAGGTATTTCACCAGTGAAATTGTTTAGATAAAGATCCAAGCTCACCAAATTTGTCAAATTTCCAAGCTCACTAGGAATTGTCCCACTAATGTTGTTACTGTAAATTTCCCTGTTTTTGATGAAAAAAGATTTTTTTTTCATCAATACAACAAATCAACAAAAGGGACCCCAAAAGATAGTTCTAGTCATAAAGATTACACTGTGCTCATCCAGGATTTGTAGCCATAAACATGATGCCTCAATGAGAAAACATTAACTTCTTATAGTCAAATGTAAAACAATATATAGTTCAAAAGAATAATTGAAATAATTAGGTTCTGAGAAAATATCTGACTTGTTCAAAATGCATCACACATAATTTTAGTTCCAACTAAACATAATGTACTTCATTGGTCCATCAGTACAACAAAAGAATCAATTTGGACACTCTTTTCTAGTGAGGAATGCCTAACTGAATTAATCACAACAAATTTCATTTGTCTCAGCAATGGGGCACACAATATCAATTAACAAATCCAGAAATCATTTTAGAAAGTTGTGCCAAATGGTCTTGATCTTTTTAGCACATTAAAAGCAATGGGGAACAATTTTTCTCCCCAAAGTAAGCAAATTGCATCAATGATAAAAGTGAAAGAAGATAATGAATACGATATATGCCAGAAACTTGCCTAGATTAGAACTTGACTGATCTTGAAATAAATGAAAAGAAGATTTGTTAAGGATGGATCAATGAGAAGCAATGTTAATCATTTTATTTAAAAGGAGCCACCGTTGCTTTCAAGGCCTGATTTATTATTAGGTTATACATTCATAACCAATAGAGAGGCAATCAGTGCAAATTGAACTCAGAAGCAATAACTTTGCATGTTACAGTTGAATTAGATTTGTAGTTCTGGATCATTTACCCCCTTTAATAAACAAATTTTACAAGTGAAAATGGTGAGATTCGATTTCATGTGCCTCGTTTCTCTTTAATTAACTTGTTGTGCACTAGAAAATGATAGATGTTGTTCATTACACTCAACTTCTTATATTATAGATATAAACTACAATCAAGTATTTAGTAAGACCAGCAATAAGATCTTGGCATGACTTACAGATATTGCAAATTTTTCAAAAGACCAATCTGTGGGACCAAGTTTCCAGATAAGTTTGCATTTCCCAGATCACTGAGATAAACCAAAAATGGTTAGTTCAACATGTTCTTTAAAGATTTCATATTTAGCTCAACGATATGTGTCCACTTACACTCTAATAACACTATTGTCATTGTTGCATGTGACATGGAACCATGTGCATGGATTGACCAAAGTTGGATCCCAGCTCTGCAGCACGCCATTAGGATCATTTAAATAGGTCTTTAGAGTATGCAACGCATCACCTATTGAAATATATAAGTGAAGCCATAAGTAATGCTTGAACAATTCTAAGCAGTTAATACACTAAGGAAACTACCAGAGAAGGGCACATAGAACAATAAAATATATAACATAAAAAATAGAACTATTAGAAACTACATAATCACAAATACACTAGCCATGAAAATGGATTACATATTTGGAAAATCTATGTCTATCTTTAATCAACAAATACGAAGTTAAGTACACTTGCTAAATAGATACTAAATATATAACTGTGTTTATCTGAAAAAGATATGGATATTAAACAGATCTATGTGATAGAGATACAAGGCTGAAAAAGATGTAAATATTGCATGAAATTGATACATTACCAACAAAGAATTATGTTCGGTATCAGACCATTGTTCCTTATTTCTTCTTCATGCATGGGTCAGAGAAACTTGAATGCTATTTTAGTTTTAAGTCATGATGGTCATCGTGCATGTTCAAGTTTAGAATCGGCACCGATACTTGCTCAACAAAATTATGCCATGCTACTATCCTCAGCAGAAGATTTCTTGTTTAATTTGTAAACTGGTATGCATGTCATACAATATAAAAGGCAATCATACTAACACCGTGTTCATTCAGGAAGAACTTGAGATGCTAGTTAATTCAGTAAGGACATGAGATACACTAAACAAATTGTCGTAGGTTAAAGCCTCAAGAAGATTTTGGTAGATCCTATGAAAATTTATGAGAAAATTAAAGCACCATTTGATAAACCTTAATCAGTGATGCTTTTAGGTTACTACTTCTAAGTCATCATCATTAATGATAGGGGAAATAATGGCAGCATGATGTGTCATGACGACGGCCCCACCTGGGCGCCACTCTGCCCAATGCGGAAGGCAATAACGCTGACTCGACTCGCGCTGACGTCACCCGCTATCAGGCAACGACTTCCAGCCCCTCACGCTTGACCATGGCAGGGCAGGACGACTACTGACCCTCGCCCATACCCTGCGACGATCCGGTTCTCCACGCAACGTCAGTAACGATGTCAGACGCCATCAGAGGTGCGACCCGGCCTCACACAAGCGGGTACGTCAGGTAACAGTAAGCTTCCCTATAAATACCCATGCACTCTAAACAGGCAAAGGGGAGAAAAAGACAACTCTCTACCGCATCTCCTAACTTGATCGTCGGAGGGGTTGGGTTGAGCTCCCGACCCGACCTGTGTGCAGGAACAAGGGCGAGGTCACACCTTCCTGACGCCGCGCCAAGGCTCCACCCCCCGCACTACATCCCATCCGGACAGCTTCGACCGACCACCCCAGCTGGCCCAAGGAGCACCGCGCCAGATCCTCGCACATTCGGACCCGAACCAAGCCGCGTCGGCCCCGAGCCCACGGCATACAGTTGCCCCTCGCAACAAATTGGCGCTAGAAGGAGGGCCCGAATGTCGACCGATCAGCAGACCCACTTCGGCGAACCCGCAGCCACGGGGTCGCGCCCGGTCAGGACCCCAGGAAATCATCCCTCGCAGGAGGAGCTCCGAGATGAACGCCCCGCCACAACTTCGAAGCGATACTGGCGGCTGTTCAACGATCCGGGCTTGTCGCCGCCCGACGCCCCCGTCGGCCCACCATCTATTTCGCCCGAAGCCTTCCACGATCTTGCCCACCAAGTGCGGGCGCTAGCGGGCGTGGTACAGACTATCATCCCGCTCGTCTCCCAGCCAACGCCTCCACATGCGACCCGGCCTCTGCAACAGCGGGAACCCACCCCCCGGATGCGCACGCCGCTCCCTGAGCCCCCTCTGTCGCCTCAAGACCAAATGGCACGGCTCGGGGACCGGGAGGCGGAAGGCACGTCGAGTCGCCCGGAGCCAGAGCGGCCGTCCGCAAACCCGACGAACGCCCTGCAAGCCCAGTTGCGTCTCTTCAATCAACGCCTCAACGAAGTGCAACAAG
The DNA here is from genome assembly GCF_036884655.1 of Musa acuminata AAA Group. Classification (NCBI taxonomy): domain Eukaryota; kingdom Viridiplantae; phylum Streptophyta; class Magnoliopsida; order Zingiberales; family Musaceae; genus Musa; species Musa acuminata. The sequence goes on along the minus strand of NC_088342.1, from coordinate 21,428,884 downwards.
AGATGCGCAGGTCGAAAGGGGAGCCTGGAGCGGATGGATACCAAGGGTCCCCGTTCGCACCCGAGATACAAGATCAAGCCATCCCACCACACTTTCGACTCCCATCTCTGGACGCCTATGACGGCGCCACTGACCCCGCGGATCACGTAGCCGCGTTTCGCGCCCAAATGGCGCTATATGGGACTTCTAACGCCTTGATGTGCAGGGCGTTCCCAACGACTTTGAGGGGACCGGCCCGCGCATGGTACGGCAGTCTCAAGGCCGGGACCATCTCTTCCTTTGACCAGCTCGCCCGGGATTTTGAGCTCAACTTCCTCGCCTACGCCCGCCCGAAGCCGTCCGTGGCGTTGCTCCTCGGGCTCAACCAAAGGGAGGATGAGTCCCTCTCCCACTTCTTGAACCGCTTCACGACACAGATCCGAGGGCTCTCGGACGCTCACCCTTCTCTATTGATGTAGGCGTTCATGATAGGCTTGCGGCCCTCCTGGTTCTTCTGGTCCCTAGTGGAGCGACCCCCCACAACGGTACCCGAGATGCTCCAACGTGCGAGCCAGTTCGTCGCCGCGGAAGCATGGATGGCCGGGAGACCCGGGGAACACAAAGGGACCAAGTCAGAGCCGCCCCGCCAGCAGCAACCCGCGGCATCTCGGCGCAGGTTGGACCGATCTGACCCGCCGACTTCGAGGCCCCCTCTCCCAGCCTTGAACTCGTCCCGAATGGAATTATTCCTTCACATAAGGGAGAAGGGATTGCTCAAAGAACCTTACCCGATGAGAAGTCCGCGGGCGTTGGCGGACCAATCGAAGTACTGTCGCTTCCACCGGCAACATGGGCACGACACTGAACAGTGTCGGGAGCTAAAGAGACAGATCGAGGAGCTCATCCGTAGGGGGCACCTCGGCCAGTACCTCCGCCCAGACAAAGAACCTTCGCCATGCCCGGAGGGTCCCGTCGAGCGACACATCGACGTAATAACAGGCGGCCCCGCGTCTGGTGGGGACTCCATGACCAGAAAGAAGGCATACGCCAGAGCCGCCTCAGCCGAAGCTCCCAGACACGCGCCCGGGCCTAACGTCACCTTCCCGGCCGGGACATCTGAACAGGCCGAGCACGACGACGCGCTCGTGATATCAGCCAGAATCGCCAATGCGCAGGTAAGAAGAATCATGGTCGACACCGGTAGCTCGGCCGACATACTCTACTTCAACGCCTTCCAGAAGCTCGGCCTATCCAGGGACAGCATGAAGCCGATATCCTTGGCGCTCACCGGATTTACCGGTGATTCAATCTCACCACTAGGGGCGATCACTTTACCCTTGACCCTGGGGGCCCCGCTGAGGTCGAAGACAGTAATGACCACTTTCTTGGTAATCGACCTCCCCGCGGCATACAACTTCATTCTCGGTCGACCGACCCTCAACAAAATCAGAGCCGTCATCTCGACCTACTGCCAAACTGTGAAGTTCCCGACCCACGCCGGGACCGGAGAGATCACAGGGAGTCCTCGAGAATCCCGGCGCTGCTACCTGACCGCCGTCTCGTTACACAAGAGGGCCAGGATCGAATCACCGTTGGCAGACCCCCGGGAAACGCAGAAGCCAGCCCCCCATCTTGAGCCGAGGGGGTCCACCATCGCTGTGCCGCTGCTAGAGGATCGGCCGGAGCAGACGGTTAGGATCGGGTCAGAGCTACCCGAGCAAGAACGAGGACAGCTCGTCGGCCTCCTACAGAAGAACGCTGATGTCTTCGCCTGGTCGCCCTCTGACATGACAGGCGTCGACCCGGAAGTCGCCCTACATCACCTCAGGGTCTCACCCGACGCCCGCCCGATAAAACAAAAACTGAGACGGCAGGCCCCGGAGCGGCAAGTAGCCGTACGAGAGGAAGTGGCTCAACTCTTTGAGGCAGGCTTCATAAAAGAAGCCAGATAACTGCAATGGCTATCCAATGTAGTCCTCGTCAAGAAAGCTAATAGAAGCTGGAGGATGTGCGTTGATTACACCAGTCTCAACAATGCATACTCGAAGGACTGCTATCCCCTTCCGAAGGTCGACCAGCTGGTCGACGCCACGGCAGGTCATGCCCGCCTCTCCTTTATGGACGCATTCTCGTGATACAACCAGATCAGAATGGCGCCCGAAGATCAAGAGCACACGGCCTTCCTCACTGGTCAAGGGGCTTACTTTTACAAAGTCATGCCCTTCGGATTGAAGAACGCCGGGGCAACATACCAGAGAACGGTGAACAAGATGTTCGCCCACCAAATCGGGCGGAACATGGAAGTGTACGTCGACGACATGATCGTGAAGAGTCAAGAGGCCGGAGCTCACCTAGCCGATCTGACCGAGGCATTCGCCACGCTGCGCAAGTTCGGCATGCGACTCAACCCCGCGAAGTGCGCCTTCGGCGTCACGTCAGGGAAGTTCCTCGGGTTCATTATACACGAAAGAGGAATTGACACCGACCCAGAGAAGGTCCAGGCGATCATCAATATGCAATCACCCCGGACGATCAAAGACCTGCAGCGCCTCAACGGAAAGCTCGTCGCCATGTCCCGCTTCCTCGCCCGATCAGGTGATCGCTGCCTCCCCTTCTTCAGGGCGCTGAAGAACCCAAAAGGTTTCCAATGGACGGCAGAATGCGAAGAAGCCCTCGAGCAAGTGAAACAACACTTGGCCAGCCTCCCTCGGCTTGCCTCAGTCTCTCCCGGAGAGAAGCTGAGCGTCTACCTAGCTGCCTCCCCGCACGCGGTAAGCTCCGTCCTGGTCAAGGAAAATTCCGGCAAGCAGCTCCCGGTCTACTATGTCAGCCACGTCCTCAACGGTCCTGAGGAACGTTACCCACCGATCGAGAAGCTAGCGCTCGCGCTCATATTGTCCGCCCGGAAGCTACGCCCCTATTTTCAGGCTCACCCGGTGGAGGTCGTCACGGACCAGCCGCTTCGACAGGTCTTGTCTAAGTTTGACGTTGCAGGACGGCTTCTCAAATGGGCGGTGGAGCTCGGCGAGCATGACATTCAATACGTGCCCAGGACAGCTATCAAAGCCCAGTCCGTGGCCGACTTCATCGCGGAGTTAACCCAGATCGGGGACGAGAGCCTCGGACCACCCCCCGAGACCTGGGTCCTGCACGTCGACGGATCAGCCAACTCAAAAGGTGCTGGCGCGAGACTGGTGTTGCAGGCTCCCGACGGGCGGTCGTTCGAACGCTCCCTCCGCTTCGGGTTCCGGGCCACCAACAACGAGGCGGAATACGAGGCGCTTCTAGCAGGACTCAGGTTGGCCCTCGAGATGCAAGTGGTCACCATCCACGTCCTCACCGACTCCCAGCTGGTGGCCGAGCAACTCAACGGGGGATATGAGGCTCGCGACCCGACCATGGCGAAATACTTGGCACAGGTAAAGAACCTGACCACCAAGTTCCTTCATTTTACATTATCTAACGTCCCAAGGGGAGAAAACGAGCGCACCGACACACTAGCTAAGCTGGCATCGAAACCAGCCCCCGAAGTCAGGCCCGAGGTCGAGGAGCTACCTGCCCGCACCATCGAAGTCGCGGCCGCAGCCTCGGGTAGCGCGCCTACTACCTGGGTACAAGAGCTGCTCCGTTTCAAACGGGACGGGACTCTCCCGCCCGACAAAGCGACAGCTCGGCGCCTACGTCGCACGCATGCATGGTACACCGAGGAGGGTGGACGGCTCTACAAGCGGTCCTTCTCGTACCCCCTCCTACGGTGCTTGGAGCCCGACGAAGCCCGGACCGTCCTGGCTGAGGTCCACGAAGGGATCTGTGGAGAACACATCGGCGGGCGGACCCTAGCACATAAAGTACTCCGCCAAGGTTACTACTGGTCGACCATGTGTCGGGACGCAAAGGCCCATGTGCAACGGTGTCGCTCATGCCAAGAACACGCCCGCACACCCCGGCAACCCGCAGTCCCGTTAACCCCCATCGACTGCGCGTGGCCGTTCGTGCAATGGCGTTTGGACCTCCTCGGTCCCTTCCCCCCAGCTACGGGACAGCGGAGATACATCGTCGTAGGCGTAGATTATTTCACAAAATGGGTAGAGGCCGAGCCGTTGGCGACAATCACGGAACGGCAAATAGAGAAGTTCGTGTGGAAGAACTTGGTAACTCGGTTCGGCCTGCCGAACACCATCATCACGGATAATGGGCCCCAGTTTGCTGGTCGGCAGTTTCGGGAGTTCAGCGCGAACCACGGAATCCAGCTAAGGTTCAGCTCGGTGGCTCACCCTCAGACAAACGGCCTGGCGGAGGTGACCAATCGGTCCATCCTAGACGGGCTCAAAAGAAGAGTGTCCGCGGCTCGATCAGCTTGGACGGACGAACTCCCGAGCGTACTATGGGCGCTACGTACCACTCCCAAAACTGCAATTGGGGAGTCCCCTTACAGCCTCGCGTTCGGAGTTGAAGCTGTCCTCCCACCCGAGGTAGCCATCGCCACCTTTCGAACACGAAGCTACAACGAGGAAGCCTCGGGCGAAGGACTTCGAGCCGCCCTCGATCTGCTGGAGGAGCGGCGCGCCGACGCACACATAAGAGCCCTCTCTTATAAAAGAGCAGTCGCGAGGGTTTACAACCGAAAGGTACGACCCCGACCCATCAAACTAGGCGACCTAGTCCTACGGAGGACCGAGGTCAGCGACCCGACCCGGGCACGAGGCAAGTTGGCTCCCAGCTGGGAAGGCCCTTACCGGGTGACCGAAGTCATCGAAGACGGTACATTCCGACTCACCACAATGATAGGTCACCCCCTACCAAGGACTTGGAACACCCAAAATCTCAAAAGGTTCTTTCCGTAAGCAAAGACTTGGCCAAAGACAGAGCCGTACCAAGACGCAGACACTCCATCGGGAAGAAGAGAGAAACCATGTCTATTCAAAAAGCGCGTTACAAAACAAAGTAAAAAGTACAGAGGTCTTCATTCCTCGGGGGAATCTGGGCTGTCATCGAAGGGAACCTCAGCCGGCATGTTGACGCCCAGATCCTCGGGGAAGGAACCAAAGGGATCCTCTATGACCTCCAAGTCGGGATTGCGTGCCTTGAAACGAGCAAGGGCAACCCGATACCCGTACTCATACGAGACCCGCCCGGTCCGAACAAGGCCGAGTTGGAAGCCCGAGGAACCCTTGTAGTCTTCGATCAGCTTCTTATCCCTCCCCGGCCTTTGGCGGATCTCGGCATCAAGGGCCTCGGAGGCCCCCCGCGCCTCGGCTCGCGACTCTTTGAGGCGCCGGATCAGTTCAAGAGAGTCCGTCCTCGCTGAGCGAGCCTCGGCCACCGACGCCCTCAAATGCGTCTGGAGCTCCGCATTACGCTCCTCGGACACCTCCAGCCGCGTCTGGAACTCCACAAGCTGCTCCGCGGATGCCTGGAGCTCGGATCGAAGGCGCGTCACCTCCGCCTCCAAATCCGAGGCGCGCTGCTCGGCCGCCGCGACCGCCTCAGGACCCGCTCCGGCCCGAGCTTCGTCCGCCTGCCTCCGGAGCTCGGCATTGCGGCTGCTCAGAGCGGCGATAACTCGTCCCGCGTCACGAACGCGGTCCATCAGCGCGGCAGCATAGTGGTTGCCCTGCAAAAAGCGCGAAGTCAAAACAAAGTTTGCCCACCTACAAGCGGGAGGATGAAACAACACTTACCCACAACAACGACTTAGTGGCTTTGCTAAGCAAGACCTCAGAAGACAGGGTGTACAAATCCCGAGCTATGTCGGGATGAAGCCCTCCGCGGACGAATCTGGCCGCACAGTCTCCGTCGGCCCACACCCGGCTGCCCCGGGTGAGACCGTCCCACCGGCCCACTAACGGATCAGTGCCCGCGCCGCGCGGGAGAGCGCCCACCTCCCGCGCCAAGTAAGGCTCGTCCTCCCTCCCGAGCGGAAGACGGAGAAGCTCGCGTATGGAGGGCTGACGCGGCGCATCCACCGCCGCATCCCCACTCGTGCCAGCCTCGCCCTCCCCGAGGCTCCCCGTGGCGTTAGCCGCCGGTGCTACGACGCCTTCCGCCGCCGAAGAAGTTGCGACCGCCTCAGGACCCTCGCCCGCAAGCACCCGCGGCCTCTTCCGAGGCTGACCGGCCTCGACGTCCACGGGAGCCTCCCTCGTGCCCGCCCTGGCGATAGAAGGCGAACGGCCCGACGCAGCCGAAGAAGTTTTTCCTCCACGCAGGGCTTCGAGAAGCACCATCTCTACGAAGAAAGGCCATAACGACGGTCAGTTAAGCAAATAGACCACGAGGAAAAAGAGAAGAACCCCTAAAAGAACCGCCCCTTGGAGCGTACCTAGAGGCACCGGGCTAAGACCCGCCTCCACCAACCACCGCTCGGACATATTCCGGATGGCACTGGAGGCCGGGAGGATCTCTCTAAGCCTCCGGAGCTCTCGGCGCCCCTCGTCGCCCAAAACTGGGGCGGTGTTGTCTATCGCACGCGCCGCCCAGCGGACCCCGAACCCCCAATCTCCCGAGCGGCTGACAAAAAAGAAACGCTCCTTCCACCCCTTATTACTGGAAGGAGCCCCGCCCACTCGAAAACCCGCTCGGGCAGACAGATGGTAGCCCCCCGACCCCTTACAAAGACGGAAGCAGGAAAGGAAGAGGGCACGGGTCGGGGTTATGTCGGCATAATGGCACTCCCCCAAAAACGCCACCAGATCGCGCCATGAATTCGGCGCCATCTGGGACGGAGAGATACGCCACCAGGAGAGACAGGAGACTATGACGGGGTGTAGAGGGAGGCGCAGTCCGGCCTCGAAAGCATCAAGGGTGAGGGCGAAGCCCCTAGGAATCGGGTCGTACGCCCGTTGACCGGGCTCAGGAGCAAGAAGGACGAACTCCTTCGGGATGCCATAGCGATCCCGGAGGAGGCTCAGCGCCGATTCGCCCATGGGGGAGTCGTGGTCGTGCGGCCACATCAGGGCCTCGAGGGCCCTGGCCGCCTTCTCGTCGGATGACGAGGTAGGACTCAACGAAGCCGCCGTCTCCCCGGCTTTTGACGAAGAAGAAGACGAATGGGAAGAGGGAGACACCATTCTTACTGACCTTTAGCAAGAAAAGAAGGAACGGCTGGTGCGAGTAAAACGATGGAGTACGAAGTGGCACGACGAAACAGATGAAGAGGCCCCCCAGCGGCTAGCCTCATGCTACTTATAAGCAAGCTGCATCCCACCAAAACGGCAACCCTTCCTCTCCCAAAGTGCGCTGCGAAGACCGAGAGCGTCACCTCGCCATAAATGCAGCCTGACGTGGTAGCCAGCTGCAGCGTGGTGCAAAGTACGAAGGCGCTAATCACATCAGCCTCGGAAGCGCTAATCCAATCAACCTTAAAAGCGCCAATCGTTTCCGCCTTAAAACGCTAATCATATCGGCCTCGAAACCCGGCAACCCCTAGAGAGGGCGGCCCCTTGACCTTCCCTAGGAAAAAGGAAACCTGGCCGCCCGCGCGCGCTTGAGCAATCAATCGCCGGCTAAAATAAAATACCACCTCGGCTACCTGTCGCTCGAGGTCGTATCGCCCGAGGTCCCTCCTCGGCTGCATTAACGCCCGAGGCCCGCCAGCGCGGCCAGCCCGCCCGCATAGTGCCTCTCGGCCGCATGACCCACGCGACCACGCCTGCGCTGTTTGCCCGCCTGCGTTGTGCCTCTCGGCCTCATGACCCTCGCGACCACACCCGCGCGGTCCGCCCGTCTGTGTCGTGCTCCTCGGCCGCGTAATGCCCGAGACACACCAGCACGGCCAACCCGCCTGCGTCGTGTTCCTTGGCACCATGTTCCCGAGACACACCAGTACGGCCAGCCCGCCTGCGTCGTGTTCCTTGGCACCATGTTCCCGAGATACACCAGCGCGGACAGCCCGCCTGCGTCATGCTCCTCGGACGTGTAATGCCCGAGATACAGCATCATGCTCCTCGGACGCGTAATGCCCGAGACACAGCATCATGCTCCTCGGACGCGTAATGCCCGAGACACAGCATCATGCTCCTCGGACGCGTAATGCCCGAGATACAACATCATGCTCCTTGGACGCGTAATGCCCGAGACACAGCATCATGCTCCTCGGACGCGTAATGCCCGAGATACAGCATCATGCTCCTCGGACGCGTAATGCCCGAGATACAGCATCATGCTCCTCGGACGCGTAATGCCCGAGACACAGCGTCATGCTCCTCGGACGCATAACGCCCGAGATACACCAGCGCGGTCAGCCCGCCTGCGTCATGCTCCTCGGACGCATAATGCCCGAGATACACCAGCGCAGTCAGCCCGCCTGCGTCATGCTCCTCGGACGCATACTGCCCGGGACCCCGCCTTCATAAGACGAGCTCGACCACATGCCGTCGGAGACCGCTGCGGCACCAAGAATGGAAGCCATGCCTCGGACTCCCTCCCCCGATTGCCACAACCGACGCATGGCTCCTTCCGGGGGGGAATATGATAGGGGAAATAATGGCGGCATGATGTGTCATGACGACGGCCCCACCTGGGCGCCACTCTGCCCGATGCGGAAGGCAATAACGCTGACTTGACTCGCGCTGACGTCACCCGCTATCAGGCAACGACTTCTAGCCCCTCACGCTTGACCATGGCAGGGCAGGACGACTACTGACCCTCGCCCATACCCTGCGACAATCCGGATCTCCACGCAACGTCAGTAACGATGTCAGACGCCATCAGAGGTGCGACCCGGCCTCACACAAGCGGGTACGTCAGGTAACGGTAAGCTTCCCTATAAATACCCATGCACTCTAAACAGGCAAAGGGGAGAAAAAGACAACTCTCTACCGCATCTCCTAACTTGATCGTCGGAGGGGTCGGGTTGAGTTCCCGACCCGACCTGTGTGCAGGAACAAGGGCGAGGTCACACCTT